>NW_020837952.1:7926122-8115174 GCF_003676395.1 Aethalodelphis obliquidens | reverse complement strand
AAAAAAAAAAAAAAAAAAAAAAAAAAAAACCTTTTGCACAGCGAAGGAAACCATAAACAAGACGAAAAGACAACCCTCAGAATGGGAGAAAATATTTACAGATGAAGCAACGGACAAAGGATTAATCTCCAGAATATACAAGTAGCTCATGCAGCTCAATATTCAAAAATCAAACAACCCAATCCAAACATGGGCAGAAGACCTAAAGAGACATTATCCAAAGAAGACATACAGACTGCCAACAAGCACATGAAGGATGCTCAACATCATTAATCATTAGAGAAATGCAAATCAAACTACAATGAGGGGCTTCCCTGGTGGCGCAGTAGTTGAGAGTCCGCCTGACGATGCAGGGGACACGGCTTCGTGTCCCAGTCTGGGAAGATTCCACATGCCGCGGAGCGGCTGGGCCCGTGAGCCGTGGCCGCTGAGCCTGCACATCCGGAGCCTGTGCTCCGAAACGGGAGAGGCCACAGCAGTGAGAGGCCCGCGTACCGCAAAAAATAAAAAACTACAATGAGATATCATCTCACACCGGTCAGGATGGCCATCATCAAAAAATCTACAAACAATAAATGCTGGAGAGGGTGTGGAGAAAAGGGAACACTCTTGCACTGTTGGTGGGAATGTAAATTGATACAGCCACTATGAAGAACAGTATGGAGGTTCCTTAAAAAACTACAAATAGAACTACCATACGACCCAGCAATCCCACAACTGGGCATATACCCTGAGAAAACCATAATTCAAGAAGAGTCATGTACCTCAATGTTCATTGCAGCTCTATTTACAATAGCCAGGATATGGAAGCAACCTAAGTGTCCATCAACAGATGAATGGATAAAGAAGATGTGGCACATATATACAATGGAATATTACTCAGCCATAAAAACAAACGAAATTGAGTTATTTGTAGTGAGGTGGATGGAACTAGAGTCTGTCATACAGAGTGAAGTAAGTCAGAAAGAGAAAAACAAATACTGTATGCTAACACATATATATGGAATCTAAAAAACAAAAAAAAAATGGTCATAAATAAAAATAAAAAAAACAAGCAGAAATACAGATAAGTGAATGCCTTTAGCCCAGCCTCTGATCAAAGCAGGATCAAACGGTCCACTTCCTGCTTCCTTTCCTCACAAGTCGACCCCCAATCCCTACTCCAACCAGGCCGGGCTTGGCCTTCCAGGTCTCTGATAACCTGCCAGTGAGAAGTATTCCTGACACATCTTATCACAATTTTCCCTCACCGTAACTCCTTGTGGAAGGAAAGAGAAAAAGAGAGGTTGGGACAAAATGAAAGGAGAGAAGAAAGCAAAGAAGGAAGAGAAGGAGAGGAGAAAGCAAAGGAGGGAGGGAAGGAAATGAGAGTGTATGATGAAAACCCCCTCAGCCCAGCAACCTTGGATAAAACCAGCCGTCATCCTCAATCATCTTTCAGTAGCTGGAATGGAGCTCTTTGCAGCTGTTGGTAGCTCCAACAGAGCCATCTTTTCTGGGCTGTGCTTACGGTTAGTTTCTTTGCTCACTGAACATGTTCAAAACTTCTCAGCTATTTTTCTTTCATCAAAATAAAAAGGAAAACATTTGAAATAAAAAGGAAACACTGACCTCCCAAGGTACACTAGTTTGTCCAAAGCCTATATGTTTATTAAAATTATACTTCAAGTATAATTTAGAGTCCATTTTAGCCCTTGAGGATTCCAGGAGTCATTCAGCCAAGATTTATGAGAACTAAACTTAATGACTGTCATTGGGAATAAAAGAGGAGGAATCAGATACCCACTCAGTCAATCAGAGTTCAACAAGAGAAGCAAAACCAGCAAAAACTGTGTGTGTGTGTGTGTGTGTGTGCATTAACAAGGAACTGGTTTATGAGATCGTGAGGGCCAGTTAAATAAGTCCATAGGGCCGACACTCAAAAAGGGAAGAAATGAGAAAGCTGTTACCTATGGACACAGGCTGAAGGGCCTGTCCACAGACAATCGCAAAGCAAGATTACAAGCAGGATGAAACCCCACAGGCACAAGCTGAAGTTTGCTGTCCCCAGGCCAGTAAAAGAAGGGGAAATTATAGGCAGGCTGAAACCCCAACATTCAGCGAACGAGAGCCAATACAGACCCAGTAGCTGTTGGAGTCTTGGGCCCAAAGAAGACCTCTTTGAAAGAGCTCACCTGATTAGGCCAGACCCAGGATCAGCTTCCTTTTGTTAAAGTCATCTGATTAGGGACTTTAAACTTCAAATCCCTTCACTGTAGCCCCTAAATGTGTGTTTGACTGAATACCTAAGGACTATTGTTCAGTCCAGCCAAGCTGACACATCAGGGAGCCATCATACTCTCTGTCCTCTAAAACTAACTGGAGAATGCTGTTAGTCTACATTTGTTCAATACATGAGCATTTACTTTATGCAAAGCCTTGTGCTGTGCACTAAAGGAAAGTAACTTTACTGCACCGAAACCTACAAAAAGGTTGCTGGTGAGACACCAGCAAGAGCAAAAATATCTAATGAATAAAACGGAACTAATGATGAGAGAAAGATTTTAAAATAAGATAAATACAGATTTTTAAAATTATGTGCCAACAAAACCCTGGTTTCTGTTAAAATAAAAAGATAGAGGGCTTCCCTGGTGGCGCAGTGGTTGAGAGTCCGCCTGCCGATGCAGGGGACGCGGGTTCGTGCCCCGGTCCGGGAAGATCCCACATGCCGCGGAGCGGCTGGGCCCGTGAGCCATGGCCGCTGAGCCTGCGCGTCCGGAGCCTGTGCTCCACAACAGGAGAGGCCACAACAGTGAGAGGCCCACGTACCGCAAAAAAAAATAAAAAATAGAAAAAGACATTCACATTGGTATGGTATCAAAGTCATGTTAATATTGATGTGCAGTAACATTCTAAGAGTACAGACTACGACTTAGTTGATTTTCCAAATGAAGCTTTCTCAACTTACAAAAATTTATAAATACATAAAATATGTTAAAGATAAAAGCATACTTAAGAGTTCCTGAGAGGAACCACTGCAATTCCAGACTATAAAAATTAAATTTAACCCTCAACAGAACTGTATGTTATAAAAACAACATGTCTATCATTATTATTCTGGTTGTGCTCAAGAGAATAAAAGATAACGCAAAAATACACCACAGAAAAGACACGAGGCGAAAACAAAGTCACGAAGATCTTGTATATAATTAACTGTGAGAATTGTCACACTTATGAATGCTGATCTCTCCGTGTTTAATAGTGTAACCTGCATAAAACTGGGCTCCCTGGAGTACAGCCTGAGCACGTGGCACATCCAAACTCTGTCTCTCACCTCCCAGCAGCTCATGATACTCCCAGATTTATTCACTCCTATTGTCTGTCTGTCTCTCTCTCCCTCCCTCCTCTCTCTTCTTCCCTCCATGCCTCTGCCCTTGAGTCTCCTTGTCCTCTCCTCTTCTTTCTAAAACAAAGGAACCTAAATTATTCTTAACTTCTGCCTTTCTTCTCCCCACTCCCAACCCCACATCTCATTCAGCACCACAGAGGCCCTGTCTCAGGCCAAGAGAACAAAGGATCATTCCTCCATGGAACGTAAGAGGAGCATACAATTGCAAATACCCATTACTTTATATAATTTTTTCCTGACGGAGCGGTAAATCTCCAATGCAGTTTTAAGTAATGAACCAGAACTAGTTCTTTCATTTCTCAGACACAGAAAAAAAAGCCAGAAAAAAAGATAAATATACTCATCCCAGGTGTCACACGGAAATCAAAGAATATGTTTTATTTGCTCACTTGCTGAACTGCTCTTAAGATTTTTATTTCTGTAGATGAAATGCCAGGTATTGGGGACCAAAAAAGATACAGGTTTATTCTTTATTGGATTATTTTTAAAGTAATAGAAAAGGAATCTTATGGCCTGGAATGGTTCTGAGATAGGAAAAAAAAAAAAATACAGAGTTGATGCCCAGCATTATTCGTGCCTGAGATGGAAACAAGATTTGTTACAGCTGACTCTCAATTATTCCAGGAGCTGAGTGGGCAATTTGTGAATTAACCGGAATCTGTGCTTCTCTTTATGCCTCCCCCCTTCAGAGCTCTTGGCCACTGCACTGCAGGTCAGGACTTCTGCAGGAGGATGAACAGGGAGTAGAAAAGCCATCAGTCCATTC
Organism: Aethalodelphis obliquidens; assembly: GCF_003676395.1. NCBI lineage: Eukaryota > Metazoa > Chordata > Mammalia > Artiodactyla > Delphinidae > Aethalodelphis > Aethalodelphis obliquidens. The sequence continues at coordinate 8,111,020 of NW_020837952.1, read as the reverse complement.
TGCTAGCCTGCTACTTGCTAAAAAGCTTAGTGAGATTGAAAAAAAGTATTAAAATTAGATGTGTAGATTTGGGGGGCATTTCAATATGCTATTCTTGTCTCTCATTATTTTTTGTACTCAAGAGTAGGTTTCATATTCAAACATGCAATTTCATCATCCAAATTCATTATCCAGGCTGAATTAAAGGAAAAAATTTATAGCAATAACACAAGTTAATATTTAGTGGAATAATTTCAACATTATAAGTCAATGGAATAAGGTTCAATAAAAATATTTAGTATTTTTATTTTCGAGAGAATCAAGATGACCCATTCTACTTATTCATTCAAGATTTTCTCTCAAGATGTTTGTTTCTTGAGGTGAGGTACAAAGCCTTCACTCTTCATTCAAAAAACTGTAGTTAAAAATTTTTAAATGCTTGTCAAAACCTTAAATGTCTGCCTCATTCAAGCATGAAACAATATACACATAGTAATGAAATACAAGAAATGAAAAGTCCTGAGAACTCAATTTAGAATGTGAGATGGAAAATAGATTAAAAATGAAGACAGATGTTTGCATGCCAAAAATTGGTGTCAGAGCTACATAATGCTGGGCACTTCCCTGTTGACCCTATCAATATGTGATCAAGTCCTATGTCTCACTCATGCGTCCATTTATTCATTTAGTAAACATTTCTTGAGTGTCAACCCTATGCCAGGCACTGTGCTAGACACTGAGGATACAAATGAGATAAGTCACACACGGAGAGCGTGAAAGGCTACAAACAGGAAGAATGGTAGCCGTGAGGGTTTTGGACGGCGTGTGGATAGAGGCTGATTCAGGAAAATGCCCAAGGACCCCAGTAAACAGTGCCTTGTTGAGTTAGTTATGAAAAAAAGGGGACTCGTGTGCCTGCAGCGATACCCTGTGTGTGCGCAGACAGACTCTGGGCTTGTATGAGACCCGGAAACGTCCAGAAACAAGCTGACGAAGACAGAAGAACAGCAGCAGCCAACCTGCCTCAGACCTCTGCTTCCAGCAACGGCAGACTAGAAAATGCGGGCCGATCCTCCTTTGTCTTTGCTAGCTCCCTGTCGAATCTACCCACAAACCAGTTGCTTCTCAGTTACCAAGCCCGACCTCAAAGGAAGCAGCAAGTCTATCTGTGGCCTCCGTGCCACCATCTGGTGGGGATTGTCATGGCTCTTGTGGCTCTTATCCAGCAAACCCAGCATCTGGTGTGTGAGGAATGGAGCCTGAACATCTGAGCGTCTCTGCTCTGACTTCCCACTCCACAGTCTGCCCCATACCCCTTACCAGCTATGTACCTCAGCTTCCCCATTAGTAAAATGGAAACAAAAATACAGGCATACTTGGGAGATATTGTGGGTTTGGTTCCAGACCACCACAAAAAAACGAATATTGCAATAAAGCAGTCACACGAATTTTTTGGCTTCTCAGCACATATAAAAGTTGTGCTTATAGTATACTGTAGTCTATTAAGTATGCAATAGCATTATGTCTAAAGATATATATACATACCGTAATTTAAAAATACTTTCTTGTTAAAAAATGCTAACGATCAGGGCTTCCCTGGTGGCGCAGTGGCTGAGAGTCCGCCTGCCGATGCAGGGGACACGGGTTCGTGCCCCGGTCCGGGAAGATCCCACATGCCGTGGAGCGGCTGGGCCCGTGAGCCGTGGCCGCTGAGGCTGCGCGTCTGGAGCCTGTGCTCCGCAACGGGAGAGGCCACAACAGTGAGAGGCCCGCGTACCGTAAAAACAAACAAACAAACAAACAAAAAATGCTAACGATCATCTGAGCCTTCAGCCAGTCATTATCTTTCTGCTGGTGGAAGATTTGAAATATTGCGAGAATTACCAAAATGTGACACAGAGACATGAAGGGAGCAAATGCTGTTGGAAAAATGGCACCGATAGACTTGCTTGATGCAAGGTTGCCACAAACCTTCAATTTGTTTTAAAAAAATGCAATATCTGCAAAGCGCAATAAAAGGAGGCCTGCCTGTAGTTCTCTCATGAGGCCATTGTAAGGATTCAGTGACTTAATGCATTTAAATTATGGTGCCTGACACACCATAAGCTCCTTAATAAATGTTAACATTTACTGTTCCTCTCCCTGGGGAGGTCAGAGAAACCACCAAAGAAGGTTTCTTTGAGCTCAGTTTCAAGGGACCTTTATCTCCTGCTCCACAGGCTACATGCTGCATGTCATACTCATAAGAAAACAATTAAAGTGTAATAGCTTCCCTTGGTAGATAACGTGGCTGACAAGCAGACACAATCTTCCAGCAAAGCGACATGAAGGGTTCTTTGATAAACTGTAAAATATTAGGAATGTTCATGGAGGGTGGCATTGAAAAACAGGAAAGTAGGGAGAATGTGAAAGAGTGTAAGATGAGAAGGAAGACCCCTAATGGAGCAAGGCAGAGGGGCTGGTGATGGTAAACCCAGCCAGCAACTCACCCAGACCCGGCTTTGGCCCTCCGGGAATGGAGTTGCTAATGGCTCCTCTTCCTAAAGAGAACCTTTCCTTTTTAGTTTCCTTTAAACCCCCTTTTAGAGGGATCAATCTGTTTTAAAAATTGAATAAGGCTAAGTTACACTTCGAACTTGTTACTTGGCCCAATCTTCTACACCTTGTTTCATTCAACTCCATAAAATGTTTTCCCTCCTTGAAGAATTTTCAGGCACTGCAGTTTGCCCTGTAAATCTCTGGCTTTTTGTCTGCTCCCCAGTCACCTGCTTTGTTATGGATCCAATTTTGTGGCTCACAAACAAAATCTCCTCAGAAATGACCTATGAAGCAGCCTCCACAGGGCTGCCTGGGACTTGACAGCTTCCATTTCCTCCCCCGTGGAGAGTGGCAATGACCCCAGCATGGAGACCAGAAATGAGAGACGGGGAGGGGTGTGCATTTAGTGGTCAGAGCTTATACTTGCAGTTTGCCCTTGTAGTTACAGTGATTCCTTAGCTCTTTTCTGGGGTTCTGAAATAAATTTTGACCTCATATCTTAATTGGCATATCAACATAAATTTACTAGAAAATAAGGCATATTCTAAGGAGTAGTCTGAATTTTTTTGCCTTATTCATGACACCTATTTATATTACTTAAGGTGATTCAGTTCAATTGTGTTTTTGCAAATAGATGGAATCATTTCTGGAAAAGTAATAATAACAAATCAATGTCTTACTTCAGAATTATAAAAGCATAAGCCTCTTTTTAAATAAGTACAGTTGCATGTCAAGAAATCTAAACAAATGTGTAGTTAAGAATGATTGTTATACCTTGGGGACTTCGTTTCTACAAGACAGATTAGCAACATTCGTACCTCGTTATGCATGGAAGTCATTTGTTTTTCCCTGAATCCAGCACAGCACAAGTTCTGGGATTGCAATTCATAAAGAGAACGAATGTGAAGACTGAGAGCTGTTATGACATTAATCTTCACGAATATGGAAAAGAGTGAATTATTATCTTTCTCTTTATGAGGTGAAGAGAACTGTCGCAAAAAATTTGAATCTTGGTGTATATTGGGAGAGCTGAAGGGCCTTAGAGAGTTAGTCTAACCCCTCTATTTGTAGGAGACTCACCCACCTTTACGTGGTGAGTTAATGGCAGAGGTGGTACAAACCCCTAAACTCCCCAAATCAGGGATCTTTTCACTGACCCAAAAGGGGCATATTTTCTCCTAATTCCAGTTTTTCTAAACAATCAAGAGGCCTCTTCAACACACTTAATATGGGATCTTAAACTATACATAAGTAGTCAATTTTTGACTGCTTGTCGTGAGCTAACACATTTTTTGGTATTTGTCTACTTTTTGTCTGTATTTACGCTATACAAATTCCACTGTTGACAAGTTCTCAGCTCTGTTAATGTTGTCCAAAATTATGAATCTGAGCCTTTTTGTACAGATGATCAGCACCATGACTAGTAAGGAAAGCTTCCAGGCTGCTCAGCTTTGGCTGTGCCCTCACACATTTAACTCCTGTATTTAAAAATTCCTCTGAAAATCCACTGACATTCCATTAAGTGTAAAAAATTGCAATTTCTAGGGAGCTGTTAGGGTTCTTTTTGGAGAAGCAAGATTCCTTTAAAAAGAATGAAAAGATATTTTTAAAAAGTAAAGCAGGCAGTCAGATGCCTTAGAGTTCTTCAAAATGCCTTAGAGTCCTCTATCACTAGATCACTAATTATATACATGTATTCTATTATTTTATGTCAGCTATATTAACTTGTTAAAAGGATAACCTAGAAGAAGGGCATTTGGAAACTAGACTAGAAATCAGACTTCAATTTTAAGCACATTTTTCCTTGCCAGGGAATACAGTTAAGGGAGAATGGTATAATGATGAGAAACCAGCCTGGCTCCCAAGTCTTACTTCACCACCTACCGCTTTTGTGAGCTTGAACATGTTTTAACCCCTGGGCCTCAGCTGCATCCTCATTAGTAAAAAATAAGTATAATCTCTACATCATCTACATCAAGGGTGGATGTAAGAAACTGGATGACATATATGAAGCACCCAGCAGAAAGCCAGACTCATAATGGGGGCTCAGTGAATGCTAGTTTATTATCTCTTCACACATCCCTACCTTCACCCTCCCTAATCTCTCTGCCTCTGTTCCTAATCTGGATAACGTATATTACAAGAGAACTGTAAGGACTGATTTTAGGATGACACATAGAAAATGTATAGAGCAACTGACTGACTCATTGAAAAAATCCTTCCACAGACATAAGAATTGCTAAAAGAAAAATACAAAACAAAAAGATCTCCTTCCAAGACAAGACACAAGGAGGAGGCACAGATAATAGAATTAATTGGTGACTGCAAGATGAGAAGAACTAGTTGATGGGAGAGAGCCTTCTGGCTTCAGCAACTGAGTGAGCAAAGATGCCTTGAATGGAGGTGGGCAAGGACAAGTAGAGGCTACGAGGAAGGGTGACAATGGGTTTAACTTGGGATGGTAATGGATTGAGTTTTGGACATTGCTATAGTCTGAACGTTTGTGTGCCCCACCCCCAAATTCATATGTTCAAATCCCAGGTTTATGGCATTAGGAGATGGAGCCTTTGGGAGGTAATTAGGTCATGAGGGCAGAACCCTCCTGATTTAGATTAGTGCTCTTATGAAAGACACCCCCACAGAGCTCCCTAGGCCCTTCTGCTATGTGAGGACACAGAGAAAAGAAACTGAAGAGGAACCAGGAAGCGGGTTCTCACCAGAACCCGACAATGCTGGCACCCTGATCTTGGACTTCCAGCCTCCAGACTGTGAGTAATAAATTGCTGCTGTTTATAAGCCACCCAGTCTACAGTATTTTGTTACAGCCGCCCAAACAGACTAAAACAGACAGGTTGGGTTTGGGCTTTATGATTCTCTAATCAGCCCCCCAAATAGACAGTGGTCTCTAAACAAATGTTTCAAGTATGTGCATGTCCTTAAACTAATCTGCAACAAAACCCTTTTATAAAGCAAAGAATCATTTGATAAAGCAACTCCTTGACATATCTATTTTGTGAATTCCAACTACAGTATATCAGGTTTTCCAAGAAAAACACATCTGCACATAGGCTTATTATGGTCACTAAGAATAGATTTTCTAGTTCGTTGCTCCACGAATGATGGCTGCCAATTCTGAAACTTGAGTTGTACATCACAACTTCTGTTTAATCCTGTTTATCATTTCAAAATTAAGTTGCTGTCTTTGTTCAAAAGGAAACAATTTGGTATTTAAGAAGCACTTTTCAAGTCACGTATGAGTTTCTCAGAAATTATCATATTTAACACCATGGCTTTTAACTTTGGCCATAGTTTTCAAGAAGTTTTCCCTCCATCCAAAACCTCATCCCCTCCCTTCACCCTATGCCACCCTCACTCTCACCCATCCTCCACCACCACCACCCCCCCACGCACACACATCAAATTTTAAGACTCTTGAAAGATTTAGGAGTTCTTACTTCAGAGGTACTACCACCATAATATATCAAACATATTAAAACAAGTCATGCAAATTACTTAAAACTCTACTGGTTGAGTTGTGGTAGACTACTTGATATAATGTTATGTTCTAAACATAGTTAAATTAAGGAGTTAGTGTTTTTTGAACACAAGCCACCCATTCTCCTTGCTTGGCCCTGCAATAAAACTTTCTCTGCTCCAGAAAAAAAAAGATATTGAAATTAAGTATTAATTAATTTCAATTTTGTAGAATTGGGTTTTTTTTTAATTTTGGAGAAAAGGAATTTAAAATTTCAAACGTTGTAGGCCCTTGAAAAGCTTGTAGTCCATTAAGTACTTTTTCAATAGCCAATGAATAAAATAGTCCCAACAACAAATCCCCACTCAAAGAAAAAGATAAAACATTAGCACTTTCAGAATATTTTTGCTGATCTTTTCCCCTTCACACATAAAGCATCTGTATTATTTTAATTGTTTCTTATCTTGGGCTCTTTTGTCCTCATGCAATAGTTGGCATGGAACACCACAATGATTGGGAATTGATTACCTCAACTGTCCTGGAGATGAGGGTTCCACCTCTTCCTGCCATGAGATTCTCTAATGCACTCAGATGTGGTGTGAAGTGAGAGCACACCTGGCCGGCCTTGGGCACCTCTGTCCTGTTATAAGACCTCTCAGCAAACCCCTGCAGGGCCTTCTAAATGATCCAACTGAGCTCTAAGGTAGAGCTTGGTCTTCCATGGGATTTCACTCCAATTACTATGAATTTTGAAAAATATTCACAGGAAAGGTGCTACCAAAAGCAAAACGTGATTATTTAAAAGATTTATCTCTCCAAATTATCAAATATGCAAATATGCCATAAGTATTTGCCTTGGCAGAAATCAGTAGCAGAAACATGTTGAAAAATAAGTTTCTTTATGTTCATAACTGATTTCAGAAGCTACTTTGTTAGATTCCTCCCAAAGCTGAAAAGCCAAGAATGAGAAGAACCATGAGTTGCTCCCTCTGTTTCTCTTTCCCTGCCAAGTGCAGTCACTCTGCTAACCCAGGTCACACTTTTGAAAAAAGAGAACAGGAGTGAAGCAGGGAAGAGGGATAAATGGAAGTGGCTGAAAGCTGTGCAAAGACTGCATTTCTCTCCTACACCCCAACACTCAAACCTACATTCTTCTCTGTGAAGACAATCTGAGTTAAGACAGAAGGAGACAACGGCCTATTTAGCCAATAATTTGACAATATTCTCTGGACACCCTTTTTCTGTAATTAGACAGCCACTTTCTTTTGACAACAAAAGAAAAGTAGTCCTTATAATATTAACTTCTCAAATAGCAAGGTTGTGTTGAATTTAATGTGCTCGTTTAAACTGTGCATTTCACTCCACCAGAGACAGTGTTAGAGAATTGATTTAAAAAAAAAAAAAAACTGCAGCACATGATAATTGCAATTTATTGATGGTATTAATGATTTCAGTTCCCGTTTTGTCATTTGGTATACAGTTTTAAAGGCTTGAGAACTTAAATGTAAAAGGGGGAAATTGATTTTAAAATAAAGCTAGTTATTTATTTTGACAAAAGATGAAATCAAAGGGGTTTTTTTCCTTATCTATGAATAGAAATTCTGTGTAATGTTATAGCTAATAGAGTATTGATTTTCCCCTTTTCCACTTTTTCAATGTGCTTTGGAGTTGCCTTTTATGGATTTTAAATATACAGGTTTTGCGTTACATTTGGGAAAACATGCATATACAGAAAATATATTTTCCCAAATGGATCTAGGTGTTTCAGTTGTCAGAAATCTACTTCACACTCATTAGTCTAGCATTGGACCAACTGTGACACCTATAAGAAAAATAAGTTGAAATCGGATCATTCAGCAATAACTGCTCAGTGAAAAAGATTGATTGCAAACCAGGAATAATTTCAACCTGATTTTTAATTAAAGGCAAAAAAAAATGTGGATATGATCACAACTACTTATACTTCCTGTGATGGTTTTCCTTCTTCTCACCACACTCCCCCTGCCACAGTCATGTTATTTGCACACTGAAAAATAATTAGCTTTGGTAGCAGGGCTGGCAGGCCTGAAACTGGAATCTTCAGTCTTCCTACCAATTCCATCTCTGAGGACAAAAATGTGAGATGAAAAAAAAAAAAAACCCAAATTGAAGAAAAGGAGAAACTGTTACATATTTGAATGAGATTTTGTAACATACAAAAGCCAGGTGTGGCAACAAAAAGAATAAAATACCTAGGAATAAACCTACCTAAGGAGGCAAAAGACCTGTACTCAGAAAATTATGAGATAGCGATGAAAGAAATAAAAGATGACACAAACAGATGGAGAGATATACCGTGTTCTTGGATTGGAAGAATCAATATTCTCAAAATGACTATACTACACAAAGCAATCTACAGATTCAATGCAATCTCTATCAAATTACCAATGGCATTTTCCACAGAATTAGAACAAAAATTTTTACAATTTGTATGGAAACACAAAAGACCCTGACTAGCCAAAGCAATCTTGAGAAAGAAAAACAGAGCTAGAGGAATCAGGCTCCCTGACTTAAGACTATACTACAAAGCTACAGTCATCAAAACGGTATGGTACTGGCATAAAAACAGAAATATGGATCAACGGAACAAAGATAAACTCACACACCTATGGTCGCCTAATCTATGACAAAGGAGGCAAGAATATACAATGGAGAAAAGACAGTCTCTTCAATAAGTGGTGCTGGGAAAACTGGACAGCTACATGTAAAAGAATGAAATTAGAACATCCCCTAACACCATACACAAAAATAAATTCAAAATGGATTAAAGACCTAAATGTAAGACCAGACACTATAAAACTCTTAGAGGAAAACATAGGCAGAACACTCTTTCACATAAATCACAGCAAGATCTTTTTCAATCCACCTCCTAGACTAATGAAAATAAAAACAAAAATAAACAAATGGGATCTAATTAAAAGTAAAAGCTTTTGCACAGCAAAGGAAACCATAAACAAAACAAAAAGACAACGCTCAGACTGGGAGAAAATATTTGCAAATGATGCAACCAACAAGGGTTTAATCTCCAAAATAAAAAAACAGTTCATGCAGCTCAATATCAAAAAAACAAACAACCCAATCAAAAAATGGCCAGAAGACCTAAATAGACATTTCTCCAAAGAAGACATACAGATGGCCAAGAAGCACATAAAAAGATGCTCAACATCACTAACAATTAGAGAAATGCAAATCAAAATTACAATGACATATCACCTCACACCGGTCAGAACGGCCATCATCAAAAAAAATCTACAAACAATAAACACTGGAGAGGGTATGGAGAAAAGGGAACGCTCCACTGTTGGTGGGAATATAAATTGGTACAGCCACTATGGAGAACAGTATGGAGTTTCCTTTAAAAGCTAAAAATAGAACTACCATATGACCCAGCAATCCCATTCTTAGGCATATACCTGGAGAAAACCATAATTCGAAAAGATACACGCACCCCAATATTCACTGCAGCACTATTTACAATAGCCAGGACATGGAAGCAACCTAAATGTCCATCAACAAAGGAGTGGATAAAGAAGATGTGGTACATATATAGAATGGAATATTAGCCATAAAAAAGAACAAAATAATGCCATTTGCAGCAACATGGATGGACCTAGAGATTGTCATACTGAGTGAAGTAGGTCAGACAGAGAAAGACAAATACCATATGATATCGCTTATATGTGGAATCTAAAATATGACACAAATGAACTTATATACCAAACCAAAACAGACTCACAGACATAGAAAACAAACTTATGGTTACCAGGGGATGGTGGGGGGGCATAAATCGGGAGACTGGAATTGACATACACATACTACTATACATAAAATAGATAACTAATAAGAACCTATTGTAAGGCATAGGGAACTCTACTCAATACTCTGTAATGATCTATATGGGAAAAGAATCTTAAAAAAAAAGAGTGGGTAAATATAAATGTATAACTGATTCACTTTGCTGTACACCTGAAACTAACACAACATTGTAAATCAATTATGCTCCAATAAAATTTTAAATTAAAAAAAAAAGCCAGGTATGATCTCTTTGTGTTAGTTCAATCCAGAGCCCCCAACTTCTAACTTTATTTTGGGCGTGGCAAAATCCTCAAGGGAATTTAGTGAGTTAAGTCTGGTTATGAATCTGGAGTATGAATTTGGATGCAGTGAATTCAGGAAATGCAGCTTCTTTAGAAGACAGAAGTGCCTCAGACTCGGAATCAGACATCTTTGGCTTGGCCTCTAATTAGCTGCGTTGCCTTGGGCACGTGGCTAAGCCTTTCTGAGTACTTTCCTCCCCAGTGATAGGGATGAACTGGACAGGATGATATCCACAATCTCTTCTAGTTAACTCTCAGCCAAAAAGCATTGATTGAGCAACTGCCTTGAGTCCAACTCAGTGCAGAATAAAGTAGAGGGCTGTGTAAATATGATATGCCTGTATGTGTCTGTGTGTGTGTGTGTGTATGTGTGTGTGTGTGTGTGTGTGTGTCTACCTCCCTACCAGTCTTTAAATCATTTGTAGACAAATCTGTGCCCAGTTCTTCTTTCTCTGCCCTAGCACTTATCACAGTGCCTAGCAAAATAAAAGCACCCAACAACTTCTTTGGTGAATGAATGAATATGTGAAAACTTCCATAGGAGTTTTATAGTCTCCCTGGGAAAATATCATAAAAGCACTTTTTTTTGGGGGGTGGTAAGGATTATAACTGATATAACCAAGAAATATGATAAACAGAGGCCCTCAGGAATCTCGTTTATCCCACACAGAAACAACAAATTAAAATAGGATATTATAATATTCTCCCGAATTTTAGACCATGAGCCCAGTTCCTAATTGGGAGAACCCCAAAAGGAACAGGTAGTGTTGCTCATCTCTCCAGCTACACCTAAAATGACTGAAAGGAAATTTCTTGCTAATAATCATGAACTCAGTTGGTGCCTCAAAAGCTTTCCACCAAGACTGTTACCTTTGTTAATGAAGTTTCTTTACAAGATGAGAGATGTTAATCCCCAGCGAAGTAGTCATAGAATTGCAAACATCAGAATTCATTTCATGAGGCTTGAGAATCATTTTCTTCTAAAATAACAAGCCTAATTTTTAAGGAGAAAGGACATTTAAATAGAAGGAAGGCAATATTTTCCAAACACAATTTTTCAGTTTTCACAGTGAAATAACTGAAACTAAAGCTCCACTTGATTTAAAAGTAAGCAAGATTCTAAACCTAAGCCACAGCCACTGCAACACACAATCAGTTTATTCCCCTGAGAGCACTTTGGCGAGGAGATGGGGAGGTCTCTGATTTGTCAGCCAGGGTGAAACACAGAAAATTAAGGTGTCAGTTAAAGAAACAGACCCATGCTTCTCTAATGCCTTCTAAAAGTCCCCTGTCAGAAAAACTCCACACGTTGTAGCCTTGCTCATTTTATCTCCTTAGACATCACATATCAATCATCTCAGTCTGTGAAGACAAAGAGCTGGAAGACATTTATATTCCAAAATCTCTCAGACATCAAATAGGTCTCAAACGCAAAGTGCACTCTGGTTATCAATTATGATTGGATTCTCAAGGTGACAAGTTCCGTTCCAGGCCCTTAGCTTTCCCCTCTCACCATCAGGCTCAGAGAACTGCACGTGAGAAGCACAAAATATAACTACATTTAGGAGGATGATTAACTTCTCCCCAAGGAATGAACAGCCTCATTCCCATGACGTGGAAAGGCAAGCAGCACCCACTGTGACCATGACTTCCTCCCAGGGGGATTCTCAACATTCCCCTGAATGTACCACTGGCTCTAAGACAGTGTCCTGTGAGCGAAGGGAAAGCCCACATGCTTCCTCCCCACCAGCCAAAGCTGTCTCCTTCAGTGGCCTGCCACACAGGAGTCAATCTTTGAGTGATAGCTTTGCCCATAACCAAACATCCAAGACACGGTACTGCTAATAAGGACAGAGTTGGGTGAACAGGCCAGAGAGAGGGTTTGGACAGTTACCACAGAACAGTGGGTATCTGTGAGAAAGAGAGGAACAAAGGAAGGCTCTGGAAAGAAAGGACATGGGGTTGACTCAAGATAAGCTTAACCTACTTTACAACTTTACCTGAACTTACAGCTCTGAGACCTGGAACAGGAGCCTTAGGGTGTTGAGAAAGTATCAGGAGTCTTGGGGAGTGCAGGAAGTAAGCACAGAACCCTCTGCTTTTCTGCGTCTACTTCAGGGCTCTTGTAACCACCGCCCCAGAGCACGGGTTTCGAGCTGTTTGACGCTACACACGTTTTAGCACTCAACTCACAAATTGAAACCTGTAATCTTCTTATTTTATGAAATTGCGGCTTTTTCATTTCTAAATACGTTTTGTTCCAAATATTCAAGTGTGTTTCCATCTTCTTACCTTTGTTGATTCTGTTCCCTCTGCAAGAAAAGCCCTCCCATTATAACAGCTTAGCTGAATGATACCATCATTCAAGACCCAACTCCTATCTCATCTCCTCTCTGAAGACCCTTATTAAAGGGTGACCTTTCCCCCTTCAAAACCTCCATAGTATGTTTATATAAATCACAGAGTGTGTGTGTACGTGTGCGTGTGTGTGTGTGTGTGTGTGTCACAGCACATCAACAGTGCACAGAGCTCTTATGTTATCTAATTTCTGGATGCCCAGGTTGGCTGGACAGGCAGAGTACAGGGTACACCCATCCCAGTTCCAGGTATAACCCAAGATAGGGTACTCAGTGCATTTTAGTATATAGGTCTCTAGCTCTAACCAGTTCTGCCCAGGAATGGTTTTCCAGCATCCTTACATTGTAGAGTTCTAAAGAAAATTTCTTTAACCTGGAACTAATGATAGCAAATAATTTTTGCCAACATTGAAATGAGGCTGCTTCCTCATAATTGGGAAATGAATCTTCTCACTGCTGCACTTCTCCCTGTTCTACTGTTTTCGCTTAGCTTTTATACCAGTTTTACTATTTCTCCTTCATTACTGCACTACCAAATCTTTCAAATGAAAGAGCTAAAGTAGATTGTTTTCTACATTTTTTCTTGATTCATTTCAGACTTAGAAAATATATGTAGTTATCAAATGAAAGTAATTAATATCATTTCCGTATTACACTATTTTTGAACAGTAAGATCGCTATTTTTTAAATGTTTCTGATTTAGTTTAGTTCTAGGAAGATTTCTCTTACCTATAATCTATTATATGACTAATGTGTGTAGTGTTCAGCTTCAAAAGCACCCAAAATAAGGAATTAGCTCATTGTCTATATTCACATTAGCTGGCCATTTAAATTAGCTTTTTCCTTCTTTTTTTATAATTTTTTTCAAGTCTTTGATTACTACTGTTATGCTTCTTAATGGTTACAGATGTTGATTAACATCATTATTCTGAACAAAGAGTAAAAGATGCTAAATCTTTACAAAACAAACAATCACAATTTTTAAAATGTAATCTATAAAAGGAACAAGCAACTTACGATATTCAACACTTTCTGTAGGAAAGAAGAGCACGTTCATGGGTTTATATGTACCCACAGAAAAGTTTATTAAAGGTTTAAATACTACCTTCATAAGGTAAACTCGGGTTTTAAAAATTTGTGTTATCCTCACATAAATCCTCCTCAGCATTATGATGGGCCATGTAAATGCTAGTACTTTAATGTAGCAGAGGAATTTCTTACATTTTAGATACTGAAAGATATTAGTTCTGTTAGGAGGAAGAGGATTTATATCAATTAAGCACTGACTTGAGTCTGTCAGTCACTTTTAACATATTGTCTCACTGTATAACCACATACAGTGAGTATTTTACTTTCTTTTTTTTTTTTTTTTTTTAACAGATTAAGAAACTGAGGCTCAGAGTGACATTCCTCAGTGGCGGAAGTAGAGTTCATAATTTGCCCGACTCTAAGGGCCATGCTCTTTTCGCTATACCATGTGGCTTCCCTAAATTAAGCCTCTCTTTGTCAACAAGTCTGTGAGGGCAGAGACAATGTGACACTCAGGAGACAGCAAGAAGATAGGAGGAGACGATCGATGCCTTTTCCAACACTTAGCCCACAAGATCCTAGGAGATTTCAACCTATTCATGAAGCCATAGATAAAAACTTACAAAATATCTAATTTAGCATAGAATTACAGAGTCACAAAGTGATTTATAGTACTTGTTCTTCTAAGTATATGATGAACTCTAGGGCATTTTCCAGAACAATTATCTACTGAAAACAACCAGCAAAAGCAATATAAAAAAAAATGGAAGAAGATAAGTCTCTGCTGAGGGTGATATAGTGCCACCTCCTCTGTGAAGGTAAACCAGATACTAAAATTTAGAGACACAGTAGAGGCATCAGTTCTATATCTACATACCTGTTCTATACCTAAAACCAGCAGAAAGGGGAAATACAGAGAATGAAGGGCTGTGGTCCTAGAATAAAAGGAACAATCAGACACTTGTTACAATGTGGCTTTTCCTAATTCAATCCCTGTCTCCAATCCCTGGAGCGCTTGGCAAGTAGGAAACCCTGTACTATGCACTGGAGATTTGGAGTTGACTCAGAAATAGTCCTGGCCTTCCAAGAGCTCAAGGTCTAATTAGGGAGATAAGGTGGGAGATAAGGCAAATACACTAATCATTGTACCTGTAGGTAACATCATACATGTCATAAAGAAAGATTTAGAAGTGCTCCAAGGCAACAACAATGACCCTGTGGGTGTCATTTGGGATAGGCTGGTGGGTGGGATGTCAACAGGTGGAGGTGGGGCACCAGCAAAGGCATAACAGGGTGGATGTCTTCCAGAACAGGCACTTGGTTTCCTGGGCTGTTGATGGGTACCACACTGTGGAGGGCCTGGCACATCACAATGAGGATTCTGTGTCTAACAGTTGACCTTTGAAAGAGCTGTTTCCATTGAGTGAAAAGGTCTAAAATTAAACCACAAAGTGATTTGGCCTATCCTCCCACTCTTTCCTTTCCTCTTGACAGGCTGCTGCCAACATCTAAAACTTGATTCAACACCTGACAAGTCATT
The DNA here is from genome assembly GCF_003676395.1 of Aethalodelphis obliquidens. Lineage (NCBI taxonomy): Eukaryota > Metazoa > Chordata > Mammalia > Artiodactyla > Delphinidae > Aethalodelphis > Aethalodelphis obliquidens. The sequence goes on along the minus strand of NW_020837952.1, from coordinate 8,095,966 downwards.
TTCTCACTTCCTATCCTCCTTGGAATATTTAATTAGTGATACATTCAAAGTAAAATAAACAAAGAAATGAAGAAAGAAATGGAAGTGGTGGCAGGAAGTGTTAGTAGCAGGAGATTGACCAGGGGAAGGGATCAATGGATCTTGAAAATGGGATGAAGTCTGCACACACAGCGATGGCCCTCCCCCACCACTCACACTCCCCTGCAGAAGGTGAAGGTCAACTGGTGAGGATAAAGGAGGCTCCAGGTTTCTCAGGGATTCAATAGATCCATAGGCAGTGAGGATGGTAAACACATAAATTTGGAATCAGATAGATGCCAGTGTGGGTAGACACTTACTGGCTGTGTGAACCTGAGCAAGTTTCAACCTCTCTGGCCCTCAGTTTTCTTGTCTGTAAAATGGAAATGCTAGTAGTATCTGCCTTACAGCGTTCTTGGAGGGCAGAAATGAGATGATGCAAGAAAAAGAACTTAGCCCAGTGAGCCCTGGAGAGGACTTCTCTTATCACCTATAACTTTACAATAACGTGACATGGAAGTAGAGGTCAGCTACACTACTTTCTGCTGCATTCAGAGAATGGAAGACACAAACCCTCCCTACCCCAATGTGTGCGTGTGTGTGTGTGTGTGTGTGTGTGTGTGAGAGAGAGAGAGAGAGAGAGAGAGAGAGAGAGAGAGAGAGAAAGAGAATCCGAAAAATTGGGGTTTTTTAATAAGAAAGAACCCTCCCCAGAGGCCTATGATGAGTACCTTAATGCCATTCTGGGGAAGAGTTAGAAATCAAGCCCCACTTACGTGGGATGGGGAGAGTAGAAATATATAAGGATTGATTTTTGTGGAGATTTGGCATCCAGAGTGCAGGACTAGAAAAAGCCAAGTTAACTGAAGTGAGATTCCAAGGATGTGAAAAGCAGATGTATGTGTACCAGAAAAGATGGGCTTTGATCACAGACACACATTGATTACAGCGGTATTGGGAAAGCACAACTCACACCTACCCTATCTTATTATTTGGAACATCTAAAAGACGTCACGGGTTTGAGACCTCCAGGATGCACAAAGGCTGGACAGCACTGGTGACACAGAATGCGCCCCTCTCCCTGGGAAAGGTGGGGATGTCAGCAGTCACAGTGGTCGGGTTGGTTTCAGGCAGAAGCTGCCCAGGAGGATCAGGAATAGACAATTTACCTGGAGAAGTGGAGCAAAAACGCTGTTTAAAACAAACAAGGACTATGGGACTTGTGTCTGGCCCTGTGGGTGGGGCCACATTTAACCCATATGCTCCCTGACTCTTCTGACAGAGACTTGAATTCAGTACCTAGTGTTAGAATCCCACTGTACCCTGGCTTTTCTGAAAGTACCCAGAGCTAAAGACTCTAGAAAATGAAAAGAATGACTACCTAGGAAAATTTTTTAATGCTGCTTCAGGCTACTCTACAGAAATGGTTGCACTGAGTCAAAGAACCAAAATGCAAATGGTCACTAACAAGTATGTCACCAGAGCATAGTGTCTGACTAAATGCCATCTTTTGCAAGATATGGGATCTGTGTACAAATAGAGTCTTAGTCTTGTTTACATGAAGCATCCAAACATTTTGACAAATGAACTGTCATCTGCCAAGCCAAAGTCCACGCACTTCCTCGGGGAAGGAGTCGAGTACAATTAGCAGTTTAACAAAACACAGCTGCAACACAGAAAGCCACCTTCCTTCTAATCCCCTTCACCTTCCATCAGAGGAAAACAGAATGCAGCTAAAAATGTCCCAAAGGCTCCTACTCCTGAGGTCACAACATTAACGGACAATACCAACAGGTCCTGAAAACACCCACAGTATCAGAGGAAGACCCTCAGCCCACACCCCCATTCGATACCCAGCACTTTGGTGCTCTGGAACCCCAGTCTGTGGCTGCAAACTTGGGATTTATTTAGTTAACATCCCTAACGTGTCCTTTCCTGGATGAGGTAAATATATCAGTGTAGTCCATCCATGGAAAAGAACTGTTCATTTTTATTATGGAAAAGCAGACTGGGTGAACTGTACACTTGGATTTAATTACTTTTGTCAGCAGTCCAACGACTTCAAGGATAAACCTGGAGAAAGTACTTCCAGCAGATAAATGGAACATCTCCAACAGCTTCGGCTTTCTACAGCAGGCTATGACCTCAGTTCAGCTGGAGGCGGATTCTACCTTGGGTAGTGTTTTTATGAGTCTGTCTGAGGAATGAAGACTCGATCATTAAAACAAAAGAGCTTAAACTTAGAATGAAAACTCACAAGTTAACACAGTAATTTTGGCTTTTATACTCTGTAGTCTGTTAGAGCTAGAAGAGTCCTTTGAAAAATCACCTCATCCTGTTCTTTCATTTTACAGATGAGGAAAATGGGATCCAAAGAGCATTGGTGACTTGCCCAAGCTCACCTCTCTCTTTAAAAATACTCTTTCCAGGGCTTCCCTGGTGGCGCAGTGGTTGGGAGTCTGCCTGCCGGTGCAGGGGACGCGGGTTCGTGCCCCGGTCCGGGAAGATCCCACATATCACGGAGCGGCTGGGCCCGTGAGCCATGGCCGCTGGGCCTGCGCGTCCGGAGCCTGTGCTCCGCGACGGGAGAGGCCGCGGCGGTGAGAGGCCCGAGTACCACACACAAAAAAAAACTCTTTCCACTAAACGACAGTGACTTCAGATTGAAATTTGCTAAGTGAAATGCCATTCCCAGTGCAGCCTCTCACTATGGGTACTAAAGGACTCCAGGTTCTGGAAGATTGGCTTATCCTTTTTCTACTAAAAAGGATATTATGCTCAATACCCTGGTTTAACTGATAAGGACCTCTGCATTTATAACCAAGCTGTATTCAAAATCTTTGTAAATCAGTGGTTTAGAATTTGAACTCTACTTTTCCCATAGAAACAACATTAGAAACAGTGGGTTGGTGCCAAGACAGCTCACAGAAACATATTTAAATTAGGATAAGACTTCAATGCCATAAGTATTACAGAAGATATTATCAACAGCAAATACTTTTGCAATTCTTGCAATTAACCATTAAGAAAAAATATAAAAGCAATCCATTCCAAAGTAAATTATCAGTGCTTAGTTATGTTGAACGTTGATGCTTAAAGAAAAGCAGTTTTAATAAATATTCATTTAACAAGAATATTCCGGGTACCACCAGATTGAGTGCCTGCCTCTAAGAAGCTACAGAAGCCTGGAAGGGACAAGAAAACAAAGAAAATGAGAAGGTTAGAGACATGTCCTAAGGTGCAAAAGGAATACAACTGCCTGGGGAGACTAAGAGGGCCCTTGCAGAGGAGGCAACTTCTGATCCAGTCCTCAAAGGATGAGCAGGAGTTTGACAGGAAGATGAAGAAAGGAATGTCACTCCAGAAAGTAGACAGAAATGTGTTGAGGCTATTCTGATGAAAATTTGAGCACTCCTGGGGACTAATTATTTCTCATTTCACTTAAGAATGTGGAGATTCCCTTTTTGCTTAATACAGATATCTCACTAACACTGCTCATCGCTCCTCAGTCATAATAAAGATGGGATTTAGCTACAAATGAAAGGAAAAAGGAGCAAAAGAAGAAAAGGTTACTGAGCAAGAACTGAAAATGGGACAGGAAGACCCAGCTCAAATGCCCTGCGTTTGCCATCCCTATAGGATGCCAGGTTCTTGACTCATTTGCTTTCGAAATTTTTAGAGCACAGTGTGTGGCCTGTATTAGGTACTTAGCAAATGTTTATTTGATTTAAAAGTCACAAATTTCTACAAAGAGATACCACTTTACAACCACAAGCATGGTTGTAACATAAAAGACAGGTAATAACAAGTATGGATGTAAGAGGATATGGAGAAATTGTAACACCTATACACTATTGGTGGGAATGTAAAATGGTTAAAGAACTTTAGAAAACAGTTTGGCAGTTCCTCAAAAAGTTAAGCATAGAGTTATCTATATGATCTTGCAATTCCACTTTGAAGTATGTACTCAGGAAAAATGAAAACATACCCACACAAAAAGAAGTGTACATCAATGTTCATGGCAGCATTATTCATAATTGACAAAAAGTAGAAACAACCCAAATGTCCATCTACTAATGAATGGATAAATAAAATGTAACCTATCCATACAACGTAATATTATTCTGCCATAAAAAGAAATGAAGTCTTGGGCTTCCCTGGTGGCGCAGTGGTTGAGAGTCCGCCTGCCGATGCAGGGGACACGGGTTCGTGCCCTGGTCCGGGAAGATCCCACATGCTGCGGAGCGGCTGGGCCCGTGAGCCATAGCCGCTGAGCCTGCACGTCCGGAGCCTGTGCTCCACAACGGGAGAGGCCACAACAGTGAGAGGCCCACGTACCGCAAAAAAAAAAAAAAAAAAGAAATGAAGTCCTGATACTTGCTACCACATGGATAAATTTTGGTTTTTTTTAATCAAGTTATACTTGACATACAATATTATATTAGTTTTAGATATACAACATAGTAATTCTATATTTTTATACATTATGAAATACTCATCACTGTAAGTACAGTTACCATCCATCACCATACAGAGGTGTTACAATATTATTGACTATATTCCCTGGGTGTACATTACAACCCTGTGACTTATTTATTTTATAGCTGGAGGTTTGTACCCCTTAACCTCCTTCACCTATTTTGTCTGTCCCCCAGCCCCACTGCCCTCTGGCAACCACTAGTTTGTTCTCTGTATCTATGAGTCTACTTCTATTTTCTTTTGTTGGTTCATTTGTTTTCTTTTTTAGTTCCACATATGAGTGAAATCATATCATACATCTACATGGTCACAACTGGCAAGATTTCATTTTATATATATATAGTGTACTCAACCATAAGAAAGAATTATATATAAGTATATAATATATATATTATATAATCCCAAATATATATATATATATTCCCAGAGGTGGAATTGCTAGATTTTACAGGAGTTCTATTTTTAGTTTTTTGAGAAACCTCCATACTTTTTTCCATAGTGGCTGCACCAATTTACCTTCTCACCAACAGTGCACAAGGGTTCCCTTTTCTCCACACCCTCATCAACATTTGCGGTTTCTCATAATAGCTGTTCTGACATATGTGAGTTGATAACTTATTGTGATTCTGATTTGCCTTTCTCTGATGATTTGTGATGCTGAGAACCTTTTCATGTGCCTCTTGGCCATCTGTATATCTTCTCTGAAAAAATGTTTTTTCAGATCCTTTGCCCATGTTTTAATAAACGTCTTTGTTCTTTTATGTTGACTTGTACAAGTTTTTTTTTGCATATTTTGGATATTTACCCTTTACTGGATATACCATTTGCAAATACCTTCTCCCATTCGGTAGGTTGCCTTTTCGTTTTGTTAGTGGTTTCCTGTAAGCTTTTAGTGTGACATAGTCCCACTTGTTTATTTTTGCTTTTGTTTAGTCACTGAGTTCCTCTATTCTTCCCCTGAGTTCTGTGAGCTTCTTTATGACTATTTCTTTGAACTCTTTATCAGGTAAATTATCTCCATTTCATTAGGGTTTTTTCCTGGGCTTTATTTTGTCCTTTTATTTGGAACATATTCCTCTTTCTCCTCATTTTGTGTGACTTTCAGACTTTGGTTCTATGAATTAAGCAAAACAGCTGCCTCTCCTGGTCTTGAAGGAGTGGCCTTGTGTGGGAGCATCCCTTGTGTAGACTGCTTGTGTCTGGTGGCTTGGTCAGGCTGATGGAAAGTGGAACATCCCCGGTTGGGGGCAGTCCCGTCCCTGGAGAGCCCTGCCCCTGAGGCTGCCTTGGTGGGGCAGCTGGGGATGGAGTGCACATGGGCTGGGGAGACAACCCAGGGGAACTCAAACAATGGCATTCACCAGTGCCTCCAACCCCAGGGAGGGCTGTCATCTGGCAGAAGCTCTAAGGTTAGTAAATGGCTTTTCTTCCCATATAGTCTAGGTACCCCCTTTAAACTGCTGTTTTTCCGCTGTGTCCCAGGGTGGGTGAGTCTATGTTCAGAGCCCTCAACTATCCCTCCCTACTGCGGGTTGCCATGGCAGGGTGGGGTTCCTGTGGATACCATGTCTCCAACTTTCCTACCAGTTTCTATGTGGTCCTTCTACGTGCAGTAGCTGTTCAATCAGCGCTTGGGTCTTCTTCAGGAGGAATTGCTCTACATGCAGGTGTAGATTCAGTGTGCCCACAGGAGGAGGTGCGCTCAGGGTCTTCCTATGCTCTCATATTGACCAACCCCACCAACATGGATGAACTTTGAAAACATTAAGTGAAAGAAGCAAGCTAAAAAAGACCAAATATGGTCTTTTCCATTTGTATGAAATATCCGGAATAGGTAAACCTATAGAGACAGAAAGTAGATTCGTGTTTGCCTAGGACTGAGGGATTGGGGAAAATGGAGAGGGACTCCTAACAGATACAGGGTTTCTTTTTGGGTTACTGAAAATGTTCTAAACTTCATCATGGTGATGGTTTCACAATTCTGTGAATATACTAAAAACCATTGAACTGTACACTTTAAATGGGTGAGTGAATTATATGATATGTGAATTGTATCTCAACATGCTTTTTAAAATAAAGTTACGAGGTAACCACAACTATGAAATTTCTTTATCCATTCATTCAACAAATATTTTTTAAGCCCCCCCTCTATGCCAGGCACTGCTAGAGGCCTGATACAGAAAAGTAAGCAAGACAAAGTCCCTACCCTCAAGGTATTTATATGGGGGAGGGGTAGACAAACACAAGATTAAGGGACTGGATAAACACAGTTAATTGAAAACAGGCCCTTATATACTCCTCTCTCTCCTAAATTCCAGTAAAATGACTGCCAAGGACAAGAAAGGTATTAAAAAGCAGAGACAAAAATAACAGAATAGGAAATAACCCCAGACAAGACATGACAAAAACTTGTCTACTAGAGAAAGAAGATGGACAAATGATATCTCAGCATGTCCACTGAGAAGTCACTAAAAGCTTTTAAGCAAGAACAGTGACTCAAATTAACACTGAGACCATTTATTCTGGCTGCTCTGTGTAGAATAGATAACAGAGCAAGAAAGTGGAAGGCAGGAGAACAGTTAGATGCTATTACCATAGGCCGAGTAAGTGGTGATGGCACTTGGACAGTGAAGACAAAAGAAGTGGGATTGAATTTGAGATATATCTTGAAGGTAGAGCCAATAGGACTTGCTGATAGACTGACCATGGGGCAGGAAGAGAAAGAGGAAGCAAAAACTACCACTAGATATTTTGGTTGAGCAGCTAGGTGATGATGCATCATTTACTCAAATGAAGACTGAGGGGATGGAGAAGGAAAGATTTGGGGATGAGGGCAAGTAATTAAGAATCAAGCATTTTGAACGCTTTAAGTCTTATATGCCCATAAGATATCCAAGTGCCCAAGATGGGTGCCAGGTAGATACTGTATGCATAAACTGGGGTAGAGATATAGATTTGGGAGTCATCAGCACATATACGGTATTTAAATTCATGGAACTAAGAGGGGAAGAGGGCCCAGATCTGAGTCCTGAAGCATTTAGAGGTGGGTCACAGCTCCCACATTTTGCTGGATACTTCTTTTGCTCTTTAAGTTTGTTTGTGAATTATTTCATTCTACAGAAATTTTCAATTACCTTCTAACATTTCTGCTTTCCATGACATCCTAAGAAAGGCCTTCTTCATTCAATACAACAAAATTTTCCTCCTACACATCCTTCTAGTATATTCAACATTTACACGTATATCTTGAGCTCAGCAATGGGCTAAAGATCTGAACGGATGCAAAAGGCAATAAGCTGGTGCAATCACAGAACTCACCTCATTTGATTCCTGTCTCTCAGGGATCCCTGGCCTTTGTTGTCTGGTGTCCAGGATCTTGAAAACCATCCTACATCTTTCTTTTTGCACATTTAGTGAGGATATACTAAATATATAGAGTAATTTCATTTTTATACAAATAAAATATGCATACATAAATACATACATACATACATACTGATAAATGTGCACACAATTTACAAGTCCATATAGAATGAACTGGAATGATTTATACCAAACTATTAACAGTGGTTACCCCCACAAGTGAAGGAATAAAGGTAAAATAGGGATCACTTTTTATTCTACTTAAACTGCCTTTCAGTGTTTTAATTTTTACAGTGATTTAATATAATCTTTATAAATTATTTTAAAATAATTAAAATATTGATAAGAACATTTTGAATCGTTACCCCTCGCTACCCTCTTCGATTCAGTGAACTGTGTTGAAGAAGGGGTGTTTGTGATTGACTAGCTCACACACCAGTTCAAATGACATTGTTTCTTTCACATTGAGATTTCCCATTAAGGCCTCCTAGACTGTTTCTCCCATGTTTTGAAAAGCTAATCGTTTAATCCAAGTAATATGAGAAGGAGGACAATTTAAATCAATAAAGGTATACTTTAAATTCAGCTGGAGAAAAATAACTGCATCAACTATAATTTGAAATTTAGCTGTGGCTATTACCATCCCCATTGAAACTTTCTTGCTGGTAGAAAGGCTGTTTTGTCTTCAGAGAAAATAGGGAAGCTGTCAAGCAATTCCACCACGTGGTACAACCCATCCTTACCATCTCTAAAAACCTGATTTCTTGTTTTGAATACTGTATTTAAGTTAGCTGACAGCTTTTGCATTGCAAATTGATGGGGAAGATTCTTGTGCAACCAAATGTCAATCTTGTTTCCAGAGCTTAGGACTGAAAATGTAAATTCCACTACATATTTTGAATGCACTCTAAATAAAAGAGTTCAGCAAGACAGATGGGTCTGTATGTGAGGAAATGCTTCTTAATGGACCTCTAAGTACGGTATCAACCCCTCAAGCATTTTGAAGCTAGGGTGGTAAAGGAAAACTGTTTCTTTACTCACAACAGTTCTGGCACAAATGTGTAGGTGGGTGTTCCACACAAAGCAATTCTCCAGTTCTCTGCAGACACCAACTGCGATTCTTAAAATGTAATTAAATTCTGAGCTACCACAGACCCCCCAGGTTAATGGCTCAGTCCCATAAGGCTGCCTCCCTCTTCAGATGCCAATCTCAAGTAGTGTGCTCCTAAGTTACCCACACTTTTGTCTGACTTAGCTACAAATCAGGATACCCACAATCCCTTCTCAGGTTCAATAATTTGCTATAATTGCTCACAGAACTCAGAGAAACACGCTATGTATGTTTACTGATTTATTACCAATGAGATTACAAAGTATACAAATGAAGAGCCAGATGAAGAGGTACCGTAGGACCAGGTCTGGAAGGGTCCTGAGTGCAGGAGCTTCTGTTCCCATGGGGTTGGGGACACCCCACCCCCACTGGGTGCACCACTCTCCCAGCACATGGGTACTTTCACCATCCCAGAAGCTCTCTGAACCCTACAGTTTAGCCGTTTTTATGGAGGCTTTATCACATAGCCACAATCGATTATTAATTCAATCTCCAGCCCTTTTACTCTCCCCAGAGAATGAGAAGTCTGCTGAAAGTTTCAAGCTTCTAATCATGGTGTGGTCTTAGGTGACCAGCCCCATCCTGAAGCCATCCAGGAGCCCACCAGGGGTCATTTCATTAGAACAAAAGACATTCCTATCACCCAAGAATTTCCGAGGGAATTAGTTCTGTGTTAGATGCTCCTATCACTCCCATCGCAGGAAATTGTAAAGGTTTTAGGAGCTCTGTGTCAGGAACTGGAGACAGAGACCGAATATATATTTCTTATTATGTCACAGGTTGGTCAGCACATAATATAAAATATATCAAGCTTTCTCTTTCTATAGCAGAGAGATGACATGAGGCTCTCTGGAGGTTCCTTCAAGCCTTATGCTTCCTTTAAATCTGTCACGTATTTGGTACTCCTATGAACACACACACAGGCACACACACGCGCGCACACGCACACAGGCACACACACACTCCATGCATGCGCATCCTTATTCCTGACTTTTGATCTTCAACTACTTTAGATTTTCAGCAGATGATAAACTTTCAAAGGTGCCAGAGCTTTAGCTATCAGGACTGTAGAGCAAATAGAATTTAATACTTTGAGACTCAATTGACTAACATGTAAAAACACCTAGAACCGTGCCCAGAACCTGGTAGAAGCCAGGGACGATATTCAAAATATTTTACCACCAGTATGGTGTGGTCACCCGACAATCACAGCAAACACCAGCTATAAAATTTTAGTAGGAATATACCACAATATACTGGCTAAATTATCAGTGCTGACAAAAGCTCACTAAATGTCTGGATTTTTTTCTTCTGTACACCCTTGTTCACATAGTTTGTTGAACCAGAATTAATATTTATAGGACATTATTGTCACAATATGTATGCTTTCTTAATTGAGTTATATAATTATATTTACATTTTGTTCATTAATCTCTTATTGATACCAGAGGACTACAGAAAGCTATCTTCCAAGAACTTGGAAATGAGAGAGATAAGATCTCCCTTGACAGACTAAAAAATGAACCTTACTGGGAGAAGTTATCCACCATAATGACTGAAGAGCTGAAGAACTTCCTCAAATTAAGTAATCTGAGGGCCACTCAAAACAAAATTTATTATCATGTTAGAGCTGTAGAATACCTAATGTCCAGAGCAGAGACAGAGAGAGAGAGAAGCAATGGGAAATATTCAGAACTGCCCCATGGAAAAAGCAAAGCAGACACTGGCCTAGACTAGGGTGCCCCAGCCAGCACACTCAGAATATACTGGGCCCAGCTGAAGGCTGCCCCTAGAGGTGGGGAGGCTCTAGAGAGATTTTGTTAAAGGATTTTTCCTGAGGTTAACTAAATCCCTTTCATTCTGACCTACTCACTGATTTGGTAAGGAATAGGGGGAAATGACCTGCTCATATAGCCCTAATCAGACAGCTCATTCTGGTTCCTATGAAGTTCTTTCTCTCTCTAAATTACTAAATTGACATTTTTGTGTTAAATCAGCCCCATGTGCATTTTACTTAGTATAGGTCAGCCACCAGTGCTTGATGACCTCCCAGTACTCTTAAAAGAGGTAGGTGATATGGCCTAGTGCCAAAGAACCCACTTAGACCTGGGTTCAAATGCCAGTTCTGCTTTTCTAAGGCAGTGTGTGATTCTAAGCAAGTTTTAACTTCCCTAAGCCTTGCTTTACACATTGATAAAAATGTGTATAATAATTCCTCCCACAAAGAGTGACTGGAGAATTAAATGTGCTAAAGTTTGTGAAGTGCTGTCATCATCATTAAGAGTGAGTCTCTGGGGACTTTCCTGGAAGTCCAGTGGCTAAGACTCTGCGCTTCCAATGCAGGGGATGCAGGTTCGATCCCTGGTCCAGGAACTAAGATCTCACATGCCGCGTAGCACGGCCAGAAAAAATAGAGTGAGTGTCTGGGCTTTCAGAGCAGAGGACACATCCCCATGACCAGCACCCCACACACTCACACACTCCCCTGGGAGGTTCGCCCACATCACACCTTTAACTGTCATCTCCAAATGTCTACAAACATACTGTCATGTCTGCCTGGGGTCGCCTGGATGGACTCACATTCATCTTTGTATCCCCAGGGTCCCTCTCTCAGTGGGTTTGCTTTGTTCCCTTGAATGTTTTAAATTGTGGGAAAACAACCACACTACATCAACAAGGAAGCACATCTGTAGAGTTCTGACTACACATTGACTAATACAACAATTGTTACTCGTAGCATAGTGACCATTTATAAATGGAGAGGTGTACAGGATGACAGATAGCTATGTTAGTATTAGTATTTGTCTAATGTGATTCTCATAAAAGACTGTGCTGTCTCATTATTACTGCCCCTTTATTTCTAGATTTTAAAAAGAAAAAACTAATCCTCAGGGCTTCTCTGGTGGCACAGTGGTTGAGAGTCCGCCTGCCGATGCAGGGGACACGGGTTCGTGCCCCGGTCCAGGAAGATTCCACATGCCGCGGAGCGGCTGGGCCCGTGAGTCGTGGCCGCTGAGCCTGCGCGTCCGGAGCCTGTGCTCCGCAACAGGAGAGGCCACAGCAGTGAGAGGCCTGCGTACCGCAAAAAAAAAAAAAACTAATCCTCAAAAAGTTTAAGTAAACCACTTTTATGTACAGCAGAAACTAACACAACATTGTAAAGCAACTACACTCCAATAAAAACTAACTAAAAATAAATAAAAAGAATCAGAAAAAAAATTAAGTAACTTACAAGAAAAGCACAGAGCCAGAAGTGAAATCCTAGAATGCTTCCCATGTGTTTTTGACAATATCACACCACCACCACACACACACACACACACACACACACACACACACACACATGCGTGCACACACACACACACCCCAATTAGTTGCTATAAATCTAAAGCTACTGCTATGAATCTAAACAATATCTGACACAAAAGGTCAGCTGGCAAAAAAAAAAAAGGAAGAGAGGCAAATATTTAACAGAGTACAAGAACAGAAACTGAGTCAGTAACTTGCCAATGTTAAGAGCCTATGTTAGACCAGGGGAAACACTTCTCCCTCATTCCAAATTATTCCATCCACAGGAAGGAAGTTCAAAGGTATAAATCTTGGACCCTCTCTGTCCCCAAGGAGCTGGAGTGATGGCTCTGGTTGGTAATTTAGGGAGATTTAACAAGGCATGCCTGCGCAGCTCTGCCCTGTCTCCCTCAGGAATGGGGATACTTGACGGAGTCTGTGTTCTCTGCTGCTCTTCCCTCAGACACAGAGGTCTCCCCAGACCCAAGGCTGCCATGACTGTGAGGACCGCTCTCTCCAGTTTGTGGATTCAGTCATCAGGCTTTTTGGCCCTCACACCAAGCCATATATTCTAACTCTGACTTTATTGGTAATTAAGGTGATCATTTGGCCTCCATTCAATTCCTTTGCTTTATTCTTAATTTAACCGAAACTCAAGCAGGTAAGAGGAATGTTATTTATTGGACCACTCAAACACCCCTAAATATAGATTCGGATACTAGCTATGTCACCTTGGACAAGTTGGTTATCTACCTGGTAATCTGGGACAAATTACTTAATCTCTCAGAACCTCAGTTTCAACATCTACAAGGCACCCTAAATACCACTCAGATTAGATTAGACAGGAACATGAAACAAGATTATATATACATATATCAGGGGTTCTCAAACTTTCGAACTGACTCAAGCATCAGAATAACCTGGAGGGTTTGCTAAAACTCAGAGTGCTGGGCCCCACTCTTAATGCTCCAGACCTAGTTTCTGACTCAACAGATGAGGCCTACAATTTGCTGATGTTTCTGAACAGGGAACCATACTTTGAGACCCACTGAGATTTCACATACATGCACACACAAACATATATATACATATATCTAGAGAGAGAGAGAGAGAGGGAGCTTATTAATACAGCATCTGTTACATGAGATGTACTCAATCAAGTAGTACTGCTGCCATTTTTGTTCTGTTACCAAAAAAAATATTTTAAGGCAGTGGTTCTCCACCGGGGGTGATTTTGTGTACATACACACACATCTGCCAGGACATTTGGCAGGCGTTTTTGACTGTCACAACTGGAAGGTGGGGAAACAGCTCCTAGCATCTACTAATCCATTGAGTAGAGGCCAGAGATTCTGCTAAACATCCTACAGTGCACAAGACAGCCCCCCTGACAACAAAAAAATTATCTGGCTCAAAATGTCAATAGCTCCAAAATTGAGAAATTCTGCTCCAAGGCCTCCCCCAAAACCCTGTCTATAACTCAAGCATCAATGCCTACATATTTTTCATACACACAAGACCTTCTCACCATTTGAGAGGTACTTGACCCACTAGAGACCCATTAGCCAAGGGGAATAGTCCAAAGGAAGCTTAAGGTTGTTTTATCGGATTATATTAGATATGTCAACAGAAGAAGGGTTTTGATAAAGGAGAAGGAAGAGTAAAGTTTGGAAACCATAGGTGTATAGGGGAAGAGATTTAAGATAAAACTGAATTTTTTTGTTGAAATTTGTGAATAAAGACATATATATGCAACACAGATATAAAATCACTGTTTAAATGCAGAAATATAAAACAAATTATATACAAGTTGCCTGCTCATTAAATTTTCATGCTTGGAATGTTTAAAAATGTTAAGAGCTAAGGAAAAATCTTTTTCTCCCTGAAATTTTCCTGAGTTTTTCCCTATCAGCAAATAAACAAGACGCAATTTTAGTAGTCAGCAGTTTCAGGAATATGGAGTAGTTTGTACTTTTTTTCATCTATCTGGGAAAATTAGATAGGCCTTCCAACATAATCCTTTTGAGTGATCTTTTCTGCCTCACAGAAAAATGTGATTGGAAAAAAATCCAGTTATTTTAGGATCTGGTTTCTGGCACATGGGTTTTTCTTCTTGCTCTGTCATGACCTCTCTGGGTCTCAGTTTTCTTATTGTGTAGAGCACTTGTTTCAGAAATTACAAAGTGGCAGTGCATTGGGCAAAACTAGTCTTCGTAATAGCCATTTTTTGACCCTACTAGCTTTCTGCAAACTTTGCCTCTTTGGGCATATGAGTTTGACCCCTGGCCTAGTTTCAGTATCTCCCGGAAATCCAGGGAAGTCCTTGAGTCAGGCCAAGTCAGGTATTCATTAGCATGAGGCCTCTTTAGCCTGGGAAAGACAGTGACCCATCAGACTAGACTGATACTGGCCCAGGTATCTGACCCATGAGCCATGAAGAAATAATCTCCTGGTTGCTATACATAGGGCAGAAAGAACTCACTGGAGAGAAGAGAAAGTTCAGTGAACAGTCTCAGTCTGGAGCTACTGTTTGCCAGGGACTGAAGAACTTTGACGGGAGTAAGGCACACTCAATTTCAAACTGCCTTCTCATGTTCCCACAGGAAAATCTTCAGACTGCCCCCAGATAAAGGAGCTGGAATAAATTAAAAGTGGGCCTAAGATTTTTTAAATACCACCAGCTGAGACTCAGTAAAAAGGGAGAAGCAAATGACCTAATTTTGCAGCCCAAAACCAGACTCCAACCAGACTGGGGCAGGGTTAACATAGGTGAAGACAGGAGAACTATTTCACATCCACCAAAAAACCCAAATTTACATTTATGTGTGCTCTAAATTAAGCGTAAGGTATAATCAGTGTGTTAGTTATATTGAAAGTGTTAATTTATCCATAGTAAATTTTTGAAATGGACCCCAATTTTCTGAGTCTTATTTTGCTATTTTTTCATCTCTTAACATAGAAGGAGCTTTAAAAATTGGCTTGAGACCTTTCTCAATCTCTGGGTGAGCCCCTTTGTAGTTAGATATTCAGGCAAAGCAAAGGAACAGCTAATGGACCAAACGGCTAAACCAGCACGTTTGCTGGCTCCAGCCTCCAAGAGCAGCATCTCCTGAGAGAAAGTGGAGAAAACCCTGAGAGCTGTGGGGTGAGGATGAGGTGAAGTTCTACTTTGATAAGTGCTCATGTGGGATGGTGGCTTTGGCAGGGGAAGGTAACCTGCACAGCGGGGGAAGGATGAAATAGGAACAGAACTATGGGAGTCTGGGCCCTGCTTATCCCACGTTCCTCGCCATTGCCCTCGGACAAACGGTGCCTGACCCACACCTGGTCCAGCTGTCCTCCAGAGTGAGATCAGGGCACGATGGAAATCCTGTGCTTGTGTGAAGAGCTGAAGAACATAAATGAGGGCTAACTAACCCTGGACCGTTGCTTCTCCACCCTTGCCCACATCCAAGCCCCAGGGCTGGCAAATAACCATGCAAATGAGAGCATTCCAAGATTGCTTCCTCCTGGGGAGAAAGGGCAAAGGGTGAAACTCTGACCTGGCAAGTTGTTGGGTGAGGAGAAAAGATAAAGCCAAGAAGAAATGTGAAGTATAAAATATACATAGGATGTAAATGGAAGAAATAAATGGCAGAATGGAAATATCCAGGGGACAAATCAGAGATTGGAAAGAATAGATTATGGAAACCTCCCAAAATGAAGAAAGGATGAAGAAATAGATAATATAAAATAGTAGCTAACAAAGATGGAGCCTAGCAGTAGAAGTGCTAATATCCAGATAATAGGAATCCTAGACAAAGAAAAATATAAAAATAAAGATGTATTTTTTTATTTATTTTTTGATTATCTTTGTATGTGCTTGAAATTTCAAGAATAAAAATTTTAAGGCAATTAAAAATGTTTGAAAAAAATAGAGAAATGCCATGTGACCACGGTATTAAAAAGTGCAGAAAATGTATTTCCTAAAATTCAACACTGAGCCGTAATTTTATAAAATTCAACATCAATCCATATTCTTAACCTGTTAAGGAGATCACAAAACTAGAGGTAGTATTACCCTAAATGGGAGCTGTTACTGGATTGGCAAGATGATCCCTAGGTCTCTGTCACTAACGGGCATGGCTGCTCCAGAAAGGAGGGAGCATGGACATCTCTGAGGCAAGTGGGCAGCTTTATACAGGTGGGAGACAGCATGAGAGGATGGGGCAAAGGGGACTCATAAGTGGCAAAGAAACAGAAACACAAAGAGGGATATGGGAAGGGGTCTACCCTAAAATACTCCCTATAGGGTAAATGCTGTCACTTCTCCCCACCTCACCTTTCCAAAGCCAATCCCAATGTCATTAAATCTTTTTTTTAATTGAAGTATAGTTGATGTACAATATTATAGATGTTATAGGTGTAGAATACAGTGATTCACAATTTTTAAAGGTTATACTCCACTTATAGTTATTATAAGATATTCCCTGTGTTGTACAATATATCCTTGTAGCTTACTTTATACATAATAGTTTGTAGCTCTCAATCCCCTACCCCTATATTGCCGTTAGATCTCAATGGATCTTGCGTACCCTCGTATTCGTTACCTGCAGTGATGGGTAGGAGGCTCTAGGAAAGGACCAAGAGAGTCTTAACTGAGTAGTCCAGGACCTTTGAGTCCTGGGAATTGGGGAATTGGGGGCCTTGACTGAGCATGTGCATCATTTAGCAGAAACTCTGATGCTCAAATTTAAGTCTCTGAAGACATTGGAAAGACCTTCAACTGTCAGCCTTGCTTTCGTCTTTTAAGTTTTCATTACCTTTTTTCCTATAACTTAAGAAATCCAAGGGCATAATGTGGGAAAGAAGGTGGACTCCTTGTATTTGGGATGGTACTTTGGGCTCTAACCTTGTAAAGAGATGACTCCTCTCCCCCTTATGGAAGCTGAAGTAGCATTTGTTCGGAAGCTATAGAGCATGCAGTGTAAAATAAAGTCTAAAAGGGAAAAATGCTGTCCCAAGGAGTTTATAATCTGTGTTTAATTGTGAATTCATGCACCAAAAAAATACCATGGGAGAAGGTACTTAAATCTTAGAAGTCCAGTGTCTGCTGAACTATTTCCTTTGTTCATTTTCTTTTCATAATTATGAGGCTTTTAAGACTGGCTAAGATAAAGAAAGCCCAGCATTTACCATCTATGTTATTAAATACTATATTTATTTTATAAGAAGAAAATTTCCGTTATTGGGCCAGTGTATACTGAGAGTAAGAGAGAGAGAGAAAAGGCACTGAGGGCCTCTCTGAAGAGACAACTAGAATTTGGCACTACTTACCATTGGAGTGTTCCAAGTTTTTAATTTCCATTTAAGTTGCATTATATTTTATGGGACATTATTTGGGGATGAAAAATTCTAACTCTGCAAAGAAAATTGGCTGACTAGGGAATTTAACAGCACTGCAACTAGATGAGTTGTTATTTCATATATTTGAAAATTTAAAGAAAAAAACCCCAGAACAAAGAAAATAACCATAGACATTATTCAGGCCCACCTATGGTGGCATTTAAACATCGTAATAAAGAATGAGTGGGTTTTCACCAGACAGGCCAGGTGGGGAAAAATGTTCCAAGAAGAGGGGATTCCGTACACAGAGGAGCACAGCACGCTGTGCAGTGCAACAGAGACACGGGATGCTCTTATAAACAGTCAGGAGTGAGGCTGGAGAAGTAAAAGGAGGGCCATGTCATCAGGAGTCTCATATGCCCCTTTTATCGTTCAAGAACTTTCCTGCCACAAGTGAAAAAGAACCCAATTCCAACTGGCTTAAGCAAAAACAAAAAACAAAAAAGAACAACAACAGAAAGATCCAGGTGTAGGCTTCAGGCATAACTAGATTCAGAATTCAAATGATATCCGTACGGCTCAGGTTCTCCCCAGCCTTCTGCTGAGTTGGCTTCATCCTCAGACTTCACATGAAAATTTCCAGAATCAGCTCCAGAATCCACCCAGGGCCCACACTAGAGTAGGATGAGGGAAGCACTCACCACCTCATGCACAAATTTAAAGGGTCACCCAAAAACTCAGTAATCAAGATAAATAATATTTTACTGCAATATTTTACAAATTCAAAAAGCAATCTGTGATGAACAAAATATCAAATTTTTAAATAAAGACAAGATCAGTATTACTGATTTTTCCTTTTGCCTAAGGCTCCACCATGGCTCCAGTTTTCAATAAAGACAGAATCACAACAATGCTACTGATACTAGAAGAATGAACAGATGCTGGGAGTGGGGAGGGCACAATCTGATGCCCACCACAACATGGTTAGAGGTTTCGACCTTATCTGTGGGCAGTGGATGATCATGGAAGATTCCAGGCAAGAGACAGAAAGACAATGGATGGAAAGACATGTTGGGAGGGTTAGAGGAGGAAATTCAGGGACGGGAGTTAGGAGACAATTAGCCCAAGCAATACATGGTGAAACACAGACATAAAGCGGTGCCAGTTGGAGATGGGGAGGTAGGGAGTATGGAGGACATGGGGGACAGAACTGAAAGGTAGTTAGGAATATCAGTAGAACTTGGAGAGATGGGAAACAGGAAAGGTTAAATAGTCAGGGATGCTTCTCCAGTTTCTGGCCCTAGCCGCTCTCTGGATAGTAGCACAACACCCAAGATTAAGATTTCAGGATGTGGGCAGGTGGGTGATCGGCCAAAGGGAGCAAGGGTGAGGAAGAGATGCAGTTCTAGACATGGTGACACTGAGGCGGCAATAGCCAGCAGACGACAGGGTCTGAATCTCACAAGGGGGGACTGAAGAAGTGGCTTTGGAAGGTATTAGCATATATAAGGGATAGTTGAAGTCCTGGGCATTAAAAAATTTTCCCAGAGGGTGTATACAGAGAGGGAGAGAAGAAGACTGAAGATGGAATTGATATTATTAGGAGTTCTCTCCAATGCAGTTGTGTTTTTTTTTTGGCCACGCTATGCAGCTTGCAGGGTCTTAATTGCCCAACCAGGGATCGAACCCAGGTCCACAGCAGTGAGAGCACTGAGTCCTAACCACTGGGAATCCCTACCCCCAGGGAATTCCCTCTCCAGTGCAATTTGAAAAATAGATCCTGGCCCTAAAATATTCTCCTTATTGATCTTACAACAACTCCTAAAAAAATTTTTTAACTCCTAGAATTTTCACATTACTTCTGCTTTGGATTAAATCACCAAAAGCATTCTGATGTACTACATATGTTATCTATATAACTTTAGACTGTAAGTATACAAGTTAACAGAGCTGGGATAACCACCTAGAAAACAGCCATAGAGAACATAATTTCCAAAAAGGAGAGGGGAAAGGAAAGGAGAAAACAGGTGCTACCTATTGGGTTTAAAAAACGTTGGTCTAGGGCTTCCCTGGTGGCGCAGTGGTTGAGAGTCCGCCTGCCGATGCAGGGGACACGGGTTCGTGCCTCAATCTGGGAAGATCCCACATGCCACGGAGTGGCTGGGCCCGTGAGCCATGGCCGCTGAGCCTGCGCGTCCGGAGCCTGTGCTCCGCGACGGGAGAGGCCACAACAGTGAGAGGCCCGCGTACCGCAAAAAAACAAAAACAAAAACAAAACAAAAAAAACCTTCGTCTATAATTGATTTCTCAGGTTGGGCCTGAAAAAATTACAGAGTATTAAAATGTCCCCTGATGTACCTTTTGAACCCTCCATAGCTGATTAAATTGGAGAGTTTAAGAGAAGCAGAAATAGGAAATACAAAGAAAGAGGAGGGCCTCAAGGTGAGGTCTGGGGTCTGGGCCCAATGTAGGTTTCTATACTCTTTCCCCTCTCCCTTCAAGTTAGAAAGGAAAAAAATCAGTCATCTCTGGAGGTCCCTTGCTGATGCCAACTGTAGGAGAAATATAAGAAGGCATCATCGGACTCTTCCCCAAGGGGGCAGACAGACAAGAGACGCACTCTTCTCCTGTTTTTGAACAAAGGGGCTGCAAAGTAAAGTATCTGAAATATTTGAGTATTCCATCAGGAAATACCCAAATCAGTAACAGTCTGCGGTGGAACTTTTTAAAAAGCCCAATAAAATCTAAAACGGGGAGAAAGATTACTTTCATTTGCAGCTAAGGCTGGAATCATTATTTTTTATAGTGTGAGGTTTGGCTGAATTTAAAAATCTTTTGTTATTCTACAGCGTTAGCCTGTTTTTAATTAAGACACCCATGTCAGTTGAAAAATGTGGCGTATTTGTATAGAAATAACTATAGCAAACCAAAATCTTAATTCTAAACCATTTTACTCACTTTCCCAGACACACTGGTAATTATTTCTGGTTGACATCACTGAAGTGCTTTCCAGCAGCACTGAATATATTCATATCAATTGAAGTTTTCCCTCGTGAAGAAAGATGAGGTGCCGGGATAAATCTGGGAGTGGGCAAATCCCATTTTTCATCAGTGCCTGATAATTAGCAGAAATTCATTACTCTGTGTTTGTTTGAGCCTGAACAATAATCAGCCTGTAATTACTGGTAGCTTAGGGCAAGGTAAATATTTGATGTGATGCTGGTAAATCAGTTTTTAGTGGTACAAAGAGTTAGCTGATCCTGTATTTCTTTAGCCTTTAATGAGATTATAAGCATTAACCACAAAGGTGAGGCTAAACCTTCCCCATCTGTTGTTGTACCTTCACGCTTCAGACAAATAGCAGGAAAGAGACTGCCCGTGGAACGCCAAGCTAATGAACCCCTGGGGGACTGGGGCTGTCTACCTGGGTTAAAAACCAGAAATTGCTTTTAGCAAATTCAGTGCAGGAAAAGTAGCTACAGTAGCCTTATCATTAAAGTCCTAAAGCCTGTTACTGGGCTAAGCTTTGGCCTAGCTTTGATTTAAATCTCTAATTTTGTTGTTGTTGTTGTTGAGTCTGAGCAGCTGACACTGGAGGCAAATTTAAGCTTTTCTGGTTGGTTTACTAGATATTTTTTTAAGTCTTAAAATTAAGCAATATTCTTTATGTAATAAACACAGCAGGTAAGTTCCAGAAGAATCTTCTCCAGTGGTTAATATAAAAGAGCCAATAAAAGTGCATAGGACTTTGTAACAATCTAAACATGAATACCTTCACGTAGCTCATTTATCCCACTACAGCCCAGCAAGGTAGGGAGAGCCAATGGTATTATCTCCATTTTAAAAATGAGCAACATCTTCTTTATCCATTCATCTGTCGATGGACACTTAGGTTGCTCCCATGTCCTGGCTATTGTACATAGAGCTGCAATGAACACTGTGGTACATGACTCTTTTTGAATTATGGTTTTCTCAGGGTATATGCCCAGTAGTGGGACTGCTGGGTCGTATGGTAGTTCCGTTTTTAGTTTTTTAAGGAACCTCCATACTGTTCTCCATAGTGGCTGTATCAATTTACATTCCCACCAACAGTGCAAGAGGGTTCCCTTTCCTCCACACCCTATGTGGCACATATATACAACAGAATATTACTCAGCCATAAAAAGAAATGAAATTGAGTTATTTGTAGTGAGGTGGATGGACCTAGAGTCTGTCATACAGAATGAAGTAAGTCAGAAAGAGAAAAACAAATACCGTATGCTAACACATATATGGAATCTAAAACACAATCTTTCTGAAGAACCTAGGGGCAGGACAGGAATAAAAATGCAGACGTAGAGAACGGACTTGAGGACACGGGGAGGGGAAGGGTAAGCTGGATGAGGTGAGAGAGTGGCATGGACATATATACACCACCATATGTAAAATAGATAGCTAGTGGGAAGCAGCCACATGGCACAGGGAGATCACTCGAAGCTCGGTGCTTTGTGACCACCTAGAGGGGCGGGACAGGGAGGGTGGGAGGGAGACACAAAAGGGAGGAGATATGGGGATATATGTGTATGTATAGCTGATTCACTTTGTTATAAAGCAGAAACTAACACACCATTGTAAAGCAATTATACTCCAATAAAGATGTTTAAAAAAAAAATGAGCAAATTGAGTCTCAGCGAGGTTAAAGCCCTGACAGGAGGTCACAGTTTTAATCAGTGATGGAGTCAGGCTGAGCACAGACCGTCTCTCCCCTGGTTTAGAATTCTCTCCACACCACATTTACCTGTGGGTCTGTGTCGAGCCCAAGCCAGCAGTGATGGGCTCAGAACCAGAGATGACTGCCTCTGTCAAGGCTTGGGAGCACTGCCAGCATGTTACATAACACGAGGGAGACACCAGGTAAACAGCTGCCCAAAGCACAGCTCTGTAAAACACCATGTAAATACCCACCTAACTGGATCGAGGGCAAACCAGAGATAAGCACAGGTTTGGAAAGTGCTTTAAATAGACATCCATTTAAGCCTCTTGAGCACAGATAATTAGATTTCACTTTCTTTATATCCAAGAACCTAGCAGAGTATCCATGGGGCAGAGGCTCAGTAGCTATGTACCATATTCATGTGCCCAGCTGGAAGGAACAGGGAAGGCACAGGCAGAGGAATAAGACAGAGTGTACCAATCCAATCTAAAAATGACATCAGATTCTTCCTACAATGAAGTTCCAATCAAACCTCTCCTGTGCTCAGAAATCCTCAAGGGCTCCATATTGCTTGCCACTGGCCTGGCATTCAAAACTCTCATCAATAACTCCTCGCTCCCCTGTGGATACAGCCAGAATAGATTACTGTTCTTTCCCAAACATGCCCTGGGGGTTCTCACTTCTGTAGAACTGGCCCGCTTTGATGCTCTCTCTCCCTCTGATAACCTACCCCCCTGTTCAGACTCATCTCAAAGACTGTCTCCCGTTTAAGACCTTTCTGCTTCCTCCAACTGAATAAGATTTCATTCTCCCCTGAAGTCTCATGGACGAACTTTACCATATATCCTCTTACTCTGCCTTAAATTGGTTCAACAGATGAAATTGCCAATATTCATATGTTTCGATCTAAAATTATCATTTTTCCCATGATAGAGAATTTCTAGAGGACTGAAACTATGTGCATTCCTCTTGGTCAGCGTCCTCCAAATGCCTGGACTGAAAAAATGAACAATAATTTTCAGTCAACAAAAGAATTTATGGGTTGTTCCTTAAATTCTTCAGGTTTTTCTTTTTACATTATATTCATTCTGTAAGTATATCAGGACTCAACGCCACCACCACCATTCCATTCTCATTCATTCTCTCTCATTCATCTTTCATTCTCTCTCTCTCTCTCTCTCTCTCTCTCTCTCTCAACATTGAATCCATTCTAGGAATTCCACCTCCACAAAAGTTCCTGAACTGAAGACAATTGACTATTATAACTAACTACATCCTGTAGGAACAATTTGACCTTCGTATTTCATTTGTTCTTCTATTCAGTTAACATGCATTGAGGATCGTCACTTTGCCAAACACTTGTAACCACCAGACAGACACAGGTGAAATATTGTCTGCTCCAATCACAGCCCAATGGGGAAGACAAGCAAGAAATCCAGAGATTTCCAATGTGGCAGGTGCCCTAAAAAGGGTACACATGGTCCTATGGGGACACATAGGATGGGCTCCTGATTCATTCTACAGAGGCGAGGGAAAAGAGGAATTCAAAGAAAGCCTCCCCAAAAACCTAACTGAATCTTGAGAGAAAAGTTTACTGGGTGGGAATAAAAGGAGAACATTTTTCAGGGAGAGAGAATAATGTTCAAAGGCAGAGAACTGTGTCAAAACATCCATTTTGGGCTTCCCTGGTGGCGCAGTGGTTGAGAGTCCGCCTGCCGATGCAGGGAACGCGGGTTCGTGCCCCGGTCCGGGAAGATCCCACATGCCGCGGAGCAGCTGGGCCCGTGAGCCATGGCCGCTGAGCCTGCGCGTCCGGAGCCTGTGCTCCGCAACGGGAGAGGCCACAGCAGTGAGAGGCCCTCGTACCGCAAAAAAAAATCCATTTTGATGGAACAATGTGTTTGTAGGGCATAGGAGGAGGGGGCATGGCAAGAGAAGAGACTGGCAAGAGAAGAGACTGGAGGGGGCATGGCAAGAGAAGAGACTGGACAAAGGGTAGATGATGGTGGACCTTGTGTGCCAAGTCAAGGAGCTTCAACTTAATCCTGAAAATGACTGGAAGCCATTAAAAAGTAAGGGGTGTGTGTGTGTGTTTATAAATTACAAATATATGTGGAGGGGGATAGATAGAGATTCTAAATACACATAGCAGCTAAAGTCTGTGCATTATGGTCGACAGTAGGGAACACTGATTTGCAAATTAATATTTGTACATAGAATTATAAACTAGTATAGCATCAGTTCTAGAAAGGACAGTTTAGAGATCGTCTATCCAATAACCACATTTTACACATGGAGAGATGGAAGGTCTTGCGTCTGGTCATAGGACTTGTGAGCATCCAGGTCAATAATTATTGCCAATAATAATCTTTTCTTTTTATCATTATCATATGAGTCAAAACTGTGTTTGAATTAGTAAGAATTTTATTTGGCTTGTATTTTACATCAACAACTAAAGTGGTTGATACCTCAAATAGTTTACATAATAAATTGAATTCAAACATAAGCCACATCCAGATAGGAATAAAATGGATTTTTTCAAGACAGGAAAACAGCAAAATCAGTGTGGTCTTTTTGGGGGGCCACACACTTAAGTCTTTGACATCAATAACACATATACTGTCACTGACATTGATGTGGGCAATGCCGACATCAGCTTTGGAACTCATCTTTTGGAAATGCCTCTGAACGTGGAGGGGTAGTTACAGCATAGGGGCTGAGTGTTGGCCTCCTGAGCTCCAGAGTGTCTGGGGTCTATTCTGGCTCTGCCCTTCATGAGGTGAGTGACCTGGGAAGTTGATTAACTGCTTTGTGTCCCAATTTCCCCATGTACGGAAAAAGAAAAAATAATGGTACCTACCTCTAGGGTTGTTATGAGGATTAAATGAGTTACTACTTATAACGGGCTAAGAATAGCCTGGGACATGATAGATGTTACGCAGGCATATGTTAAATACAAATAAAGCCAGATGTAAACCCCATGAAACAGTTGGCAAGATGAATTTCTAACTATGCTCTGGTTAAAGCCGGCAAACAGCATTCTAAAACCAAACTGTAGAAAAATATTTCTAAAGCACTTTTATGCTGTAGATGTTAATGGCATTAGTCCATCATTAGCTACTATTTGTAAAACATGAATATTTATTCCTCTATCTGTTTAAGGTTCATTATTTAATTTTAGCTAATCTTTTGCACATCTGTTTACATGTTAAAAACCCCCAAAGGACAAAAACCATGCTCTTCAAACTTGCCCTCTAAGGGGTCAAATCCAAGTGCCAGGTGGGCACTTTCTGGTGATGGGGATTAAGCTGAACAAATAAGTCCCTTTGCCTTCTTTATGTGTCAGCTTTACTTGGCCTTGTGGTGGCTATGCATGTATTTCCTTTTCATTTCATTACTTTGATTTTCTTTTGACGGGGAGAGGGATAGTGGGAAACAGAGTTTACCACTATCCTCCGGTAGATATGAGTGATGTGTAATATTTTATTCCCACTAGGTGCAACTGGCTTCATGACTATCTTTTTGCTAGCAGAGTCTTCAGTAGGTTACTAAAGACCTGGGGCAGGTTTAATTTAGAGACGAGACTGGGAGAGACCTACAAATGAGGAAAGGCAATGATTTCACAGCAGCACACTGTTTCCTGTCTGATTAAAAGGACCTACTCACTGAGTCAGCCCAGAGAGCCTTGAATTCATGCTCTAATCAATGTGATGAAGTAAATAATACAAAATAAAATGCTGGAATGAATCTGAGTGATTCCATACTTTGTGAGAAACAGAAACTTACCAAAACACACAAAGAAAGGGGAACATGTCAGGAAAAATGATACAGGTAGAATTAAAACAACTTTAAAAGGTCTCCTTCCCCAAAAAATGACAAATTGAGCTATTTCAATTCCACTTCTTGCTACCTACTCCCTAATCAAATGCTTTGTTGGGTAAAATCGACATGCGGGACTTTTCAAATAGCAGAAAATTGTTTGAAGAGAAATTTGGCAAAGAAAAAAGTTACATCTCCCTCACAATATCCTTTGGAAATAAGAATGAGGCAAGATCAACATGTTGAGGATCAACCAAAATATAACATTTGTTGAACTGAAAGCAAAGCACAGGTTCTGGATAGGATAAAACCTGAGACTGAAAGGTCCTCCTTAGTATGTCCACATTCACAATAAAGTATCACAAATATGAAATAATATCCTTGGACTTCCCTGGTGGCACAGTAGTTAAGAATCCGCCTGCCAATGCAGGAGACACGGGTTCAAGCCCTGGTCCGGGAAGATTCCACATGCCGTGGAGCAACTAAGCCTGTGTGCCACAACTACTGAGCCCGCGAGCCACAACTACTGAGGCCCGCATGCCTAAAGCCTATGCTCCACAACAAGAGAAGCCACCGCAATGAGAAGGCCGCACACCGCAACAAAGAGTAGCCCCCGCTCGCCACAACTAGAGAAAGCCCGCGCACAGCAATGAAGACCCAAAACAACCAAAAAATAAAAATAAATAAAATTTTTAAATAAATAAATAATATCCTTGTGAGGGACAGTGAAACTGGTGAGAAGCTGGATCTATTCCAGAATCACAGATGTATTGTCATGGCCCTCACCAAAACAGCCCAGCCGGGAGCTTCGTGATCCAGTGAAGATTTGTGGCCCAGGTGATTGAGTTAGTCGGTAAAGAAAGTATAAAGGAAACATTCTCTTGAAGTGGAAATGCTTCTGTATAATCTATTTGAACTATTACCAAAAATGTATCTTTTATGAGATCCCAAGTGTTGAAAACAAGGTCAGAGAACAAGAATTACATAAGAGACGAATTAGGCCAAGGAGATGGGACTCTCTCTGCTGTCAATACCTAGTTAGCAGACATGACACAGTGAGTACAAAGTCTGTGTTGTCAGTGGGTAGCCTGGGTTTGGTGCTCCAGAAGCATCTCTACTGTTATTTGTAAGAAGGCCTCAGATGTGTACCAAAGCTGCAGATATGAATGCATAAGATATGCATTTTCAGTGTGCCAGAGAAGTGTATTAATATCAAATTGCCTAAATTCAAAGAAACAAAGTATCTTCCTGATGATGACATTTCATCATCTCCTTTTCTCACCAGCTGTTGCGCACCTTCAAAGGTCACATCATTTAGGAATTAAGAAACTCACCTGTATCACTTCCAGAAATGAGCCAAATGAAATCCTTACAGAAAAGATCAGCAAATCCATTTTTCAAAAGATGTCCTTGCTATCAATTTGTCAAGCATGTCTGAAAAGAGTGATTTGTGATCAAAATCTCTTTCCATAGAAAATATATACATTTCCACTCTGTTTCATGACTGACAGAAATAGCCAATATTAATACACTTAATTATTTATAGTTTGACCTTTACTTTTCACAGAAATTCAAAGAGCAGCTGTCCTTATAAATTCAAGATAAAGACCACACTAACTTCTTGAATATAAATCAACTTGTTAAAATTAAAGGTTTACTGACTACCATTTTGATTTCTTGTTGAATAATGAGATGAGAGAAGATCAAAAAATGGAATTTCAATATACCAGATAATCTCTTTAATTTCATTTCTTCCACAGGTATGTACTCAGTTCCTCCTATGAGCAAGGCACTGTACACATACAACATGAGAGAGGAGAGTTAGAAAAAATATATACAAAATAGTGACTTCCACTTAAGAAGGCAAAAATTTTATTAAGGAGGTGGAAGAATTTGCCTAAACAGGCAAAATTATTAATAAGATGAGGTCAAAATGCAAAGTAGTATATGTACAGGAGCAAAATCATTTGATACAAAGAAGGTCTCTAACATGGAAGAATGATAAATAAATGAATGATCGTTGTCGAATTAGGGAGCAGGCAGGCTGTATTCTGGGAAAGATTTTTGAACAAGTTAAATTTTGAATAGAGTCAATTGTCCATTCACTACTTAGTATGTGCCAGTCACTGCACTGGGCACTGTAAATATAAAAAATAAAATACCTGAATCCTGTCTTCAGAGAGAATAGTAGAGACATATGCTCTCCAGTAGAGACTCCTGGGCATATATCTGGAAAAAATGAAAACACTAATTAGGAAAGATACATGCATCTCAAGTTTCATACCAGCATAACTTAAAATAGCCAAGATATGGAAACAACCCAAGTGTCCATCAACAGATGAACAGATAAAGAAGATGTATATATACGATGAAATTTTCTTTAACATCTTTATTGGAGTATAATTGCTTTACAATGTTGTGTTAGTTTCTGCTGTATAACAAAGGGAATCAGCTATATGCATATGTATATCCCCATATCCCCTCCCTCTTGCATCTCCCTCCCACCTTCCTTATCCCACCCCTCTAGGTGGTCACAAAGCACCGAGCTGATCTCCCTGTGCTATGCAGCTGCTTCCCACTAACTACCTATTTTACATTTGGTAGTGTACATATCTCAATGTTACTCTCTCACTTCGTCCCAGCTTACCGTTCCCCCTCCCCGTGTCCTCAAGTCCATTCCCTACGTCTTATACAATGAAATATTACTCAACCATAAAAAAGAATGAAATTCTGCCTTTAGAAGCAAAATGGATGGAGTTAGATAATATTATGCTTAGTGAAATAAGTCAGACAAAGATAAATACTGTATGATATCACTCACATGTGGAATCTAAAAAATAATACCAATGAGCGTATGTAGCAAAACACAAGCAGACTCACAGATACAAAGAACAAACTAGTGGTTACCACCGGGAAGAGGGATGGCAGAGGGACACATTAGGGGTATGGGATCAAAAGATATAAATTATTATTTATAAAATAGGTAAGCAACAAGGTTATATTGTATACCACAGGGAATTATAGCCAATATTTTTAATACCTTTTAATGGAGTATGAACTGTAAAAATACTGAATCACTATACTGTAGACCTGAAACTAATATATTATAAATCAACTATGCTTCAATTTAAAAAAATAATGTAATGAGTGTGGTAACAGCGTAATCAAGTTACAACAGAAAAACAGTTCTACCTGGCAAGTGAAAGATGTTTTCAAAAGGCAGAGAATGAATTGTGTGTTGAGAGAGGAGCAGAAGTCTCCATGAGATGAATGGGAGAGAAGACCACACCAGGCATAATAACCAGGCAAAGTCTGCAGGGCTCCATGGTAGAAAAGAGCAGGGGCTTTCCAGAGTCTGAGATCAGAGTGTCAGGGACTACAGCAGATCTGACTGAAAGCAGATCTGGGCCAGAATGTAAAGAAAGTCTTTTGTGTACAAGACTTCTATTCCTCCTCAGCACTAAATGCACTTCAAGAACAACAGCTATTTTATTTATTTTACATTTTTTTACCCCCAGCATTGTTATCCAGTTGGTCTATGGGGAGCTAAGGAGGGAAGTACTGTCAGATACTCACAATTTATGGTTTTATATTGTTCTAAAATTAATCTTTGTGAGGGCAAAAGAAGCACAAAAGTAACAAGTATGTCTTTATGTTAGATATTGACTTCTAGCTCTGATTTCAGTTCTTAAATAGGACAATCTTGGAGAAGGATTGGCTCAAGATGGTGGATCAGAAGGACATGCGCTCACTCCCTCTTGTGAGAACACTGGAATGACAACTAACTGCTGAACAATCATTGACAGGAAGACACTGGATCTCACCAAAAAAGATACCCCACATCGAGAAAGACAAAGGAGAAGCCGCAATGAGATGGTAGGAGGGGTGCAATCACAATAAAATCAAATCCCAGAACCACTGAGTGGGAGACTCACAAACTGGAGAACAATTAAACTACAGAAGTCCACCCACTGGAGTGAAGGTTCTGAGCTCCACGTCAGGTTTCCCAACCTGGGGGTCCAGCAATGGTAGGAGGAATTCCAAGAGAATCAGACTTTGAAGGCTAGCAGGATTTGATTGCAGGACTTCGACAGGACTGGGGAAAACAGAGACTCCACTCTTGGAGGGCACACACAAAGTAGTGTCCGCATCAGGACCCAGGGGAAGGAGCAGTGACCCCATAGGAGACTGAACCAGACCTATCTGCTAGTGTTGGAGGGTCTCCTGCAGAGGAAGGGGGTGGCTGTGGCTTACCACGGGGACAAGGACACCGGCAGCAGAAATTCTGGGAAGTGCTACTTGGCATGAACTCTCCCAGAGTCCTCCATTAGCCCCACCAAGGAGCCTGTGGGCTGCGTTGCCTCTGGCCAAACAACCAACAGGGAGGAAACTGAGCCTACCCATCAGCAGACAAGCAGATTAAAGTTTTACTGAGCTCTGCCCCCAGAGCAACACCCAGCTCTACCCACCACCAGTCCCTCCCATCAGGAAGCTTGCATAGGCCTCTTAGATAGCCTCATCCACCAGAGGGAAGACAGCAGAAGCAAGAAGAACTACAGTCCTGCAGCCTGTGGAACGAAAACCACATTCACAGAAAGATAGACAAGATGAAAAGGCAGAGGACTATGTGACAGATGAAGGAAAAGATAAAACCCCAGAAAAACAACTAAGTGAAGGGGAGGTAGGCAACCTTCCAGGAAAAGAATTCAGAATAATGATAGTGAAGATGATCCAGGACCTCGGAAGAAGAATGGAGGCAAAGATTGAGAAGATGCAAGAAATGTTTAACAAAGACCTAGAAGAATTAAAGAACAAACACCTGGAAGAATTAAAGAACAAACAAATAGAGATGAACAATACAATAACTGAAATGAAAAATACACTAGAAGGGATCAAAAGCAGAATAACTGAGGCAGATGAATGGACAAGTGACCTGGAAGACAGAATGGTGGAATTCACTGCCACAGAACAGAACAAAGAAAATAAAATGAAAAGAAATGAAGACAGCCTAAGAGACCTCTGGGACAACACTAAACACACCAGCATTCACATTATACGGGTCCCAGAGGAGAAGAGAGAGAGGAAGGACCCGAAAAAATATTTGAAGAGGTTATAGTCAAAAACTTTCCTAATATGGGAAAGGAAAGAGCCACCCAAGTCCAGGAAGCGCAGAGAGTCCCAGGCAGGATAAACCCAAGGAGAAACATGCTGAGACACACAGTACTCAAACTACCAAAAATCAAAGACAAAGAAAAATTATTAAAAGCAACAAGGGAAAAACAGCACATAACATAAAAGGGAACTCCCATAAGGTTAACAGCTGATTTCTCAGCAGAAACGCTACAAGCCAGAAGGGAGTGGCATGATATATTTAAGGTGATGAAAGGGAAGAACCTACAACCAAGATTACTCTACCCAGCAAGGATCTCATTCAGATTCGTCAGAGAAATCAAAAGCTTTACAGACAAGCAAAAGCTAAGAGAATTCAGCACCACCAAACCAGCTCTACAATAAATGCTAAAGAAACTTCTCTAAGTGGGAAACAAAAGAGAAGAAAAGGACGTAAAAAACAAACCCAAAACAATAAGAAAATTGTAATAGGAACATACATATCGATAATTACCTTAAATGTGAATGGATTAAATGCTCCAACCAAAAGACACAGGCTTACTGAATGGATACAAAAACAAGACCCATATATATGTCTTCTACAAGAGACCCACTTCAGACCTAGGGATACATACACAATGAAAGTGAGGGGATGGAAAAAGATATTCCATGCAAATGGAAATCAAAAGAAATCTGGAGTAGCAATACTCATATCAGAAAACATAGACTTTAAAATAAATAATGTTACAAGAGACAAGGAAGGACACTACATAATGATCAATGAATCAATCCAAGAAGATATAACATTATAAATATATATGCACCCAACATAGGAGCACCTCAATAAATAAGGCAAATGCTAACACCTATAAAAGAGGAAATCAACAGTAACACAATAATAGTGGGGGATTTTAACACCTCACTTACACCAATGGACAGATCATCCAGACAGAAAATTAATAAGGAAACACAAGCTTTAAATGAGCAACAGACCAGATACATTTAATTGATATTTACAGGACATTCCATCCAAAAACAGCGGATTACACTTTCTTCGCAAATGCACACAGAACATTCTCCAGGATAGATCACATCTTGGGTCACAAATCAAGCCTTGGTAAATTTAAGAAAACTGAAACCTTATCAAGCATCTTTTCCGACCACAATGCTATGAGATTAGAAATCAAATACAGGGAAAAAAGTAAAAAACACAAACACATGGAGGCTAAACAGTATGTTACTAAACAAGCAAGAGATCACTGAAGAAATCAAAGAGGAAATAAAAAAATACCTAGAGACAAATTACAATGAAAACATGATGATCCAAAACCTGTGGGATGCAACAAAAGCAGTTCTAAGAGGGAATTTTATAGCAACACAATCCTACCTCAAGAAACAAGAAAAATCTCAAATAAGGAATCTAACCTTACCCCTAAAGGAACTAGAGAAAGATGAATAAACAAACCCCAAAGTTAGTAGAAGGAAAGACATAATAAAGATCAGAGCAGAAATAAATGAAATAGAAACAAAGAAAATATTAGCAAAGATCAATAAAACTAAAAGCTGTTTCTTTGAGAAGATAAACAAAATTGATAAACCATTAGCCAGATTCATCAAGAAAAAGAGGGAGAGGACTCAAATCAATAAAATTAGAAATGAAAAAGAAGTTACAGTGGACACCACAGAAATACAAAGCATCCTAAGAGACTACTACAAGCAACTCTATGCCCATAAAATGGAAAATCTGGAAGAAAGGGACAAATTCTTAGAAAGGTATAACCTTCCAAGACTGAACCAGGAAGAATTAGAAAATATGAACAGTCCAATCACAAGAAATGAAATTGAAACTGTGATTAAAAATCTTCCAACAAACAAAAGTCCAGGACCAGATAGCTTCACAGGCAAATTCTATCAAACATTTAGAGACGAGCTAACACCTATCCTTCTCAAACTCTTCCAAAAAATTGCAGAGGAAGGAACACTCCTAAACTCATTCTACAAGGCCACCATCACCCTGATACCAAAACCAGACAAAGATACTACAAAAAAAGAAAATTACAGACCAATATCACTCATGAATATAGATGCAAAAATCCTAACAAAATACTAGCAAACAAAATCCAACAGCACATTAACAGGATCATCCACCATGATCAAGTGGGATTGATCCCAGAGATGCAAGGATTCTTCTATATACACAAATCAATCAATGTGATACACCATATTAACAAAGAAGAATAAAAACCATATGATCATCTCAATAGATGCAGAAAAAGTTTTTCACCAAATTCAACATCCATTTATGATAAAAACTCTCCAGAGAGTGGGCATAGAGGGAACCTACCTCAACATAATAAAGGCCATATATGACAAACCCACAGCAAACATCATTCTCAATGGTGAAAAACTGAAAGCATTTTCTCTAAGATCAGGAACAAGACAAGGATGTCCACTCTCACCACTATTATTCAACATAGTTTTGGAAGTCCCAGCCATGGCAATCAGAGAAGAAAAAGAAATACAAGGAATACAAATTGGGAAAGAAGAAATAAAACTGTCACTGTTTGCAGGTGACATGATACTATACACAGAGAATCCGAAAGATGCCACCAGAAAATTACTAGAGCTAATTAATGAATTTGGTAAAGTTGCAGGATACAAAATTAATGCACAGAAATCTCTTGCATTCCTATACACTAACAATGAAAGATCAGAAAGAGCAATTAAGGAAACACTCCCATTCACCACTGCAACAAAAAGAATAAAATACCTAGGAGTAAACCTACCTAGGGAGACAAAAGACCTGTATGAAGAAAACTATAAGACACTGATGAAAGAAATTAAAGATGATACCAACAGATGGAGAGATATACCATGTTCTTGGATTGGAAGAATCAATATTGTGAAAATGACTACACTACCCAAAGTAATCTACAGATTCAGCGCAATCCCTATCAAATTACCAATGGCATTTTTTACAGAACTAGAACAAAATATCTTAAAATTTGTATGGAGACACAAAAGACACCGAATAGCCAAAGTAATCTTGAGGGAAAAAAATGGAGCTGGAGGAATCAGACTCCCTGACTTCAGACTATACTACAAAGCTACAGTAATCAAGACAATATGGTACTGGCACAAAAACAGAAATATAGATCAATGGAACAGGATAGAAAGCCCAGAAATAAACCCCCGCACCTACGGTCAACTAATCTATGACAAAGGAGGCAAGGATATACAGTGGAGAATAGACAGTCTCTTCAATAAGTGGTGCTGGGAAAACTGGACAGCTACATGTTGAAGAAGGAAATTGGAACACTCCATAACACCATACACAAAAACAAACTCAAAATGGATTAAAGACCTAAATGTAAGACTGGACACTATAAAACTCTTAGAGGAAAACATTGGAAGAACACTCTTTGACATAAATCACAGCAAGAACTTTTTTGACCCACCTCCTATAATAATGGAAATAAAAACAAAAATAAACAAATGGGACCTAATGAAACTTAAAAGCTTTTGCACAGCAAAGGAAACTATAAACTAGATGAAAATACAACACTCAGAATGGGAGAAAATAGTTGCAAACAAATCAACAGACAAAGGATTAATCTCCAAAATATATAAACAGCTCATGCAGCTCAATATTAAAAGAACAACCCAATCAAAAAATGGACAGAAGACCTAAATAGACATCTCTCCAAAGAAGACATACAGATGGCCACGAAGCACATGAAGAGCTGCTCAACATCACTAATTATTAGAGAAATGCAAATCAAAATTACAATGAGGTATCACCTCACACCAGTTAGAATGGGCATCATCAGAAAATCTACAAACAACAAATGCTGGAGAGGGTGTGGAGAATAGGGAACCCTCTTGCACTGTTGATGGGAATGTAACTTGATACAGCCACTATGGAGAACAGTATGGAGGTTCCTTAAAAAACTAAAAATAAAATTACCATATGACCCAGCAATCCCACTACTGGGCATATACCCAGAGAAAACTATAATTCAAAGAGACACATACACCCCAATGTTCGTTGCAGCACTATTTACAATAGCCAGGGCATGGAAGCAACCTAAATCCCCATCAACAAATGGATAAAGAAGATGTGGTGCATATATACAATGGAATATTACTCAGCCATAAAAAGGAACGAAATTGGGTCATTTGTAGAGACGTGGATGGACCTAGAGACTGTCATACAGAGTGAAGTAAGTCAGAAAGAGAAAAACAAATATTGTATATTAGCGCATATATGTGGAATCTAGAAAAATGGTACAGATGAACCTGTCTGAAAGGCAGAAATAGAGACACAGATGTAGAGGACAAACATATGGACACCAAGAGGGGAAAGCAGGGGGTGTGGGGTGTGGTGGTGGTGGGATGAACTGGGAGATTGGGATTGACATATACACACTAATATGTATAAAATAGATAACTAATAAGAACTGTATAAAATAAAATATAAATTCAAAAAATAAAAAAATTAAATTAACAGTTTGAAAAATCAAAAAAAAGGGACAATCTTTATTATTCAGAAAAGACTAAATGTATAATATGGGATAAAGATTGCATTTACTAGCAAGCACTTCGCTTTATCAGCCAGATAGGTACCACTAGCCAGACAAGTGCTTATGAATTATGGCATTGTTTTTGGCAAAACTATTTATCTGTGTGACACGACATGTCACTTTTGAACTTAAACTTGATGTCCATAAAATTACATTTTCATCAAACTGAAAGATCAAGCTTTCCATGCTGACTCACTTGGGTCAACATTTTGCAAATGCCTGAATTTACCACTTGAACCATAAACCCTTTGTGAATAATTTTGTGCGCTGATGTTTGATAGCCTAGGGCACAGATCACCATTTCTGAGCAGAGGGGCGTTAAAGCAGAATGCATTTCCTTTCTGCATACCCAATGACTTACTCCAAAGAGTATTCTCATCAGGTCATTTTGAAATCACTGGATAAATACTAACTTTGCTGAGCCCCAAAAGAAAGTAAACAGCATCCGTGGTGCATCGTTTACTTGTTAGGATTAGGAAAGAGCATCACCTCCACTGCCAGAGGATTTTCACTAGCATAACACGCATAGGCACTTGCCACAACTTGGGGTAATTTCCTTGTTTCGGTTAGACCTAATTTTAGGTTCCTTAAAAACATGCAATGAGGAGAAAATCTCAAAACTGACCAAAGACCTAGAGAGAGTCATCAGTTATTCTGTCCTTAATTCTCTACTGAAAAAAAACCAAAAAACAAAAAATGCAGCATTCAGGTGTTACTGCTCCTTTCTGGGCCCTGTTTATGAGGTGGATTCTTTTTTTCACATGAACAATGCGGATTTGGACCTCTCACCCTGGTAAATATACATAGAAGGTTTGGCCCTCAGAGAGGTGACTGCTTTAAAGAGGAAATGACCCAGTGCCCCTGTAATCTTTTTGGACAGAAATGACTGGCTATGATGAAATTCAGTCATCCCTCAAATACCCCATTCAAGAATTATTAAATGAGCAGGTTCCTCACTGACCTTTACTAACCACATTAAAGAACAATCTGGCTCCATTTTTGAAACAAGAATTGTCACAGCAATTTTGCAAGAATAAATATCCCATTTGGTGAAATAATGTAAACTTTGTCTTCTGAGAAAGGTGCATACCAGTTTTGGTGCTATTTATGCAAGAACAAATTGTTATCTCCAAATCTTGCCCAAGGCAAAGGAAGAGAAACATTAAATATGGTGATTGTTATGATGACTTCACTAAAAGCTGGAAGAAATGATGACAAAAGTTCTTGTTGCAAGTAGAAAGTTTGAAGGC
The DNA here is from genome assembly GCF_003676395.1 of Aethalodelphis obliquidens. Taxonomy (NCBI): domain Eukaryota; kingdom Metazoa; phylum Chordata; class Mammalia; order Artiodactyla; family Delphinidae; genus Aethalodelphis; species Aethalodelphis obliquidens. The sequence goes on along the minus strand of NW_020837952.1, from coordinate 8,058,928 downwards.
AAATCTCTGGGAAGTGCTCTGCCCCAGGTACCACGTAAAATTGGAGTATTATTGACACAGTTGACTGGACTAACCATAAAGGTGGAAGAGAGGTGCCTGGGGTTTTAGCGATGTCTGGAACAGCCACTCAGATCTTAACTAAGATGGTACTGAATTCTTGGAAGAAGGTTGAACTTCTTCTTTTTTTAAATTAATTAATTTATTTATTTTTGCTGAGCTGGGTCTTTGTTGTTGCACACGGGCTTTCTCTAGTTGCGGCGAACAGGGGCTACTCTCTGTTGCAGTGCGCAGGCTTCTCATTGCAGTGGCTTCTCTTGTTGCAGAGCACAGGCTCTAGGCGCATGGGCTTCAGTAGTTGTGGCACACAGGCTCAGTAGTTGTGGCTCGATGGCTCTGGAGCACAGGCTCAGTAGTTGTGGCACATGGGCTTAGTTGCTCCGCAGCATGTGGGATCTTCCTGGACCAGGGCTCGAACCCGTATCCGCTGCATTAGCACGCAGATCCTTAACCACTGCACCACCAGGGAAGTCCCAGAAGGTTGAACTTAGTGTTAGATATTCAGCACTTACAAGAATCTCTCATTGGCAAGACCTGTCATAAACTAGTTTCAGTAATACTGGTAGAGACCCTGCAGATTCTCAAATGTTAAAAGGCCAAACTGCTATGTTAGATGACTGAGAAAAAGATATCACTTTTACTTTCTGTTGCAACTAAAAGAAAATTCTGTTTAGCCTGGATTAAATAGCAAAGTAGACTTATTAGCTCCATTAACTAAAAAGTCCAGAGATAAAGAGACTTTAGGCTAGACTTGATGTGCCACTCAACCATATTAGAGAAAAAAATGTCTTTCCATCTCTCTTCTCTGCCTCCCAGAGGGTCAGGTTTATCCTAGGCCTGGCTCTCTCATAGTCACAGGGAGGTCCCAGGGTTACACGCTTCCTTATTCAAGCTCAGGGGCAAAGGGCAGTTTTCTAGTACCACCCGAAGAACCTCAGGAAAGCTCCCTTTCCAGAAGATTCTAGAAACATCTCCTTAACTCTTAATTGTGGGAATCCTGTGCTTATCCCTGAACCAATCCATGTGACTAGTAACCAAGACATATATCTTGTCATATTGTAGACTTTAAGTCTAAGACTAAGAACTTTTTTCTTCTGATGATCTGCCCTTGACTTAGTGGCCTTTACCTTGGGCCAATTCCAAGCAGACTGTGCAAGGAAGGCACCATTAATAGACTCCTCTCCAAGGGCCCAATCCCAGCGGTGCCTTCCTGAGAGCAGTAACTGCTTCTGCCCTCCAGCAGGGAGTACATAGCAGGAGGTGCCTGGGAGGAGTCTGGGGGAATCACGCTTCTCTCAGCTCTGACCTTATCTGCAGCCGAGTCTTTTACTTCCTTGCTTTTGCTTGTACTAACTTTAGCTTGGGAAGGAGATTTTTTAAACCTGCTATTAGACCTCAAACCACTTTGGATTATAGACCACTACATCAAAGGCCTCTCTGCAAAGTTGCCAGGTTTTTCCCTCTCTTTTCTATTACAGGCTAAGCAAACTCCTTTCAGTAAGACCTTACTAAAGTTTGCAAGAAGGAGTCAAAATACGCCCACAACCTTAATTTTTTCTACTAAGTTTCCTAATGCTGCTGCCCCTGTAGGCAAAAGATCGAAGAACTAAATTATAGGTCAGGCCTTAGGTCAACCAGATGTTCCACTGCTAGTAGTAAGAACAGATAATTTTCCAGACTTGGATGGTGAGACCTCGTTGCTCTCCACTCAGCTCCCTGGGATCAGCCAATTCCACATTTTTAGGTGTATCTATCTAAAATATTCCTATTAACAGGTGCAAAAAAAACAGAAATAGATTCTGACAATTCTAAACAAAAGGGAATTTGTTGGAAAGTACTGAGGGCTTATGGAACAACAGGAGGTTGGAGGACTAGGCTTAGAAAATGGGCAGTCTCTCTACTAATTAGGATACAGATCCTTCTTCTTTAGTACAGGCCAGACAACAGTGACTTAACCAACATAGAAAATTTGTTTCTTTCCTGTGTAGGGAGAAGGAAACAGGAGTGTAGGCTGCTCTACCCAGGCTTCTGCCACTTGGCTTTCCATTCTCTAAGACACTGTCTTAATCTGCAAGGTAGCATTACCAGCACCACATCCAGGCTCCAGCCAAGGAGAAAGAGGCAATAAAGAGTAAACAGCTTCCTTTAAAGATGTGACCTAAAAGTTGTGCACATCACTCCCACCTACTGGCAACTGGCCAGAATCAGTCACCTAGTCACCCCTAGCTGCAAGAGAAGCTGGAAAAATCTAGTCTCCAGCTAGGTAGCTCAATGCCAAGCTAAAATTTAGGATGTAGGGGGTCTTTTTCTTAAAATAAAAAGAGAAAGGATATTGAGGAATATGGTAGTCTCTGCCACAGTAACCCAGTATTATGATTTGAATGGTTGTATCCTCCCTGAAATTCGTATCTTGAAGTCCTAATGCCCAATGTGACGGTATTAGGAGGCAGGGGCTTTGGGAGGTGATTAGGTCGTAAGCGTGGAGCCCTCCAGAATTTTGGATTAATGCTCTTAGAAAAGAGACCCACAGGGGTCCCTAGGCCCTTCCACCATGTGAGGATACAGGAAGTCTGGAATGCAGAAGCACGCCTTCACTCAACTATGCTGGCACCTTGATCTCAGACTTCCAGCTTCCAGAACTGTGAGAAATGTTTCTACTGTTTATAAGCCACCCAGTCTGTGGTATTTTGTTATAGCAGCCCGAACAGACAAAGACCCCAGGAAGCTCTAGAGAACAAGAAGCAGAAGAGACATCATCTCCAAACGAGAACAGTCAGCTAGGCTACCACCACCCCTGCTGCAGAGCACTGCCACCACCAACACCAGGCATCGCTTCCTACTGACAGGAATAAATTCTAGCTGACCTTTCATCTTTGAGTCGCTCACTTGAGAGCGAAGGTCCGGGCCGCAGTACCTGATTGTCCATGCTAAATCCCGTGCTCATGTCCTGGCAGCTACGATGTGGTGAGATGAAAATCCTGCCTTCCACCAGGACTACACCTGATCGAGGACTCCCCAAGAATAAGAAAGAAGTTTAACTACTGGGGCACCAAACAAAAATGACAGATATCCACTAGAGACGAGGATATTGTTTCTCTCACATACCATTTATCAAAGCATCTTGTTAGTCTGCCTAAAATCAGTGGATCTTGAAGGGGCTGTGGCCTTGGCTCACAGCCTGGTGACTAGAAAACAAGTAACCTTAGCAACAGCAGTGAACTCTACCATCTTCTTTAGGAGGTACATAGAAATATTTGAGGGGAATGTTTCATGAGTCAAGGGAGGAGCTTCTACATTCCTATAGTCTCAAGTTTTCACATATGGGTGAAGAGAAATTTCCTATTTGCTTTAGAAAGCATAATTTTCTTTCATCTAAATCAGTCCTAGAGAGTCTATTTAAGCTTCCCACATGGTCAGGTACTATACTTTGCAGCTGTTAGGATGTGAGAGAATGCTTGGGCAGCACGAGTCTGGGGTTCTAAAAGGTGTTTATGGAAGGGAAGTATGGCCCAAGGGGTCACAGGCATTGCCCTTGTGTCTTCCCTATATTTTGTGATCCAAAACTAATAAATTATTTTTAAAGAAAAGAATAAAAAATAAATCAGTCCTAGAAATCATCACATTCCATGTCTCCATGAATGCATCTCTCTGAATATTCACTTAAACTTTTTGGTTAATCAAGAGAACATTGTCATTACAGAAAACCAATGCTTTCAATGAGTAGTATACCAGGCTTGATAAAGATACAGAGAACTTATTAAAAGAAAGACATTTGCCCTTAGATCCACTTGCAGCAGTGCTTCTGGAGGAGGGCACTACTGTCATTTCGGGTGGGACAATGCTCTACTGTGCAGCACTATTCCATACATTGTGCAATATTTAATATCCCAGGCCTCCAGGCACTAATACCAGTGGCACCTCATTATAACATACATCACAGTCATTATATACTGTCATTATAATAACACAGATGGCATACCCTTTTCAAATGTTCCCTAAAGGTTCCCACTGCTAGTTGGTTACAATCTAGCTGGGGAGAAATATACAAAATATACAAAAACGACCTAACAATCAGGGACCAGTCAACAAAAACTGGGAAATGATCCACAGTGGCACCTAGCACAGTGCCTGGCATACTGAGGTGTGCAATAAAGGTTAAAGGAATGAATGGATGGATGGATAAATGAAGATAGGACTTAACTGGCTCTCATGGAATGGAACACTAGTACACAGAACCCTGACAGAGAGTTTAGAGAGCAGTAAATAGACCTATAGTTACTATTTCTATTAAGAAACACGTAATAGAAGTACGGTCCAGATGAAAGAAGACCTTAAATGTCAGGTGGCAATTTGATTTTGCCAGTCTGCCACTTAACATACAACTTTGGACAAGATAATCAATTCCTTGCATTTCACCTTTTTTTAATCTGTGAAATGAGGGTACATGCCTCATATAGTAGTTGTGAGGATGGAATGTTAGAAAACCCATGGTGCTTAGTATATAGTTGGCTAACAATAAACTGTAACTGCTATTATTACTATTCCTATTATGTCATGATAGCAAGATAGATTTAAACTTAAAATGTTTAATTGGGAGACAGTAAGGTAAGGAAAGCAACATGAACAAAGTGGTGTGAAGAAAAGGGTACTGGAGAACAGAAAAGGCTAGAACTGGAGACCAGTTAATCCTGAGTGCTCTGTTTCAGCACTTTTCGTTTAAAATAATATAGTTTCATTCCAGGTTTCCTTAGTTTCTTAGTTCCCAGACTATATGTTTTATTTAAAGTCCTTATAATAAGATATACACCATGATACTAATAGGATTTACAAATGAATTTGTGATGCTGGGTCTTATTTACCTTTTTATGTTTATAATATTTTCTATTTTTTTATTCTATTTTTTCAATTTATTTTTTATTGACATATAGTTCATGTATAATACTAAACGTACAGGTGTACAATATAGTGATTGTACTATAGTAATATTTTCTAATTTTTTCACTATAAACCATTTTAATCTGTTTTACTTTGAATAGTTTTTATGTAAATATTTTTTAAATAAAAAGATCTATTTTTTAAATAAAAAGAGTTACAGTGAAGTCAATTTTGAAAGCTGGGATCTCTTTAATAAAGTCTTCTGATCATTAATTGATATTTATTGAACAGCCTAGATGGACTGAGCAAACTCCTGGCACTAATGTCTGTCTCAAACCACCAGCAAACCACGGAGTCATTAAGAGTGAACAGGTGGTTTCTCCAAGAAGCTGATGTATCTTCCAGGACAGGAAGTGATGGTACCCAGGTAAGCAAAGGGAGGGGTGAGGGCCACAGCTTTGTTCCCAGGCTTCTGGAACTCAGTTACTTTCCCCATCACTTTTCACATCATGTCCCATCAGAGAGAATTTCTTTCACTCTTGGATAAGTATTAGAACTGGGTTGAAATAAAAAGCTATTTATTTAAGACAAGTTTTTAAGGCTTTGCTTTAGGTTTCTTTCTGAGTTTATCATGCTCCTTTGCTTATAAAATGCAATAAATGTTTGTTGATGTGATATGTTATCCAAAATATGACAACTATAATAGCAAACAGTGATTGTTACAGCTACAAGGCAGCTGTATTCAACACCGTTCATATAATTATGCTCCACTTCACAATAGTTACAACTGTATTGTACAATATTGGAGGCAAATTATCAACAGTAGTGATTTTAGCATTTAAATGTGTATATAGCTTAATTTGTTCCTTCTCTTATAACATGGCAGAAAAACAACTGTTTGAAAAGTTTAAAAATTCCATCCAAATGGTGATTTAGAAGAATGTAGGTTTTTTAATTGTATGTACATAGACACAGCCTTACAGTGAAATTCCGATATGTGCTATGAATTGGAAAGTTCAGCTGTAACTTGGTCCAGTTTATCAAAAGGTTTCCCACCCATCCTGAATAACTGAATTTAACTAGTCAACATGCAGCTAACATTAGTAGCTTTTGGAGACATTTTTTGATCAAAGGATTTGTTTTAACTTTACACCGAGGGAAAATAAAGACATAAAGGGAGAAAAATGCTGTTCGGCCCTTCTTAATCTAAGCTTTTGGATTGTCTCCTTCTGGGACTTAGTCACAATGATTAAAAAAAACAAAAAAACTAGCTTTTACTGAGCACTTAACTCAACATCGCTAATCATCAGAGAAATGCAAATCAAAACCAAAGTGAGAGGGGGATTCCCTGGTGGTGCAGTGGTTAAAAATCCGCCTGCCAATGCAGGGGACACGGGTTCGAGCCCTGGTCCGGGAAGATCCCACATGCCGTGGAGCAACTAAGCCCGTGCGCCACAACTAGTGAGCCTGCACTCTAGAGCCCGTGAGCCACAACTACTGAAGTCCACGCACCTAGAGCCTGTTCTCCACAACAAGAGAAGCCACCGCAATGAGAAGCCTGTGTGCCACAACCACTGAGCCTGCACTCTAGAGCTCGTGAGCCACAACTACTGAGCCCGTGTGGTACAACTACTGAAGCAATAATAAGTAAATAAATAAAACCACGGGCTTCCCTGGTGGCGCAGTGGTTGAGAGTCCACCTGCCAATGCAGGGGACACGGGTTCGTGCCCCGGTCCGGGAAGATCCCACATGCCGTGGAACGGCTAGGCCCGTGAGCCACGGCCACTGAGCCTGCACATCCAGAGCCTGTGCTCCGCAACGGGAGAGGCCACAACAGCGAGAGGCCCGCGTACCGCAAAATAAATAAATAAAACCACAATGAGAGGGACTTCCCTGGTGGTCCAGTGGTAAAGAATACGCCTTCCAATGCAGGGGACACAGGTTCGATCCCTGGTCAGGGAAAATCCCACATGCCGCGGGGCAACTAAGCCCACATGCCACAACTACGGAGCTCGCACGCCTCAACTAGAGCCTGTGTGTTGCAAACTACAGAGCCCACAAGCTCTGGAACCCGTGCACGGCAACTACAGAGCCCACGCACCCTGGAGCCTATGCACTACACTATAGAAGAAAAAACCCTCACACCACAACTAGAGAGAAGCCCGCATGCTGAAACATAGAGCCCACACACCACAATGAAAGATCCCGCATGCCTCAACGAAGATCTCACGTGCCGCAACTAAGACCCAATGCAGCCAAAAATGAATTAAATAAACAATAAATTTATCTTTAAAAAAAAACCCACAATGAGGTATCACCTCAAACCTATCAGAATGGCTATCATCAAAAAGTCTACAAATACAAATGCTGGTGAGGATGCAGAGAAAAGGGAACACTTGTACACTGTTGGTGGGACTGTAAATTGGTGCAGTCACTGTTGAAAACATTATGGAGGTTTCTCAAAAAACGAAAAATAAAACTACCATGTGACCTAGCAATTCCACTCCTGGGTATATACTCAAAAAAACCAAAAACACTAATTTGAAAAGATAAATACACCCCAATGTTCACAGCAGCATTATTTACAATTGCCAAGACATGGAAACAACCTAAGTGTCCATCAACAGATGAATGGATAAAGAAGATGTGGTAAATATATGCAATGGAATACTATTCAGCCATAAAAAAGAATGAAATTTTGCCATTTTCAGCAACATGGATGGACTTGGAGGGCATTATGCTATGTGAAATATGTCAGATAGAGAAAGATAAATACTGTGTGATATCGCTTATATGTGGAATCTCAAAAATACAACAAACTAGTGAATATAACATAAAAGAAGCAGACTCACAGATATAGAAAAAAAACTAGCGGTTACTAGTGATGGGGGGAGCAATACAGGGACGGGGGAGTGAGAGGTACAAACTACTGGGTGTAAGATAGGCTCAAGGATGTACTGTACAGGATAGGGAATACAGCCAATATTTTGTAATAACTATAAATGGAAAATAACCTTTAAAACTGTATAAATATAAAAAATGTAAAAGTAAAATTTAAAAAATAAAATATTAAAGGTTAAAAAAATCTAGCCTTTATTGAGCACTTACCATGGACCAACAACGTACTGTGCAAAGTGCTTTCCATACTTCGCCTCTTTTAATCCCTCCCCAGTGATCCTTCACAGGTGAAGAAACCATGACTCAGAAGAAGTAAGGGACCTGCCTAAGGTCACCCAGCTGACAAGTGGCAGAGCCAAGATTTAATCCCTACCTGTTCAGCTCCAAAAGCCCTTGCTCATGACAACTCCACTCTGGCCTCAACTCACGTGAGCCTGAGCCATCCTGAGTGATAAATGGCCAAATGAGAAGCTGCATCAGGCCATTTGCAGTGGTGGTGTGTGTCTTTCAGGCCATCTTGCAGATGCTGTATGTCTCCTATTAATGTTCATGTCAAGTAAAAACCATGCCGTAGAGAAAAAGACCAAATGTTTACAGTATACACTTAATGTAGCATTTACTATATGTGGCAGGCACTGTATAAATATAATAATGTTTATTTTTAATCCTCAAAAGCCTACACATTAGGTATTATTACTGTCAGCCCTAACTTACAGATAGTAATTTAAAACAGAGAAATTAAGTAAATTGCCTAAGGTGACATGGCTGGCAAATAGAAAATCTGAGATTCAAAGGCAGTCAGGCTAGTGACAAGGGCTGGGTCCCAACCACCACCTACAACCCCCTCTCAGAGACCAGGTTCTTGTTTTCACATCTCCCACTGTCTCTGAGTAGAGCAATGACCACGGCTTCTGGAAGGAGCTTTACTAACTAAGGTCTGGAAATAACACACTTCTTAGCAAAGTGTTTTGGGATGTAGAGATAAATTATCCAATTCAATAAATAAATGTTCTGTTTGTATGCTCGTGTACTTTTTTGTACAAAACACTCCAGAGTTATATTTTCTTTGGTAAGACCTAAAGGGGAAATAAAGAGGAGAGAAAAATCTTAGTGAGAAAAATGCTATGACCGTAATAAAGTGACTTTTTAAATATATATAGACCCCAAGGCCTTTCTTTTAGTCAGATAATATATAACTGGCTATAGGAAGATTAACAAGTGTAAGACAATGCATTTGAATTGCAGACAATAAATATTTAATTTGCCATCCATGGTATATTCTCAGGCACAGGACAAGGTGATTTTTAAAAGCAAAATACGGAGATTAAAAAAAATTAAATAAAATAAAAATAAGGAGATAGCACAGTTCACATAACACTCAGTCGTTGTGAGCCACCTCTAGGGCCAGATTCACATTAGTTAATCAGTCTATTAATTAAATAATTCAACCACCTATATGAACGCTTTTCCTCATATGATCTCATAACCTTTGGCCCCATAGAAATGGAACTTATACAAATCAATTAAGCCACTGCACACTGGCTACCTCAGGCAGAAAAAAAAAGAAAATCTCTCATCCAACAATGTTCCAGGGCAGAAGAGAGATGCTGGAGGCTGGGAACAAACCCATTTTACTGAATGCCCCCTCTCTCCTGATTTAAGTGTACTGCGCTGAATTGACTAACAAGACCAAAATGAGAAAACCCATCCAGTTATTAAGAACTGCCCTTCATACACCATTGGCTTGATTCACTTTGGAAAGCAATGCAGATCCAAGCAATTCAAATTTTTAAGTAGACTCTTTTCCCTGGGAGAGAAATGGTCTTGTCACAGGGCTGAAATCATCCTGCAGTATAAGACAGGGTACACAGTGCAGAAAACTGGGACCCTGGGAACTAAAAGGCAGCCTAAAATAATCCAAAGAAATAGCAGAGCTCTATTTTATACTATATATGGTTGCAGAAACAGAAATAACTGTCATTTACTGAGAACTTACTATGTGTGACGTACTTGCTAAACACTGGTGGGACGTAACATATTGAGACAGACACAGTGTTAGTAATCAGACAGCCTGGGGTCTAGTGCTGATACCTCCACCTGTGTGGCCTTTTGATGTTTACTTCCCTTTGTAAAAAGGGGTCTAATGACACTCATCTGAGTCACTGTAAGGATCAAGTAAGATAATGTATATGTGGCAGAGATTGCTATAAGGACTCCCAATTTTTAGGCAGATGCTTTGGCTACCTGGAATAAATACTATTTCCCAGACTCCCTTGCAGTTAAGTGTGGGCATGGACTACATTATGGTCAATGGGAAGTGGACAGCTGTAGCATGTGGTAGTTTTCATTCACCACCTTTAACTCAATCATCCTCATGAGTGCAGGCTTTGCCTCTTCTTTATCCCTTTCTCCTGCAAGCTAGATGGCCAGGTTGCCATGTTGGACCATGCAGTTGTGGTCACACGCAGTCAAGCAGAAAGATAGAAGGAGGGGTCTCTGACACTACAGAATGACACATTCCTGATCCAGCTGCCCAGACTTTACCAGAAAGGCAAACAAGCTTCTATCTTGTTTAATTCGCGGGTATACTTTGGTTTTCTATACAATTCTGTTGTCGCAGCTCAGCAAACAGAAAGCAAACTAGGTTCTTCTCAAATGTACCCTGAGGGACCCATCTTGTAAACCTATAGCCTCTTCCTTTCCTGTGTATCTACATTCACGTGGTCTGGCCTCCAGCTCTAAAATTCTATCGTCCTATTGTTGCTCCCACATAATGTGAGCTCAGAATAAGAGTCCACCCACCAGGGAGACTTAAGGTCACCACCCCAGGAAATGCAGCAAAAAAACTCCCTAGGAACAGCTGGAAGAGGAAGGCTGTAGCAGTGTGGAGCCAGGCAGGGTTAGGGCTCCAGATACGGCTTTACTATGTGGAGATAAAGGGCATTAGACAGACAAAAGGTGTGGTTGAGATCCCAAAGGGATAACTCTCATCACCCTCTGGCTCAGAGCATGGATCCGGCTTTACAGCCCACCTGCCCACATTGAACAGAGTCCCGTGTGTTGCTGATGTCCGTGTGAGTCCCTGCCACACTCACCCTTCTCAACCTTATCCTAAGTACTGATGATCAAATCTGGCCCCTCTCCTGCCTTCTCTCGCCCTCTGTAAGTGCCACAGACCTAATGGCTAGTCATCTGCCTTTATTACTGCTGCTTTCAGTTGAGACTGTTAGCCAGGAAGACATGCACACCACTGCCACCTCAGTAGTGTGACACTGAACAAGTCGGTTTCTTCAACTATAAAATTGGAGGCATATATCAGTTACATCTCAATAGAACTAAGAAAATTAATTAATTAAACTAATTAATTAAAGTGACAAAAGAAATTGGAGAACTAGAAAATCCCTTGCTAACATCCTTTCCAACATCATGGTCAATGATCAGTACAGTGAACCTCAGAACTCAAGTGGAGTTCTCAGCCCTAAGTGAAGAGCAAAGGCCGCCGAAATTTTCACCAGAGTTGGCATAATATAGATTCTGCGTCAGCGTGATTTTTACTTTGAAAAAAATCTGCCACTTCTGCCCACAACGGGTAAATGACTTCACTCTCACCTGGACTAATATCAGTCACAGGTGTTTAATGAGAAACTGTGCCCTCTCTCTCCCATTTTCCCACCTTTAATGGTACCTCTTCCACCGTAGGTCTCAGTGCCGCTGACGTCAGGAGAATAAGGATAAAGGGTTTTTCCGGGAAGATGGCGGAAGAGTAAGACGCGAAGATCACCTTCCTCCCCACAAATACACCAGAAATACATCTACCCGTGTAACAACTCCTACAGAACACCTACTGAACGCTGGCATTAGACTTCAGACCTCCCAAAATGCAAGAAACCCCCCACGTACCTGAGTAGGGCAAAAGAAAAAAGAAACAACACAGACAAAAGAATAGGGACGGGACCTGCACCAGTGGGAGGGAGCTATGAAAGAGGAAAGTTTTCCAAACACTAGGAAGCCCCTTCGCAGGCAGAGACTGCGGGTGGCGGAGGGGGAAAGCTTCGGAGCTGTGGAGGAGAGCACAGCAACAGGGGTGCGGAGGGCAAAGCGGGGAGATTCCCGCACAGAGGATCAGGGCCGACCGGCACTCACCAGCCCGAGAGGCTTGTCTGCTCACCCGCCGAGGCGGGCGGGTCTGGGAGCTGAGGCTCGGGTTTCGGTCGGAGCCCAGGGAGAGGACTGGGGTTGGCGGCGTGAACACAGCCTGCAGGGGGTTAGTGCGCCACGGCTAGCTGGGAGGGAGTCTGGAGAAAAGTCTGCACATGCCGAAGAGGCAAGAGACCTTTTCTTACCTCTTTGTTTCCTGGTGCTCGAGGAGAGGGGATTAAGAGCGCTGCTTAAAGGAGCTCCAGTGACGGGCGCAAGCCGCGGCTAAAAGCGCGGACCCCAGAGACGGGCGTGAGACGCTAAGGCTGCTGCTGCCACCGCCAAGAAGCCTGTGTGCGAGCACAGGTCACTATCCACACCCCCCTTCCGCGGAGCCTGTGCAGCCCGCCACTGCCAGGGTCCCGGGATCCAGGGACGACTTCCCCGGAAGAAGGCACGGCGCGCCTCAGGCTGGTGCAACGTCATGCCGGCCTCTGCAGCTGCAGGGGCGCCCCGCCCTCCGTGCCCCTCCCTCTCCCTGGCCTGAGTGAGCCACAGCCCCCAATCAGCTGCTCCTTTAATCCCGTCCTCTCTGAGCGAAGAACAGACGAGCTCCAGAGACAAACACGCAAAGGCGGGGCCAAATCCAAACCTGAGCACCTGGGAGCTATGAGAACAAAGAAGAGAAAGGGAAATCTCTCCCAGCAGCCACAGGAGCAGCGGATTAAAGCTCCACAATCAACTTGATGTGCCCTGCATCTGTGGAATACATGAAAAGACTACGAATCATCCCAAATTAAGGAGCCCTGTGGATGAAAGGCTCTTGGTGCTGCAGCCAGGAGTCAGTGCTGCGCCTCTGAGGTGGGAGAGCCAACTTCAGGACACTGGTCCACAAGAGACCTCCCAGCTCCACATAATATCAAACGGCGAAAATCTCCCAGAGATCTCCATCTAAACACCAGCACCCAGCTTCACTCAACGACCAGCAAGCTACAGTGCTGGACATCCTATGCCAAACAACTAGCAACACAGGAACACAACACCACCCATTAGCAAAGAGGCTGCCTAAAATCATAATAAGGCCATAGACGCCCCAAAACACACCACCAGACGTGGACCTGCCCACCAGAAAGACAAGATCCAGCCTCATCCACCAGAACACAGGCACTAGTCCCCTCCACCAGGAAGCCTACACAACCCACTGAACCAACCTTAGACACTGGGGACAGACACCAAAAACAACGGGAACTACGAACCTGCAGCCTGCAAAAAGGAGACCCCAAACACAGTAAGATAAGCAAAATGAGAAGAAAGAAAAACACACCACAGATGAAGGAGCAAGATAACAACCCACCAGACCTAACAAATGAAGAGTAAATAGGCAGTCTACCTGAAAAAGAATTCAGAATAATGATAGTAAAGATGATCCAAAATCTTGGAAATAGAATAGACAAAATGCAAGAAACATTTAACAAGGACCTAGAAGAACTAAAGATGAAACAAACAATGATGAACAACACAATAAATGAAATTAAAAATACTCTAGATGGCATCAATAGCAGAATAACTGAGGCAGAAGAACGGATAAGTGACCTGGAAGGTAAAATAGTGGAAATAACTACTACAGAGCAGAATAAAGAAAAAAGAATGAAAAGAACTGAGGACAGTCTCAGAGACCTCTGGGACAACATTAAACACACCAACATTCGAATTATAGGGGTTCCAGAAGAAGAAGAGAAAAAGAAAGGGACTGAGAAAATATTTGAAGAGATTATGGTTGAAAACTTCCCTAATATGGGAAAGGAAATAGTTAGTCAAGTCCAGGAAGCACAGAGAGTCCCATACAGGATAAATTCAAGGAGAAACACACCAAGACACATATTAATCAAACTGTCAAAAATTAAATACAAAGAAAACATATTAAAAGCAGCAAGGGAAAAACAACAAATAACACACAAGGGAATCCCCATAAGGTTAACAGCTGATTTTCAGCAGAAGCTCTGCAAGCCAGAAGGGACTGGCAGGACATATTTAAAGTGATGAAGGAGCAAAACCTGCAACCAAGATTACTCTACCCAGCAAGGATCTCATTCAGATTTGATGGAGAAATTAAAACCTTTACAGACAAGCAAAAGCTGAGAGAGTTCAGCACCACCAAACCAGCTCTACAACAACTGCTAAAGGAACTTCTCTAGGCAAGAAACACAAGAGAAGGAAAAGACCTACAATAACGAACCCAAAACAAATAAGAAAATGGGAATAGGAACATACATATCGATAATTACCTTAAATGTAAATAGACTAAATGCTCCCACCAAAAGACACAGACTGGCTGAATGGATACAAAAACAAGACCAATATATTTGCTGTCTACAGGAGACCCACTTCAGACCTAGAGACACATACAGACTGAAAGTAAGGGGATGGAAAAAGATATTTCATGCAAATGAAAACCAAAAGAAAGCTGGAGTAGCAATCCTCATATCAGACAAAATAGACTTTAAAATAAAGACTATTAGAAGAGACAAAGAAGGACACTACATAATAATCAAGGGATCGATCCAAGAAGAAGATATAACAATTGTAAATATTTATGCACCCAACATAGGAGCACCTCAATACATAAGACAAATACTAACAGCCATAAAAGGGGAAATCGACAGTAACACATTCATAGTAGGGGACTTTAACACCCCACTTTCACCAATGGACAGATCATCCAAAATGAAAATAAATAAGGCAACACAAGCTTTAAATGATACATTAGACAAGATGGACTTAACTGATATTTATAGGACATTCCATCCAAAAACAACAGAATACACAGTTTTCTCAAGTGCTCATGGAACATTCTCCAGGATAGATCATATCTTGGGTCACAAATCAAGCCTTGGTAAATTTAAGAAAATTGAACTTGTATCAAGTATCTTTTCCGACCACAACGCTATGAGACTAGATATCAATTATAGGAAAAGATCTGTGAAAAATACAAACACATGGAGGCTAAACAATACACTACTTAATAACGAAGTGATCATTGAAGAAATCAAAGAGGATATCAAAAAATACCTAGAAACAAATGACAATGGAGACACGACGACCCAAAACCTATGGGATGCAGGAAAAGCAGTTCTAAGAGGGAAGTTAATAGCAATACAATCCTACCTTAAGAAACAGGAAACATCTCGAATAAACAACCTAACCTTGCACCTAAAGCAATTAGAGAAAGAAGAACAAAAAAACCCCAAAGTTAGCAAAAGGAAAGAAATCATAAAAATCAGATCAGAAATAAATGAAAAGGAAATGAAGGAAATGATAGCAAAGATCTATAAAACTAAAAGCTGGTTCTTTGAGAAGATAAACAAAATTGATAAACCATTAGCCAGACTCATCAAGAAAAAAGGGAGAAGACTCAAATCAATAGAATTAGAAATGAAAAAGAGGAAGTAACAACTGACACTGCAGAAATACAAAAGATTATGAGAGATTACTACAAGCAACTCTATGCCAAAAAAATGGACAACCTGGAAGAAATGGACAAATTCTTAGAAAGGCACAACCTGCCAAGACTGAATGAGGAAGAAATAGAAAATATGAACAGACCAATCACAAGCACTGAAATTGAAACTGTGATTAAGAATCTTCCAACAAACAAAAGCCCAGGACCAGATGCCTTCACAGGCGAATTCTATCAAACATTTAGAGAAGAGCTGACACCTATCCTTCTCAAACTCTTCCAAAATATAGCAGAGGGAGGAACACTCCCAAACTCATTCTACAAGGCCACCATCACCCTGATACCAAAACCAGACAAAGAAAGAAAACTACAGGCCAATATCACTGATGAACATAGATGCAAAAATCTTCAACAAAATACTAGCAAACAGAATCCAACAGCACATTAAATGGATCATACACCATGATCAAGTGGGGTCTATTCCAGGAATGCAAGGATTCTTCAATATACGCAAATCAATCAACATGATACACCAGATTAACAAACTGAAGGAGAAAAACCATATGGTCATCTCAATAGATCCAGAGAAAGCTTTTGACAAAATTCAACACCCATTTATGATAAAAACCCTGCAGAAAATAGGCATAGAGGGAACTTTCCTCAACATAATAAAGGCCATATATGACAAACCCACAGCCAACATCATCCTCAATGGTGAAAAACTGAAAGCATTTCCACTGAGATCAGGAAAAAGACAAGGTTGCCCATTCTCACCACTCTTATTCAACATAGTTTTGGAAGTTTTAGCCACAGCAATCAGAGAAGAAAAGGAAATAAAAGGAATCCAAATCAGAAAAGAAGAAGTAAAGCTGTCATTGTTTGCAGATGACATGATACTATATGTAGAGAATCCTAAAGATGCTACCAGAAAACTACTAGAGCTAATAAATGAATTTGGTAAAGTAGCAGGATACAAAATTAATGCACAGAAATGTCTGGCATTCCTATACACTAATGATGAAAAATCTGAAAGTGAAATCAAGAAAACACTCCCATTTACCATTGCAACAAAAAGAATAAAATATTTAGGAATAAACCTACCTACCTAAGGAGACAAAAGACCAGTATGCAGAAAATTATAAGACACTGATGAAAGAAATTAAAGATGATACAAATAGATGGAGAGATATACCATGTTCTTGGATTGGAAGAATCAACACTGTGAAAATGACTGTACTACCCAAAGCAATCTACAGATTCAATGCAATCCCTATCAAACTACCACTGGCATTTTTCACAGAACTAGAACAAAAAATTTCACAATTTGTATGGAAACACAAAAGACCCCGAATAGCCAAAGCAATCTTGAGAACAAAAAATGGAGTTGGAGGAATCAGGCTCCCTGACTTCAGACTATACTACAAAGCGACACTAGTCAAGACAGTATGGTACTGGCACAAAAACAGAAAGATAGATCAATGGAACAGGATAGAAAGCCCAGAGATAAACCCATGCACATATGGTCACCTTATCTTTGATAAAGGAGGCAGGAATGTACAGTGGAGAAAGGACAGCCTCTTCAATAAGTGGTGCTGGGAAAACTGGACAGGTACATGTAAAAGTATGAGATTAGATCACTCCCTAACACCATACACAAAAATAAGCTCAAAATGGATTAAAGCCCTAAATGTAAGGCCAGACACTATCAAACTCTTAGAGGAAAATATAGGCAGAACACTCTATGACATAAATCACAGCAAGATCCTTTTTGACCCACCTCCTAGAGAAATGGAAATAAAAACAAAAATAAACAAATGGGACCTAATGAAACTTCAAAGCTTTTGCAAAGCAAAGGAAACCATAAACAAGACCAAAAGACAACCCTCAGAATGGGAGAAAATATTTGCAAATGAAGCAACTGACAAAGGATTAATCTCCAAAATTTATAAGCAGCTCATGCAGCTCAATAACAAAAAAACAAACAACCCAATGCAAAAATGGGCAGAAAACCTAAATAGACATTTCTCCAAAGAAGATATACAGACTGCCAACAGACACATGAAAGAATGCTCAACATCATTAATCATTAGAGAAATGCAAATCAAAACTACAATGAGATATCATCTCATACCAGTCAGAATGGCCATCATCAAAAAATCTAAAAACAATAAATGCTGGAGAGGGTGTGGAGAAAAGGGAACCCTCTTGCACTGTTGGTGGGAATGTAAATTGATACAGCCACTGTGGAGAACAGTATGGAGGTTCCTTAAAAAACTACAAATAGAACTACCATATGACCCAGCAATCCCACTACTGGGCATATACCCTGAGAAAACCATAATTCAAAAAGAGTCATGTACCAAAATGTTCATTGCAGCTCTATTTACAATAGCCCGGAGATGGAAAAACTCTAAGGGTCCATCATCGGATGAATGGATAAAGATGATGTGGCACATATATACATCATGGAGTAAAATGAGTAAAATGGAGTATTACTCAGCCATAAAAAGAAACGGAATTGAGCTATTTGTAATGAGGTGGATAGACCTAGAGTCTGTCATACAGAGTGAAGTGAGAAAGAAAAAGACAAATACCGTATGCTAACACATATATATGGAATTTAAGAAAAAAAAAATGTCATGAAGAACCTAGGGGTAAGATAGGAATAAAGTCACAGACCTACTAGAGAATGGACTTGAGGATATGGGGAGGGGGAAGGGTAAGCTGTGACAAAGCGCGAGAGAGGCATGGACATATATACACTACTAAACGTAAGGTCGATAGCTAACGGGAAGTAGCCGCATAGCACAGGGGAGATCAGCTTGGTGCTTTTTGACCACCTGGAGGGGTGGGATAGGGAGGGTGGGAGGGAGGGAGACGCAAGAGGGAAGAGGTATGGGAACATATGTATATGTATAACTGATTCACTTTGTTGTAAAGCAGAAACTAATACACCATTGTAAAGCAATTATACTCCAATAAAGATGTTAAAAAGAAAAAAAAAAAAAAGGATAAAGGGTTTTTTGCGCTAAGGCCCACCTGGTGAACTCCTACATGTCCTCAAGGTCAACTCAGTATCACCATCTCTGGGAGACTTGCTTAAACCTCCCAGGTGGTTTTGTGCTGCTTCTCAGGTACGCTGTACATCAACAGTCCCCAACATTTTTGGCACCAGGGACCGGTTTTGTGGAAACAATTTTTCCACCGACAGGGCAGGGAAGATGGGTCAGGTGGTAATGTGAGCCATGGGGGGGATGGGTCAGGAGGTGATGCGAGAGATGGGGAGCTATGGGGAGCAGTAGATGAAGCTTCACTCGCTTGCCCACCGCTCACCTCCTGCTGTGCGGCCCGGTTCCTAACAGACCATGGACCAGTACCAGTCTACAGCCCAGGGGTTGGGGCCCCCTGGTGTACATGACTCTGTTATAAGACTCAACATGTTGTGAGGTATTACCTGTGTGTGCATGTGTATCTCCAGCTAGACTGTGAGCTCTATGAGAGCAGGAATCAAATCTTACTGATTTCTGTTTCCTTTTTAGAAAAGCCCTTGACACACAACAGGAGCTTAAAAAATATCTGATGAATGAATGAGTAAATAAATGCTCTGCAATTATCATTGAAATGTATTTTTAAGCTCCAGGATTCCCTTGAGGAGGTAATTTTATCCTGTTCTTGGGCAGATGATTACATGGCCCTATATGTGGTTGACTTAACACTTTCTACAACAATTTGAGCCACTTCCCGTTGTTGGGTCCTCAGTGGAGACAGAGAACAAGTCAGCACCATCTATGCCTCACTGACCTTGTGGAAGATTCCCAGGTTTGCTTCAGGCTGTAGAATGGTCACCCCAGGAAAGGCAATAAGAAGGATGTCCACTTCAGAGGTCATCCTTTAACACCCTTTCTTTCTCAAACTGGCAGCCAACGCACTGGGGACAGGACAGAAGCAGAGAGGAAGGTGTCACCAAAAGAACCCAATAGGAGTTGGGTAGCAGTTTTGCTAATGAGCTGTAGGTTTTGTCTTTATAATCCCCAGTGAATTGCTGCAGAGAGTCGACTTCTCGAATGGCCTGGCAAACCTGGGAAATGAACACACCTCCTGGGGGCTGAGAGTGGGAGGTTGGTCAGATTTAATGACTGAGCACAAGAAAATGGAAGAAGAAAATAACCTGGAAAGAGATTTTGTCTTTCCTTAGTTGGCAAGGGGGAAAGGGAGCTATTATTGTTCTGGAGAAGGTAGGGGAGAAAGGAAAATTGTGGTAGTGTCAGTAAGGGTTGGAGACAAGGATCCCCCTTATTCACACTCCCTGCTAATATCAAGGATGCGAGTAGGAGAGGATAACTGAGGAAAAGGCTCCTTGGAGCCTCCTTGGAGGAGTAGACATAGGCAGAATTGTCCTCATGGAGACCAGTGATCCCAAAAGAGGGGACCTTTTGCCTGAGCCCCCAATGTGGCCATAGAACATAAAGTTTCTTGACACCTTGGGTAATCCAGAGTGACGCGGTGGAAATTCAAAAGTCTGGGTTTGTAAAGGGTTCTCTTTACCAGTGCAGCCAACAGTAATTTGTGATACTGTTTTCCTTTGATAAAATCACTATTTCTATAATCATGAGTCCAAAGAGTTTGCAAAACCTCTCACAATCTGACCTTTGCCCACCTTTGGAAGTCCATATAAGTCATTCGAACGTGCAGTTCCCCTCGTGTGTCAAGCTGTATGTTCCCACCCCTTGCAATGGCTCACATCCCTGCCACCTATTGGACCTCTAGACATCCTTCAAAACTCAGCTCAGATGTCTCCTCCTTTGTAAACCCTCTCATGATCTCCACAGATAGAGATAAATGCTCCTCCGACACACTAGCCATTGCAGTATTTTCGTGAGGCTGCAATTGTTTGTTCACATGATTGTCTTCCCCACCTGACCGTGAGCTCTTGCAGAGTAGGGATCACACATCTTTGTATTCCCAGCATTCAGGACTTAGATATCTTAGACTCTAAACAAGTTACTGATAAATTTACTAAGTATCATTTAATCAAAAAGTAAACAGCTGTCTAGGTAAAGGGATGTCTTCATGATCTGAGTGGACTCGAAGTTAACCTCCCCCTAAAATAAATCAGCTCTTGAATATCAGGAACATCATACCCCAGAGAGATACATGTTACATTAGCAAATCTCTTAGACTGTTTTTCATAGGTAGGACCAGGATGCAAAAGTTTGAGGACTGTTAAATACTTACACACCCTATGACCCATCAATTTCACTCCGAGGTTTATACCCAAGAGAAATGAACATGCATGACACAGTTACACACAGTTACACATAGCACCTTTATTCATAATACTCAAAAACTGGAAACAACCCAAACATCTACCAACAGGCAAGTAACTAAACTGTGGTATGTTCATACAATGGGATATGAATATTACCCAGCAATAAAAAGGGAAAAGCTATGAATACATGGAACAACATGGATGAATCTCAAAACAATATGTTGACTAATTATTCCATTTATATGAAGTCAAACAATAGGCCGAAAAAAATGTATCTACAGTGGTTGTCTTGAGTGGGAGGATTTGACTAAAAAGGGGCACATGGGAACTTTCAAAGATTAAAAAAATGTTTCGTATCGCGATTCGAATGATAACCCAGGTGTATGTACTTATCAGAAATCATTGAACTTAAGATCTGTGCATTTTACTACATGTAAATTATTCTTCAATAAAGAAAAATGTGAGGATTACTGCTATATAAAAACCATGCACTTCAAGAAGTAATGCTATACACATTTCCCTTGGGAGATGGGAAACCTGGAGTAGTGCTCTGTTCGAGACGTCACCTCATAATAGAGAATATATGGCACTATACCCAGCATAACGACAGTGCGAAATACAAACCCTTTTAAAAATGACAAACTGTCAGTCTGTTAAAGAATCAAAGAGGAAAAAGTGTTGTTCAAGAGTCTTCATTAAAATTTCACTTTTGCTTGCCTGTCATAATAGATCTTAAATCAATTCTCTGATGATGAATTGACTATTATAATATTGCCTATTATTTTTAGCCTCTTTTTTATGAAAGTGGAGAAAAATACTTTAACTTGAGGAGGCAATCAGGGAAATGTAATTGCAAATGACAGCGAACAAAGGCATTTTACGAAGCCAGAATGAACTAAGAGCTATGAGGCATGTGTCCGGTAGCTCAATAAGAAAATGCTTTCATTTTCAACAATCTGCACAAAGACTTCAACTGGCATCAGTGGGCAACATATTTACCCAAAACCTATTATCTTACATTTGCTCCTAGGACTCAATTCAATGTTTCTCAGCCTTTAATACTAAACACCTCCTTGGTGCCCCAGTAAATACAGCAGATTCAGGAACTCCTTTACGTGTACATACACACACACACACACACACACACACACACACACACACACACACACGCATACATTTATCTTCCACTCACTGGGTGTGCTTTGGAGTTATGTTCCAAACTCTGCCACTTATTAGCTCTGGAAACTTGAGCAATTTATTTAACCTCTGTTTTCCAGATTCCTCATCTGTAAAATGGGATAATAACAGAATGTACCTCAGAATCATTTACAGGTTAAATATGTGTTTAGCACAGGACCTAACCCATAGTAAGTCTCAGCAAATGCTAGAAGAAAAGCAACCACACAGTGGAACTTTAGAGATGGAAGAGACATTAGACATTATCAATTCATAAATAAGGTTACTGATGCTTAAAGAAGGAAACTGACTTCCTAAAATCATGCAGATATGTGATGACAGAAATGGTATTAGAACAGAAATTTCCTGACTCCCAGACCAATGCTTTTTCCAAAATCCCTGCTCTTTTCTCTTCTGTCCCCCAACTCTTACTATGCCAGGTACCCATGAATAAGAAGACCCTGTGATGAGCAGAGTCAAGGGACACATATTCTACTCCCAGACTGACATCTCCCTGAACTTCTGATTTCTCTTCTGTAAAATGAAAGGATTGGACACATATGATTGCAAAGATTCTGACCAGCAACAGCATTCTGTGAGCCCATTAGCAAGTCTAATCCCTGCACCATTTCTATGGGTGAAGAGTGGGACAGGAATCACTTACACCACAATCTACAATCTTCTGCTCTGACTGATCACTTTGTAAAGTTGTCCAGCCTTGCGCTCACCGCCTTGACATCTCCCTCCGATGTTTTCACCCTCTGCCTGGAGCAATGTGGGCAGCAATGTAATGAGCACAGGTGAGGTAGGGAAAGGAGATCTAGGGAGGTTCTCTAGAAGGAGACGTGAGGGTGTGTTCCTCGTGCCTGATGGCCTATACAACAGGCATCTAAATTAAAGAGCAACCAGCAGTTCTATAAGGGCACATATAACGCGTTTTGCGGAAATAAGCGGTAGACAAAGTCTGAGAACTAAGTTCAATTCTGACTCCAGGATAATGTGTTCCTCTTCTTCCTCTACCATGAAAAAAGTGCTCATTTAAGGTAACAAGTTATGTACACACGAATTTTATAAGAACTGCCAGGTGTAGAAAGCATGTGAATGTCATAGGTTAAAGGAAGAATAGAGGTGAGCCAGACCACCGTGATGAGACAGAAGAAGCCAACTCGTCATCCTCTCCACTGGCTTTTAGATAACTTAGGACAGACCCAGATTCAAAGTCGAGCTTCCAAAGAAGCAAGTGGCATAGAAGAGGCTGGCAGAGAAGACAGCACAGGACAGGTAAAATGAATGGAGGTGGGGGGAAGGAAGCAGAGAAACACAGTCTGTCCTCTGGGCAGAACTGGGAGCACGAAATAGCTGCCTATCTTGTCCCGGAATTCTTTTTTCCTATATACCGCACGTAGCCCATCATGTCCAAGGGCAGTGCCAGAGGAGTTGACCCACATAGGTGGGAACAGGTGGTTGATCAGCTCATCAAACATGAAGTAAAAGTAAGGACACTGAATAGTCCTACCCTTCACCCAGAGAGAGGACATTACAGGCATCTCCTTCATAGGATTAACAGAGGAAGGAACTGAGGATGCTTAGCTCAGAGAAGAGGTCAATTGAAGCAAAGAAGGAAGCTTCGAACATGAGAAGGGCTAAGCCATGGTGAAGGAGAGCAGTTACTTCTCCTTAACTAGAATGAACATAACTCTCATTGTCCCTAGGACGGTACTGGCTTTGTCTGTTGACCCAGGGCCAGTTTAGCCTTCGTCCTATTGGAAACATTTTTATTAAAGCTGCATGAAGATAACTCAGAATGGGTTTGGTAGACTTCCACTTTGTACTTCCGCCTTCCGCCTTAATTTTCACTTAACTTTGTGTAAGACCTATGTGCAATGAACAGAGATCTAACTTTTACACATGGTTTCCAACTGAAAGAGGATTAACAACCCATCTCTCTTTTCCAGACTCTTTCCAGAGGCAATGTAACCAGTACCTCCCTTTCAAGAACAGCATGCAGGGTGCTTACTCACCCATATGATAAACGACATTCGTATACAAACACAGGAGAAACTACCTATCTCAGGTGTGGAAGACAGATTCAGCATTGCTCCCTCTACTGGCAGCTTGGTGGACTGGCCCCTGAGATGTCTGGATGCACAAAGACGGCACACCCCCCAGTTCACCAAAGCAGGGGTTCCCAAGCCCCAGGCCTTGGACCCTGGGGCCGTTAGGAACGGTCCGCACAGCAGGAGGTGAGTGGCGGGCAGGCGAGCGAGCGAAGCTTCATCTGCCTGTTCCCATCGCTCCCCATCGCTCACATCACCACCCGAACCATTCCCCACCCCCACCCGCACCCACGCCAGTGGAAAAAATGTCTTCCACGAAACCGGTCCCTGGTGCCAAAAATGTTGGGGACCACCGCACCAAAGAGTGGGAAATGTGGGAAATTTAAAGCGGACTCTGGCCTGTCCTGCCATAGACTACAACACAGAAAGTTGTCTAAACACCCTACTCCAGTGTTTTTGCCATTTATTGTAGGGAGCTTTATTATTTGGTAATGCTTTTTTATTTTGTAATAAACCTTTCGCAGCAATGATTTTTTAAGTGCTTATTAATAAAATAATAAGTACTAAATTTCTATTTTTCAAGAATGTTAAGAGTTACCATCCACCGTGGGGGCTATAGTGATGTCACTGACCACATGAAAACCTGAAGACACGAATCTCTGAAAAGAGTCAGCGTCTGCTTCAAAAGCTATTTTCAGAAGACTGTGCCCAAAGATAAAGGTTTAACACTTTCAACTGCACAAGATTTATTTATATATCGCTCTGTGAGACACAACTGTTGATCTAGATCAAATGACTGTCCTTCTAAATTAATTTCACTTATTTTTTTTTTTTTTTAATTTCACTTATTTTATATTCCAAATGTTTCTGTGCATATACCAAAAATAAAGAGAAGGCTGCATGGACTGACTCTGTAAGCAGAAAAACTTCAGTTAAAAACTGTCAGTTTTCCATCAGGATCAGGACTGAAGTTTCAAAGAGAAAATCAGTTCATTCCAAAAATAGCTCTAATATTTTCAGTATTTCTACTCATCTCACAAAGAAGTTCAACAGTGGATATTAAAATTTCTATGGTGGAAATATAATTTTCAGAGTACAGTGTCATGGTCAAAGCAATATTCTTACTACATTAAGGAACCCATGGAGAGAGCAGCTGAAAAGAAAACCTTGATTAAAATCCATGTGTTCTAATCATGCTGTGGCAATGGCTGTTCTGATAAGTCTGATATATTTCCTAGTACAAACAACAACAAAAAATATATAGGTACAACCTATGGAGCAGAAATGACTTGGCATTGATTACAGTATAACGTAATTTATAATTATGTCCAAATAAGTTGTAACATTCCACCAACAAAAATGTAACTATAATGGTAAAATTTACTAATTTTTTAATTTATATACATGGCTACAGTAATTGAACTTGAAAAATTTTTAATAAAGTTGGTGTAAAATCCAAAAAAAAAAAACTTTGCTAATGAATTAGAAAACACATCAAAACACGCTCATTTTAATTATTTGTAGCTCCTTTCACTTTCAAAACTCTTAATTTTTCTCAAAAGTGTCCTGATGGGCACCCCATCTAAAGCTTAGGAGAACAAAATGAATACAGTTGGAGGAAGGTGGTAAGAGGCAGATTTCAATTCAAAGCAAGAAAGCGCTTTCTTATAATCAGAGGTATTTGACAGGAGGGAGCACGGTGTGGTAGGAAGATGACCTAGCATAATGTCCAGCGTGGTAGCTGATTTCATTATTGACGATGGAATGGGCCACTTGAAGAGGCCATGTGCTCACCGTCACTGGAAATGTTTAAACACTATCAGTGAAGAGAACTGCTTGAATTGGAGGAGGATCCAGAATACCTCTGAGGCTCCTTGAAACTATATGGTTCATTCATTCAACAAATAATCACTGCTGTCTCTTGCACTGCTCACCCTGGAGGCAGCTAGCCGCCGTCGCGAGGCCTCTCACAAAGAAGGTGTGTGAGATGATAAATGTTTGTTTTTTAAGTCATTAAGAAAAAAAAAACTGAGTGCCCACTACATGTTAGGCACGGTTCTAGTGGTGGAGAACAGCAGTGGTGAGTCCATGCTGTAACAACCGTATGTGAAAAATGTGAAAATAAGTATCTGAAAATGCTCTGAAAACTGTCAAGTACAACTCAGATGCGAGCTATAATTATGGTTAAATTGAACTATATATTTATGTCTTTATCGTATATTTGATCATTAGTCATACATATAGCTGTTTTATATACATGATTCTAGTCTTCCAGGTTCATGTTTTCAGATTTCTGTTTTCATTTGGGCACCTCTTAATTGGTGTTAACTTGTATTTAGTTTTGTGAAGCCATACTTCCACGTAAGAATGTTCTACCTCCCAGAATAGGTTATATGAATCTCAAGGTCAGGTCCCATCTTCCACCTTCCCACTTAGCCCTCACAGTGTTCAGATCAAGGTTTGGTACTCAGAGGTCTCTCAGGACACAAGATTGGCTGCACAAAGATACTTTCTTCCCCATTTGGTGAGAGTCAAGTCTCAAATCTTTCGCACTTTTTTTTTATAAAGAGTAAGTCCCCTTCTGTGCTCCTTCGTTGTTCCTGCCTCCTATTATTTCCCCACAAAATGAAATGTTATTATGACCAGGATTCAGCAAACAAAACTAACACGACTCAAGTCCTTAAAACCCTAAGAGTACTTCTCAATAGAAGTTCAAATCCATTGATGTGCCCAGCAGCTTTTGATTCCCAAAAAGATAAAAACTTGTGCCTTAATATCTAATTCTTTTCCACTCCCCTCAATCATACTGGATCCCTTTATCATTATTTTAATGTTTCTTTGCATAAATGGCTGAGAGCCTTCATTCTGTGCTCTTGAGAGCTGATCTGAATCACACCCACACAGATCATATTGTGTGAACTTGCAATTATTTCCTGTGAATGTTCTGTGAATGTGCTGAAACCAAGCATGAACATTTCCAGCCAAACTGCACTTTTTTTTCAGGACCTTTACAGCAGCCAAGTTCTGAAAGCAGGGAGTTTAATAGCAGTTTCTAACACAAAACTGTGGATGCTCAATTTGCAGAGGCAAAAGGTTTCCAGTTGCCACATTTATGATTTTAATGTTTAGTAAAACCATACATAGTATTTGATCAACCACCACTCCTCTTCCATTCCCAACAACTGTTACAACAGAAAACTTCCACAACAACTGGAAGGATGCCAGGGGCTCCCCACTGTCTCCTAATACGCACATAACTGGGAAAATATTTGTGAAACTATTACTGATGTAATAGTTCCGTTATGATGGTGCAACAGGAGGCGAAAGTCAATGCCACATCAGGAAGGAGGAGAATATGATGTGGAGAAAGGCCCTTCCAGACAGGAAGAGAAAATGGAAAGCTTTCCACTTCCAAATCCCAGTGCAATACGGGGAGGAGAGATCAAATGCCCGTGATTTCACTGTCCACTCTGAAGTGGGGCTCTGGGAATAGGAGGCATGTTAGAAACATCCACACAGACAGACACAGATAAGCACTGGAGCTTTTGGTAGGATTTGTGATTTGGTGTGCTTTCCTGGGCAGAGCTTGGGAAGCCTGTGAGGCTACAGGGAGGGCTTCATCCTAAGCAGCATGGGAAAAAAGTGCAGCCCTGGTAGTGGGAGGAGCCTAGACAGAGGAGCCCTGGCAGTGCTCCTGGCTGCCCAAGGCTTGAGCAAGGCATGCAACCAGCAAGGACCTACTGTATAGCACGGGGAACTATACTCAGTGTCTTGGAATAACCTAGAATGGAAAAGAATTTGAAAAACAAATATATATATATGTGTGTATATATATATAAAAAACTGAATCACTTTGCTGTGCACCTGAAACTAATTCAACATTGTAAATCAACTATACTTCAATGAAAAAAAACTTTTTTAAGAAGGCATCCAAGGGCTTCCCTGGTGGCAGAGTGGTTAAGAATCCGCCTGCCAATGCTGGGGACACGGGTTCGAGCCCTGGCCCGGAAAGATCCCACATGTGGCGGAGCAACTAAGCCCGTGCGCCACAACTACTGAGCCTGCGCTCTAGAGCCCATGAGCCACAACTACTGAAGCCCGCGTGCATAGAGCCCGTGCTCCACAACAAGAGAAGCCACTGCAGTGAGAAGCCTGCACACCACAACGAAGAGTAGCCCCCACTCGCCGCAACTAGAGAAAGCCCGCACACAGCAACGAAGACCCAACGCAGCCAAAAATTAATTTTTTTTTTTTAAGTTTAAAAAAAAAAAAAAGAAGGTATCCAAGAGATCTGGGACCTCTCACCTGCTCCGGAACAGGGGTTCAGAGACCAGAGGGGACCTGTGAGGAGCTGCAATTAGGACAAAATGGTTGCTGCAGTCAAGGGCTTCATGATCAGAGCCTAAAGTAAGAACTCAATATTGGGGATCTGACCTCCAAATGAGCAGATAGGCCCTCTCCAACAGCAGCACAGGGAACAGACAGATCAGCCATGGCCCGGTGAAGATCAATGAGGAACCAAAGGACACTGCATGGGTCTGAAACTCCCATCTCTCCCCTGCTAACACGAGGTCACACACACCCTACCCTTCCATCTATCTAGGTACCATTTTAGAGTGGGAGGGGCAGGGGGGATGGGCATCTAAAAGAATGAATATTTACCCAAAGGGAACTTAGTCATCCAAGAGAGACTATTTAAACCCAAAGGTACAGAGATAGCATAAATTGACAAGTTTAAAGTTAATTTCCACACTTCCCACTACCTACCCCCACCCAGCTTGAGTGTGGTCTGGTAAAGGAAGATTACATCCGTTTTAGGAAACAAAGAAACTCCATTTGCTTTGCACATCTGTGTGAGGCATGTGAATTTTAACATACCACTATCCACAGTCCTAAGTTCTCCGCTGCTACAGCCAATTTTATTTCAAAATGTTATTTCAAATGTTGTATTTTTTGTTCAATCCCAATAAGATTTCCCTTTTTCTTCTAGGTCTCATCTCATCAAGATGTATCTGAGAAAATTTTGAGAGCTGGTAAAAGATGCCACCAAAAATTCCCAATACTGCCCTGACAAAACCAACGGGGGGACGTCCCCGGACTGCCAGCCACGGGGTCCGAGGGCTACGCTGACTTAACACAATCAGAGGAAGGAAGAAGTGTGTGTGTGCAAGGTTCCAGCTGCCAATGCCAAAGAGCTCTGCCATTCACCCACTGAAACATTCCTAACCAGACTGGGGCCTCCAGGGGTGGCTAAATGTTAAGGGATACCTTTAAATTTCCCCCAATGAAACACACAACCCCTCCAAATCTGTGAAGCCTTAACAGTGGCTGCAGGCTGACCCAGTAACAGGAGGTGAAAATGACCACCCTACACATACACAAACACACATGCGCACGCGCGCACACACACACACACACACACACACACGCACGCAGCAATCTTCTGTTAAACAGCTCCCCACAGCCACCACAGCATGCCATCGCCATTGCTACTAGGCAAACCCGTCCCCTCCCTCATCCCACAGGCAGTCTCCCGCTTGAGACTCCACATTACCTATTTGTAAGTTATTTTCCTCCATTTGAGTTCACCCTTGATGTTCCATTAACTTCTTCAAATCCTTTTTGGAAAGAGAAAGTGAATGAGCAACTTCATTTTATTCGTATAAAAGTAAATGCCATTGGAGAGTAACCTGGGACAGGAGGAAAAAGGTAGAGCGTGTGCGCTTCTCAAGGCAGCCAAAGCCCTACAGGACAGGGCTCCAGGGTTTGACTGCTCTGTTCCTTCTACTGCTAAAGACAAGGTCCATTCCCACTCACAATTTCCTCTGCTTTCATCTGTCCAGAGCCTGCCACTGTTGTAGTTGTTCAAGCCTGAGACTCCATTCTGCATAGTGATGTCAGAGGCCTTTGCCTTCTTCTAATTAGCCTTGCTTCTATTGCTGAGGCCAATTTACACCTAACAACTTCCCTCTAAACCCTTTTCAGGGCAGCATGCCCTCAGTTATAGAAGACACACAGTTATACTCTGGTTTGATATCAGTAGTAAAGTGCTAGTTCTTTCTTATATTCTGCCTTGTAAAATGTCTCCTTTGGCTCACATGTCAGGCAATAATTAGAACCTGGGAGGCCTGTTGTTAAAAAACAAATAGGAAGGCATCCTCCTTCCACATAATTTTCTTACTCCTTGAGGTCCAAGTCTCATTGGATGAAAAGTCCAGGGCACATTGATTATATTTCCCAGTTGTTCCCTTCATTTTAACTTCTAGAAACTTAAAAAAAAAAAAAAGGCTCTATCAATATTTAATGATAGCAATTATCTTTAAACTGGCAAAAGTGCCTTCCATTACAAAAGGTAAAAGGACAACACTTGTGTAGCCCTGGTATAAAGATTCTTGTTCCGTTACATCCACTAGGGGGAAAGGATGTAATAAATAATTAACTACCTAAAATTGTTGCCATGAATAATAACGTAGTCAGCCAGGACTTCCATCAATATACAAAATCAATCCTGTGAGGATGCCACCACCTGCAACCATACACACAGCCCTCTACTGCTCACTCCTGAGGCGACCCCAAGTACCTGTTTCCACCCTGACTACACCGCCTCTTCCTGAACTCGCAACAATGAGACCTGAAATCCTGAGAGAGGCAAGATGTTTTCTAAAGGGAAATGTTAGGTGCAAGCAGAGACCTCAGCCTAACATGTCACTACTGATGCAGAGAAGCAGCCTGGACCCCAGTGCTGTCCTCACAGACTCTGTGAACTCCGGCCACTGGCCTGAACTCTCCCAGACTCTTCCAAGGACTGACTGTGTGACTTCCACCAACACAGTTTAAAAAAAGAAACAGGGCTTCCCTGGTGGAGCAGTGGTTGAGAGTCCGCCTGCCGATGCAGGGGACATGGGTTCGTGCCCCGGTCCGGGACGATCCCACATGCCGCGGAGCGGCTGGGCCCGTGAGCCATGGCCACTGAGCCTGCGCGTCCGGAGCCTGTGCTCCACAACGGGAGAGGCCGCAACAGTGAGAGGCCCGCGTACCGCAAAAAAAAAGAAAAAAAGAAAAAAAAGAAACTGAGTTTTCATACGAAAAGTGATCGAGCATTTACATCTTCCCAAATACTTCTAGAACTCTAATCCAACAAAGCTGTTCATAAAAAATTACTGATAAAAACAAATTAGAAGCCACCTTCTTAGCAGTACAGCTGACTAGCTCTGCCATCTGGACCACAGTGCACTGTGGCTACTCACCGCTGGGACTCTCACTATTTTGACCTACCTGGCACTTTCTGCCACTGCTACTGCAGCTCCTCTATGAAGAATGCAGCTCTCCCTGGAAAAGGAGTAAAGAAGACCAAGGGGCTATCACATCTGATCCTTTATCACCTCTTCCTGAACATGGAAGAAAAGTTCTTCACAAGGGAACCCTGAGAATTTTTCCCAGCTTCATCCTAAACCTGGAATCCAGACCTTCCATGCTTTACACTGGGTTTATCGTGTATTTTCTACTCAAAAATATCCCCGTCGTTACTGCAACCACCTTCTCCACCAACACAACATTCTGTTGCTTATCCCTGTAACTAAAAGAATATGGATCATCTCTAGGAGAATCAGCTGCTAAATCCAGTGGGCAACTATTCACCTAGCTAGATGAGTGATGCTCACTTCGATAAGCACATCCAGGATTTCACTGATTGGGAAAAGGTAACAGGCCTCGGTTCAGATGCCCCACTATCTGTTTGATGTCCATAAGAAAAATATTAGTCACGGTCTTGAAGGATTCTTGCCCAAAATGGCACCATGATAAAGAATACAAGGAAGCAAAGAATCACATGGGCTACCAGAACCTGATGTAGAATATAACATGTTAGAGGAACAGAATCACGTGGCCAGTGGTGTGGAGCAGAAACTGCACAGAGCACCTCTGCCTGGCAGGAAAGGAGACAAATGCCAAAAGCAACTCAGATTTGAAGCTGCAAACCGAGAAGTTTCCATAAACGCATCTCATTTTATGTGACAGAGCCGGAAGCATTTTGCAGTCTGAATGGAAACTAGTCTATATGACAGTGAAACCTTTCTCTGTATAATGTTGGTCCTAAAACTAAACCTTACCTTCACTGAAAATAAAAGTTTGGTATTTGGCAATACTTACTCAACCATCTCTCCCAACTCTACATTTTTTTCATTTTTCTGTGACTACTAATAATTAATAAAATGTGGTATGTTACTAAAGATTATCAAGTTATGACTTAACTATATAACTCAATCTGTCATCTTGAAAAGAATTAACAGCTTAATTGAGATTTACAAAATTCAAGGAAGGCAGGGAGGGCGGGAACAAGATAGAGAGGGAAGAGACTGGAAACAATCCACTCGTCTAAAAGTAGGGGAGGGGGGGCTTCCCTGGTGGTGCAGTGGTTGAGAATCTGCCTGCCAATGCAAGGGACACAGGTTCGAGCCCTGGTCTGGGAAGATCCCACATGCCGTGGAGCAACTAGGCCCGTGAGCCACAACTACTGAGCCTGCGCATCTGGAGCTTGTGCTCCGCAACAAGAGAGGCCGCGACAGTGAGAGGCCCGCGCACTGCGATGAAGAGTGGCCCCCGCTCGCCGCAACTAGAGAAAGCCCACACACAGAAACGAAGACCTAACACAGCCAAAAATAAATTAATAAATTATAAAAAAATAAATAAATAAAAGTAGGGGAGGGACTTCCCTGGTGGCACAATGGTTAAGAATCCACCTGCCAATGCAGGAGACACAGGTTCGATCCCTGGTCCAGGAAGATCCCACATGCTGCGGAGCAACTAAGCCCGTGCACCACAACTACTGAGCCTGCGCTCTAGAGCCTGCAAGCCACAGCTACTGAACCTGCAAGCCACAGCTACTGAACCCATGAGCCACAGCTACTGAGCCATGTGCCACAACTACTGAAGCCCATGCGCCTAGAGCCCTCGCTCTGCAACGAGAAGCCACCACAATGAAAAGCCCGCACATCACAACAAAGAGTAGCCCCCGCTCACCACAACTAGAGAAAGCCCGCGTGCAGCAACAAAGACCCAAGGCAGCCAAATAAATAAATAAATGTATTAAATAAATAAATAAAAGTAAGGGAATGGTAATCTATACAATGGAATATTTATGGGGCCATTAATATTATTTTCACAAAAAAGCAGTTTATGTCATGGGGAAATGTTCATGATATGTTAACTAAAAAGAAAAAGCAGGAAATAACACATTATAAGACATATTTTCTAAAAAAATAAAACAACTTAGCCCAGGTAAAAATACCCCAAAATATTATCCTTTTTTTCCCTTTGATGATATGATACAGGGATTTCTATCTCCTTTATATTTTTCTGTACTTCCTACAATATATACATATAACTTTTATGTTCAGAAAAATAATGGTTTTTTAAAAGAATATCTCAATCATAAGAGGGTTGATCAAGGACTTACACATACAAAAAATGAGCTAAAAGATCAGAGAGGCAGACGTTGGCAGTGTCCTTCCAAGTTCCATCTGGGGTATGACCCTGGAGATGACCCCAGCCGATACTAGGAGCAAGTGCAGCGGGCTGTCACTGACTGATGCTATTCAGGATTCAGATCAGAACCAGCTCTTCATTTTGGGGATTCATTCTCTACATTGTTGCTAGAAAGTTTATTTTAGGTTCAGTTATATCTGAGTTGATTAAGTGGGTAAAATTTCTAACCTGTGATTATTCCCTAAACCGGCCATGTTTTATGATTTTCTGCAACGATTAACATAAGCTTTACAAGCATAGAAGTGTAGTCTTGTAGCAAGACAATCTGACGGCAAGACAGTCCCTATCTCTTTATATTGTATGGAAGAAAAATCCAGAGAAGAAATCTGTCCCTTATTGTAGAGAACAGGGTTTAATCGATTTTAATCTTTCTCAAAAATTTTCATCTTAGTTTATTGTTCAGCTATCCAAAGCCCTTTGTTTGCTTTATTAGATCATAAATCCAATTTAATAGCACGCAGAAACTAAGCAATTTTAGGTCCAAGCAGACTGTTTACTAGTTTTTCTTTAATTAAAGATGATTTTCCTCTTAAAGGAGACTCATGCTTCTGATTTTATATTTTCTTTCTCTAAGAGGGAGCTTACATTGTTTCTATATACAACGTACATGCTGGCAACAGCAGTACCAGGTATACCAGGTAGTAGCCTTCGAGCTGTGGTGTTTGAGGTGCTTCCCCACGTTTTCATAGGGAAGGGGATTTGGGTTAATATAGGTCAGTGAGTCTGAGGAGGGCTAAGAATGTTTCTAGTGGACTTTTCAGAACTACTTGGCCTTCGTATCTCTGCACAGAACTTGTCCCCCACACCCTACCCTTCTCTAGAGCACCAATGTTTCTCCAAAGTCTGACACTTGCAGCCCTCAAGATTTAGATTCCTACTCAACATTTATCTGTGTTTTCCCAATGCCTAATAGAACTCATTCCCTAAGCAGAAGTGTATTGAGCACCTCCACCTTAACAGACACTGTGATAGGTCTGAAGGCACTGAACAAGGTAGTAGACCCAGTTGCCATTCTCATAAGGGTTCATTCAATAGGGAGAAATAGATGAGAAAATACGTAAACCCAATTTAGGCGAGTGTGAGATAAATGAAGAAAATAAAACAGGGTAATGGAATAGAAAGTGATGAGCACAAGTGTTTAGGTTGGATGAACAGGGAAGGCTCCACTGAGGAGGAGGAATTTAAGCTTAAATCTCATGCAGAGAAGGAGCTGTCATTAATAGAGCAAGGGAGGTGCACACCAAGAAGAGAACTCGAGTTCAAAAGGCCTGAAGCAGAGCAAGTTTGGTTCATGAAAGGAACAAGCAGGGAGCCAGCCTGGCTAAAATCTAGGGAGAGGAAAGCCAGGTGACATTAGAGACGTAGACTGAGGCCAAGTCATGCAAGATCTTGTAAGAAGGAAGCTCAGATTTTTAAACATGGATGGGAAGATACCAAAGGATGTGGTGTCACAGTCTGAAGAAGCTACCGTCTCATCTATAAAACTTACAAAGGATGATCCTGGTCTATATCATTTTACTTCAAGCCACCCCCAGCACTGGGATTTCCTATCAGACACAGCTCCGGGGTATCTGCCCAGGATAATAAATCAGAGGCAGGCGAGTTAGTCCTTCTGTATTCATTTTTCATCCAAAATACTTTTGCTTTCCCTTTACCTTTGAAAGATATCACAAATTTTAATTGTGGTTAGGGAGAGTGTAACCAAGGTCCACAATCCCAGCTGCCTAACCAATACCTCCACAAGTGCCCAATCTCAATCACAACCCACTCCCACCTGTCCTCTCTGAAACCCAGCTCTCTCCTAGTGTCCTCCACCCAAGGACCAACACCCTCACTTCTCAAGTTTCACAAGCCAGGCACTTAGGAATTATCCAACACCTTGCACGCTGTCAGCTCCTTATTTAACCCTCATCAAGTCCTCCTAAAACCCTCAATTCCATCTGCTTCTCTCCAGCTCAACCACTGAGATCTCTGATTCAAAGCACCATCGTACAGCAAGTATCTCTGAACTGGCCTTCTCACAGTCACTTTTGTTCTCCTGCGATACACTGCAGCCTGAACAGTCTTAAAGGTGCTTAAAGCTCTGCAGGGGCTTCTCGATATGCTTAGGACAACCACTAATCCAGCCTACGGGGTTCTGAGTGGCCAGGCCATGTTACTCACTCCAGACTCATCTGTATATCTGTGCTCCAGCCATCCCGGCCCCAATCAATTCCTCAAATCATCATGCTTCCTTTCATCTTAAGGTCTCTGCCCTTATTTTTACACCCCATATCTTTCCTTCACCTGATTAATGCCTACTCATTTTTCAGATCTCACCACAAACACCATTTCCTTAGGAAAGCTTTCTTGGGTTCCCTATTTTATTTTCTCATAGCTTGTATATTCATTTAGCTCTTATGAAAACAGTGGAAACACTGCACAAAACTAATTCAATTGTTTTTATTTCACTTCTTGATACATGCATATTCTAGCAACCAACCCTCTACCTTAGGCTAACTGATGACTAAGGAAGGACTGAAAGGAATAGGAACTCTAGGTTGCCTGGTCTTTCCTTTTACGTACGTCATCATTCTCAGTGTAAGTAGCTGGCTAACGCAGGGAAGTAACACAGGTGAAAAAGGGTAAGATAGAGTTCTCTGGTATTTTACATTTCTTAGAATGCTATTGCTAGCTTTCATCACTCAAAGCAAGCTCTGGTTCAAATGGCAAGTGTGGCTTCTTGGGTAGGGTTGCCAGAGTTTGCAAATAAAAAGTGCATGACAATTAAATATGGATCTCAGGTAAATAACAAATCATTTTTTAGTGTAAGTACGTCCCAAATATTGCATGGGACACACCATATCTTAGGGCTGTGGGTGGCCCCCTGCTTCCTCAGTCACAGGTATAACTTTCTTTTTTTTAACTGTGATAAAATACATGTAACATAAAATTTACCATACTAACCATTTTTACAGTTCTGTGGCATTAACTACATCCACATCGCTGTGCAACCATCACCACCCAACATCCATAGAACTATTTTTATCTTGCAAAAATGAAACTCTATACTCATTAAACACAAACTCTTCATTTTCCCTCCCCCAGATCCCTGGCAACCACCATTCTACTTTCTGTCTCCTTACACATCTGTAAGGATGTTGGGAAAAACATCTATTCAGGTCTTCACCCCCTTTTTTTTTTTTTTTTTTTGCGGTACGCGGGCCTCTCCCGCCGCGGAGCACAGGCTCCGGAGGCGCAGGCCCAGCGGCCGTGGCTCACGCGCCCAGCCGCTCCGCGGCATGTGGGGTCCCCCTGGACCGGGGCATGAACCCGTGTCCCCTGCATTGGCAGGCGGACTCTCAACCACTGCGCCACCAGGGAAGCCCCAGCCCATTTTTTAATCAAGCTTTTTGTTCTTTGTTTTTTTTGATGTTGAGTTATATGAGTTTTTTGTATATTTTGGATATTAACCCTTATCAGATATATCGTTTGCAAATATTTTCTCCTCTTTAGTAGGCTACCTTTTCATCTTGTTGATCGTTTCCTTCACTGTGCAAAAGCTACTCACGGTGATATAGTCCCGTTTGTTTACTTGCTTTTGTTTCCCTTGCCTGAGGAGATGGATCCAAAAACTGTTGCTAAGACCAATGTCAAGGAGCGTACTGCCTCTGTTTTCCTCGTGGAGTGTTATGGTTTCAGGTCTTACATTTAAGTCTTTAATCCATTGTGAGTTTATTTTTGTATCTTGTGTGAGAAAGTAGTCCAGTATGATTCTTTTAGCACACAGCTGTCAAGTTTAGGGGGTTTCCCTATTTTATAGCTTTGCTGCATTGTATCTTTCCTTTAAATCATTCATCAAAGTTTGTGAATTTATTTTAAATTGAATGCTTATATTATTGGATCAAGCTTTCCTACCAGTCTATGAGCTCCATGAGGGTAAGGGTGGTGTCTTCTTAGTTAACCATCACCGTCATCATCTAATATTGAGCTGGGCACCTAATACATGTCCAACAAATATTTGTTGACTGAATGAATGTGTTGTAACACCCATGATTATTCTATTGCATTCACATTCTATGCATAGCACAAGCTAGGTGCTATGGTAATGTAAAGTAACTAAATGTGACCCTATCATCAAGAAGATTTGGAGATGAAAACAGACATGTAGTAACAGACAAGGTGTGAGAAGCACGTGAATAACAGAAGTACCCAGAGAAGGGAGAGATTAATTCGGAGGCAAAGTTAGGAAATGTGGTCTAAATCCTCATTCATGCTTTCTTCAATCTCCTAACAGATTTTATATCCTACTCAACACTTTAGCTTTCCAAAATGAAGATCTAATTCTTTAATCTATTGATTTGTATATTGGACCAAAGTATAAAACGGTGAAATGGAAAAAAATTATCACTTTCCTTTTCAAACCTAAGATAACATATTCTTTCTTCTCTACCCAAAGCTGCTTGGAATGCCATCAGATCTCAACACCAGCCCTCACTCTGCTCCACACTTGCTGTGTGTGTTCGTCAGCTCAGGCTGCCATAACAAAAGACTCAGACCTAGTGGTTTAGACAACAGAAATTTATTTTCCCACAGTCCTGGAGTCTGGAAGTCCAAGATCAGGTTGCCAGCATGGTCAGGCTCTGGTGGGAGTTCTCTTCCTGGCCTGTAGATAGCCACTGTCGAGGAAATTCACTGTTTTTTCCTTTACTCTCATGTTCTCAACATTTCAGATACCAGATACATGGGGTTTTTCCCTGACCAATTTTCCAACTCCAGCTGAGTGTCCTACAGTTCAATACAATTCAATTCTGACACTAATTGGAGTTAGCACTGACCCCACAGGAGAAAGACTCAGGCCTACAAGACTGCCTTCCACCTCAGATGTCAATCACAAGCAGTAGGTCCCCAGGTTACCCACGACCTCTGTCTGACTTGGCTATAAATCGGAAGTTCCCATGACCCCTGTCTCAGGTTTGAGAATTTGCTAGAGTAACTCACAGAACTCCAAAAACTGTTTTACTTACTACTGCCAATTTACTACAAATGATATTTTAAAGGATACAAATGAACAGTCAGATGAAGAGATACATGGGTGAGATCTGCAAGGGTCTTTCCCTATGAAGTCAGGCTGTGCCACCCTCCTAGCATGTGGATGTGTTCACCAGCCTGGAAGCTCTATGAACCCAGTACTTTGGGGATTTTTATGGAGGCTTCATCACATAGGTATGATCGCTTATTAATTCAATTTCCAGTCCCTGTTCCTTCTCCGGAGAATGAGGGATGGGTCTGAAAGTTCCAAGCTTCTAATCATGGCTTGCTCTTTCTGGTGACAAGTCCCCATCCAGGAGCCCACCAAGAGTAGCCTCATTAGAACAAAAGATGCTCCTATCACCCGGAAAAATTCCAAGGCATATTAGGAGCTCTGTGACAGGAACCAGGGGCAGGCACAACTATATTTTCTATTATTCCACAGCTACTTTTTCGCCGTGTCCTCACATGGTGGAGAGAAAAAGAGAGAGAAAGAGATCAAGCTCTATGGTGTCTCTTCTTACAAGGACACTAAACTGTGTCAGGGACCCACCCTATGACCTCATTTAACCTTAATTACTTCCCTGTAGTCCCTATCTCCAAATATAGTCACATTGGCGGTTAGGGCTTCTGCATATGAACTGGAGGGTGGGGGACACAATTCAGTCCATATGATCTTGATCAAACGCCAAACTACTCTGGTCTTCATCTTCAACTAGAGCCCACAGGCTTCTTGTTTTTGTGTATAAAGTTTTATCAGAATGCAGCCATGCACAATCATTTGCATATTGTCTATGGCTGAGTTTGCACTTCAACAGTATGGCTGAATAGTTGCAGCAGTGATCTAACAGCCTGCAAAGTCTAAAACATTTACTATCTGGTCCTACACAGAAAAAGTTTGCTGACCCCTTACCTTGGTGCTCCCTCAGGACTCTTCTAGCTCTAACATTCTAGGATCCTATTCATGCCTTCAGCCTAGAACATCTTTTAGCTCAAGTCTTCAGGTTCCGCAAAAAGCATTGGTGACTTAATGATTGTTTTAATAAGTATTAAGTTATCAACAGAGGTGTTTTCATTAATCTCACATTGTAGCTAACCTCTGCACTGTCATTAATTGAGCCTAAGTAGACATGGAACAAAGGCTTTCCATGTAGTAAATGCATTTTATATCTCCATAACCAAATACATTCTCATTAAATCATTGTTTTAGGGGCTCTGTTGAGCAAGAAAAGAACAGAGAGAGTTAGAAGTGTTCTGGCCCCACTGGTTTCCCCTGTCTGCACTTGTATAGCCCCTCTAATCTGCACCACACTATTTGGCACAGAGATATGTGCCATTTTGAACTGCTTGCTAGTTATGTCATTTGCATTAGCCTTTATCCCAAGCTAGATAGTTAGTAGCTTGGGGTCAGGGATCGTGCTTTCTGAATCCAAAAAGCACAGAATTAAAGAGCTGGCAGAGATATTAATAATCATAATCCAACCTTCTTGCTTTACACATGAATAAACTGAGGCCCAGACCAAACAAATAACTTGTCTTACTTCTCTTTAACTGTCATGGTATTTATCAAGTGCTTGAATCAGAATTTCTGTTTGGCAAGGACTTGAAGAATGATTAGAGAAGGAAATTAGAAAAGGAAATAAAGAGGAAAAGGAAATTTCCTGGATCTTGGCTTGAAAGGCTTTTGGTAGAGTGTTCTAGAAAGCAACCTAAACTCTGCGTTTTCATGTATCTCGACCACAGCATTTCCTAACATGTAGTCTGTGGAACACCAACCCCAAGAGATGCTCCAAGAAAATATGGTCCAACAGTTAAACAAGTTTGGAAAAGACCTCTTTTTAAATAAGCCAAAACTAATCACTATTTATACAGTGCACTAAGAGAGAGAATCTATGATCACCTAACAAATTTCTAATAAGCTTCTTTCATGTGGGGCAGGACAATTAACTGAATTCTACTGGAAACTTGCTGAGCTCACTTAATCTACTTCTCTCGGCAGTGAACTAGAGTGGTGCCCATATGTTTTAACATCCTATAGCACCTTTCTCTCCCACAAGACTCCTTTAACATCTCATAGTTTCTCTGGGCAAGAGAATGTCAATTTACCAACCAGGAAACCACCTCACACCACAGACCACAAAGAGCATCTGAGACCAGGGATAACTTCACCATCTGTCTGAGCCAGAGTCACCAGTCCTGGCAACCCACGCCTGTTTTATGCACAAGAGGCAAATGGTCATATGCCAGGGAAAGTAGAAAGTCTGTAAATTATCAGCTTTGAGACTCAAGAGATGAATGATGACAAAGCTGCTGACATTTCACCTAAAACCATCATCTCAAGTGAAAAAGAAATGAATAACTAACAGCACATATATCTTTCTGCAGTTCAGTGTTTTCCCTCCTTTCTCCCAAAGCATCTAAGATGAAAGTTTCTTCATTTACACATTTCACTAGGGTTTTACTACTTAGCACTTTTCAAGAAAATAATTTGTGAAAACAATTAGAGTCATTTTTCTAGGTTCAAATCTCTACAAAACTAACTGCTTTCTTAATTAAGAAAGCAGTTGCTGGCAATTTCCAACTTACCAATGAGTTTCCAAATTCCAGTAGTTTTACTTGGTCAGTCCTAGTGCGGAATTAAGAGCTTATTGCCCATGAAAACAGTGCTCTTATTTATTGATTCATTCAGCAAAGTTTTAGAAGGTTGCCTATAATATTGAATCTTTGAGGAATCAGAGAGTGCAGGACATTTTTACTATACACAAAGAGTTTTCATTTTAGTAGAGGAGATACAGATATGCAAAAAATAAAATAATATAATAAATATATATAAAATATATATTGAGGGGCTTCCCTGGTGGCACAGTGGTTGAGAGTCCGCCTGCCGATGCAGGGGACACGGGTTCATGCCCCGGTCCAGGAAGATCCCACATGCCACGGAGCGGCTAGGCCCAGAAGCCATGGCCGCTGAGCCTGCGCATCCAGAGCCTGTGCTCCGCAACGGGAGAGGCCACAACAGTGAGAGGCCCACACACCGAAAAAATATATATATTTTATATATATATATATATGTATATAGATAGATAGATGTTAAGTACTAAGAATGTCATTTAGATGGCATTTCTCTTAGAGAAAGGCAAATACCATATGATATCACTTATTTGTGGAATCTAAGATATGACACAGAGAGGGCAGACAGCAGAAGCAAGAAGAACTGCAGTCCTGCAGCTTGTGGAACAAAAACCACATTCACAGAAAGATAGACAAGATGAAAAGGCAGATGGATATGTACCAGATGAAGGAACAAGATAAAACCCCAGAAAAACAACTGAATGAAGTGGAGATAGGCAACCTTCCAGAAAAACAATTCAGAATAATGATAGTAAAGATGATCCAGGACCTCAGAAAAAGAATGGAGGCAAATATCGACAAGATGCAAGAAATGTTTAACAAAAACCTAGAAGAATTAAAGAACAAAAAACAGAGATGAACAATACAATAACTGAAATGAAAACTACACTAAAAGGAATCAATAGCAGAATAACTGAGGCAGAAGAACGGATAAGTGACCTATAAGACAGAATGGTGGAATTCACTGCTGTGGAACAGAATAAAGAAAAAATAATGAAAAGAAATGAAGACAGCCTAAGAGACCTCTGGGACAACATTAAATGCAACAACATTCGCCTTACAGGGGTCCCAGAAGGAGAAGAGAGAGAGAAAAGACCCGAGAAAATATTTGAAGAGATTGGAGTCAAAAACTTCCCTAACATGGGAAAGGGAATAGCCACTCAAGTCCAGGAAGCGCAGGGAGTCCCATACAGGATAAACCCAAGGAGAAACATGCCGAGACACACAGTAATCAAATTGGCAAAAATTAAAGACAAAGAAAAATTATTGAAAGCAGCAAGGGAAAATGACAACTAACATACAAGGGAAGTCCCATAAGGTTAACAGCTGATTTCTCAGCAGAAACTCTACAAGCCAGAAGGCAGTGGCATGATATACTTAGAGTGATGAAAGAGAAGAACTTACAACCAAGATTACTCTACCCAGCAAGGATCTCATTCAGATTCAACAGAGAAATCAAAAGCTTTACAGACAAGCAAAAGCTAAGAGAATTCAGCACCAGCAAACCAGCTCTACAACAAATGCTAAAGGAACTTCTCTAAGTGGGAAACACAAGAGAAGAAACGGACCTACAAAAACAAACCCAAAACAATAAGAAAATAGTAATAGGAACATACATATTGATAATTACCTTAAATGTGAATGGATTAAATGCTCCAACCAAAAGACACAGGCTTGCTGAATGGACACAAAGACAAGACCCATATATATGCTGTCTACAAGAGACCCAATTCAGACCTAGGGACACATACAGAATGAAAGTGAGGGGATGGAAAAAGATATTCCATTCAAATGGAAATCAAAATAAAGTGGGAGTAGCAATACTCATATCAGATAAGATAGACTTTAAAATAAAGAATGTTACAAGAGACAAGGAAGGACACTACATACAATTGTGATACAATATCACTCATGAATATAGATGCAAAAATCCTCAACAAAATACTAGCAAACAGAATCCAACAACACATTAAAAGGATCATACACCATGATCAAGTGGGATTTATCCCAGGGATGCAAAGATTCTTAAATGTACGCAAATTAATCAATGTGATAGACCATATTAACAAACTGAAGAATAAAAACCATATGATCATCTCAATAGATGCACAAAAAGTTTTTGACAAAATTCAATGCTCATTTATGATAAAAACTCTCCAGAAAGTGGGCATGGAGGGAACCTACCTCAACATAATAAAGGCCATATACGACAAACATCATTCTCAATGGTGAAAAACTGAAAGCATTTCCTCTAAGATCAGGAACAAGACAAGGATGTCCACTCTCACGCCCATTATTCAACATAGTTCTGGAAGTCCTAGCCATGGCAATTGGAGAAGAAAAAGAAATACAAGAAATACAAATTGGAAAAGAAGTAAAACTGTCACTGTTTGCAGATGACATACATAGAGAATCCTAAAGATGCCACCAGAAAACTACTAGAGCTAATCAACGAATCTGGTTAAGCTGCAGGATACAAAATTAATGCACAGAAATCTCTTGCATTCCTATACACTAATGATGAAAAATCTGAAAAAGAAATTAAGGAAACACCCCCATTTACCATTTCAAGAAAAGGAATAAAATTCCTAGGAATAAACCTACCTAGGGAGACAAAAGACCTGTATGCACAAAACTATAAGACACTGATGAAAGAAATTAAAGATGATACCAACAGATGGAGAGATATACCATGTTCTTGCACTGGAAGAATCAATATTGTGAAAATGACTATACTACCCAAAGTAATCTACAGATTCAATGCAATCCCTATCAAATTACCACTGGCATTTTTCACAGAACTAGAACAAAAAATCTTAAAATTTGTATGGAGACACAGAAGATCCCGAATAGCCAAAGCAGTCTTGAGGGAAAAAAACAGAGCTGGAGGAATCAGACTTCCTGACTTCAGACTATACTACAAAGCTACAGTAATCAAGACAATATGGTACTGGCACAAAAACAGAAATATAGATCAATGGAAGATGGTAGAAAGCCCGGAGATAAACCCATGCACCTATGATCAACTAATCTATAACAAAGGAGGCAAGGATATACAATGGAGAAAAGACAGTCTCTTCAATAAGTGGTGCTGGGAAAACTGGACAGCTACATGTAAAAGAATGAAATTAGAACACTCCCTAACACCATATACAAAAATAAACTCAAAATGGATTAGAGACCTAAATGTAAGACTGGACACTTTAAAACTCTTAGAGGAAAACATAGGAAGAACACTCTTTGCCATAAATCACAACAAGATCTTTTTTGATCCACCTCCTAGAGTAATGGAAATAAAAACAAAAATAAACAAATGGGATGTAGTGAAACTTCAAAGCTTTTGCATAGCAAAGGAAACCATAAACAAGACGAAAAGACAACCCTCAGAATGGGAGAAAATATTTGTAGATGAATCAATGGACAAAGGAATAATCTCCAAAGTATATAAACAGCTCATGCAACTCAATATTAAAAAAAAAACAACCTAATCCAAAAATGGGCAGAAGACCTAAACAGACATTTCCCCAAACAAGACATACAGATGGCCAAGAAGCACATGAAGAGCTGCTCAACATCACTAATTATTAGAGAAATGCAAATCAAAACTACAATGAGGTATCCCCTCACACCAGTTACAATGGGCATCATCAGAAAATCTACAAACGGGGCTTCCCT
This sequence comes from Aethalodelphis obliquidens, assembly GCF_003676395.1. Classification (NCBI taxonomy): domain Eukaryota; kingdom Metazoa; phylum Chordata; class Mammalia; order Artiodactyla; family Delphinidae; genus Aethalodelphis; species Aethalodelphis obliquidens. The sequence continues at coordinate 8,014,142 of NW_020837952.1, read as the reverse complement.
GGTGGTTCAGTGGTTGAGAATCTGCCTGCCAATGCATGGGACATGGGTTCGAGCCCTGGTCTGGGAAGATCCCACATGCTGCAGAGCAACTAGGCCCGTGCGCCACAACTACTGAGCCTGCGCATCTGGAGCCTGTGCTCCACAACGAGAGGCCACGATAGTGAGAGGCCCACACACCGCGATGAAGAGTGGCCCCCGCTTGCCACAACTAGAGAAAGCCCTCGCACAGAAACGAAGACCCAACACAGCCAAAAATAAATAAATAATTTTTTTTTTTTAAAAAAAAGAAAATCTACAAACAACAGATGCTGGAGAGGGTGTGGAGAAAAGGGAACCCTCTTGCACTGTTGGTGGGAATGTAAATTGATACAGCCACTATGCAGAACACTTTGGAGGTTCCTTAAAAGAACTAAAAATATGGGCTTCCCCGGTGGCACAGTGGTTGAGAGTCCGCCTGCCGACGTAGGGGACACAGGTTCGTGCCCCAGTCCAGGAGGATCCCACATGCCGCAGAGCAGCTGGGCCTGTGAGGCCATAGCCACTGAGCCTGCACATCCAGAGCCTGTGCTCCACAATGGGAGAGGCCACAGCAGTGAGAGGCCCGCGTACCGCAAAAGAAAAAAAAAAAGAACTAAAAATAGAATTATCATATGATCCAGCAATCCCACTACTGGGCATATACCCAGAGAAAACCATAATTCAAAAAGACACATGCACCCCAATGTTCATTGCAGCACTATATACAATAGCCAGGTCATGGAAGCAACCTAAATGCCCATCAACAGATGAATGGATAAAGAAGATGTGGTACATATATACAATGGAATATTGCTCAGCCATAAAAAGGAACGAAATTGGGTCATTTGTTGAGACGTGGATGGATCTAGAGACTGTCATACAGAGTGAAGTAAGTCAGAAAGAGAAACACAAATATCGTATACTAACGCATATATGTGGAACCTAGAAAAATGGTACAGATGAACCGGTTTGCAGGGCAGAAATTGAGACACAGATGTAGAGAACAAACGTATGGACACCAAGGGGGGAAAGCGGCAGGGGGGTTTGGAGGGGTGTGATGAATTGGGTGATTGGGATTGACATGTATACACTGATGTGTATAAAATGGATGACTAATAAGAACCTGCTGTATAAAAAGTAAAAATAAATAAAAATTTTTAAAAAGTAAAATATGACACAAATGAACATATCTATGAAACAGAAACAGAATCACAGACATAGAGAACAGACTTGTGGTTGCCATGAGGGAGAGGGTTGTGGGAGGGATGGAGTGGGAGGTTGGGGTTAGCAGATGTAAGCTATTACATATAGAATGGATAAAGAACAAGGTCCTACTGTATAGCACAGAGAACTATATTCAATATCTTGTGATAAACCATAATGAAAAAGAATATATATTTTCAAAAAGAATATATATATATGTATAATTGAATCACTTTGCTGTACAGCAGTAATTAACACAACATTGTAAATCAACTATACTTCAATTTTTAAAATTAAATAAAATAAGTAAAACATTTAAAAAAAGAAATTATCTAGTCTGAGGAACAGATACAAAAAGAATAAAGAAAAAATGAACAGAGCCTCGGAGACTGAGGGACACCATCAAACATACCAATACACACATAATATGAGCCACAGAAGGAGAAAACAGAGAGAAAAGGACAGATACAATATTTGTAAAACTAACGGCCAAATTTGAAGAAAAAAACATTAATCACATCCAAGAAACTCAACAAACTTCAAGTGGGATAAACTCAAAGACATTCACACCTAGACACATCATAATCAAACTATTGAAAGCCAAAGTATTCTATTCAGGACAGCAGACAGCAAAGGGTCTGGATTAGATATGCATAGAGTTCTGGGATAAGTCGAAGACACAGTTTAAAAAGTTTGTTTGGGATTAGGCTACAAAAATAGTACTGGCTTGAAGTGATAAAGGCCTGAACTAAAATAGTAGCACTGAAAATGGAAAGGAAAGGGGACTTCCCTGGTAGCGTAGTGGTTAAGAATCCACTTGCCAATTCAGGGTACACGGGTTCGAGCCCTGGTCTGGAAAGATCCCACATGCCACAGAGCAACTAAGCAAATGCGCCACAACTACCAAGCCTATGCTCTAGAGCCCATGAGCCACAACTACGGAGCCCGCGTGCCACAACTACTGAAGCCCACGCACCTAGAGCCCATGCTCCGCAACAAGAGAAGCCACTGCAATGAGAAGCCAATGCACCACAACATAGAGTAGCCCCCGCTCGCCGCAACTAGAGAAAGCCCATGCCTAGCAATAAAAACCCAACACAGCCAAAAAATAAAGAAATTTATTTTTTTAAAAAAATGGAAAGGAAGGAATAAGAGGGGGAAACATAAAAGCCAAATCAGTAGACCTAGACACTGATGTCATTGACAGTGTGTATGGGAAACATTCAGAAATGACCAAGTTTTCAAGTCTCAGTCATTGCAAGATGGCAAAAGTAATGAAATCAGGAATAGTTGGTTAGAAAAGGAAGGAAAAATATGAAGGGTGTGGTTTAGGATATGTGGAGCTTGAAGCCCTGAACATACATAGAGACCAGCAGTAAGGGGTTGGAAATGTGGAACTGAGAGAGACTGGGGAAAGGCTGCCATCCTGGTTTGCTCCTACTGCCCTGGCATCACATCCAGTTTCACATTTGTCCCAGACAACAATTTCCCAGTTTGGGCAATAAATTATATGACCACATTATCTCTGAGGGAGAAAGTAAAAAGATTAGGGAAAAGCTCACAGCACAGAACATTGGGCAATGCCCACTGATAGGTAAGAAGAGAAGGAATAAAAACAGTTATGGAAACAGGAAAACACAATCAGAGAAGTAGGAATGTATATTCAGAGACGTGACGGAGGGAGCATGACTGAGGAAAGATGGTCAGCTTTGATGTGATCTTCAGAGGCCCCAGGAGAGAGATTCCATCAAGTGGTGGATTATTAAAGGTTCAATTTTTTTTATTTTGTCATTCAAGAAAGTAACAAGTTAGAGGATAGTTTGTTTTCTAATGCTAAGTATATTTGCTGACTGAGGGGAAGGAACTAGCAGAGATGAATTGAGAGAAGATAGAAGTAAAAGCCAAGCTAATGAAAAGAGCGAGGTCTCATAGGAGGTGAGGACAGGAGGGAAGGAAATGGTAGAGAGAGGAATTAAAACATCATATATATAAATGGAGCTTTTCTTAAGAATGGATGAAGGCAGAAAATGTTTGAAGCAATGAGAGGTTATGGTGAGAGAAGAAAGGAAGAGAAAATGAAGGCACTGTCACTCCCTGCAGTCAGGAGTGGCCCTTATTTATCGAGTGTGGTTGTGCCTGACCACTTGGATTCAAATCCCAGCTCTGCCACCAATTCCGTTATTTCGAGCAAGTTATCTGACCTCTCTGTGCTTCCATTTCCTCATCTATAATGAGGATAATCATCATTGTTGTGAGGTTGAGTGTATACAAGCAAAAGTGCTTAGAATAGTAATGCTTACTGAGTGCTTCCATAATAAGCACTCAATTGTTATTATTTGCATAGTAATGTCTGTAGCCACCCTGCCTCACATGATCATTGGAGCTCCCTAAATGTCCCATGAAAGAATGAAATCAGAATCAAGATAGTCTGCTGGAAGCTAGGATGTGTGAAGGTTGTTGAAGAATAAAGATCAAGTAGATGAGAATTCTAGAATTCTACAGAGGCAAATTAAAATGACTAATAATCAAGGTCCTGGTTAAGGGGGAGACCCCTAAGGCCAAAGAAAGTTGACGGTGACTGGCAAGTGATAAGGATGAAGGGAAGTCTCGGTAGGTGTAAGGGGATGTGAGGGGAAGAACAGAGCAAGCTAAATGATTAACTCTTCAATATTCCCACAAAATGAAATGCCTTAGTTAATCCCATAGTGTCTGGGAGATCACATTACGACAACATATTACAGAAAAGCATTCGCTGAGTATGCACACACACGGAACCCAGAGGAAGATGCAAAACGTCTTTGCTTTCCCATAATGTCATCCTTCAGTTAATTCCGTCCACCTCAGATAAGCATCTGAAGTTCCACTCTCTCTCTCTGGATTTCCTCCCTCTTCCCTCTCTCTCTGCCCCACTGCATCTCATTGGTCCTTTCTACCCCCTTCCCCTCCTTCCAAGTCCCAGCTCCACACAAGTGGGCCAATATTCCTGTGTAAAGAGGCTTCAGGACCTTCAAATCTTCCTCGGTTTACACTGACAATATCTTAGAGCAAACTTATTACTACATTAACAAAAATCTCTACCTCTTTATTCCAATCTACAAAAGACCCCCTTCATACCTAAGATGAGAAAAGAAATAGAAGGTGACAGTTGCAAAGAAAATCCTGTCCTGTCAGGTAACCATTTTAAATACAAAGTTTGTCCCAGCCTCTAGAACAGTGTCTAAACATGATAGTCCCCTAATAAATGTTGGATGGATGAATAAATGAATAAACACAAACTCCAAAGTAAAACATGACTGACTTGAACATTAATGACTGTTGGCATCCACAACAGTCTCTCCTGAGCCTTTTGTTTGCTAACTCACTTCGTCAGACTGATTGCATTGAGTCCCAATTTTTCACACCTCCCTGTATCCACACCCTTTGGTAGTTGCCTTCTCACCTTGACTCTGGACTTGGCCATGTGATGTGCTTTGGAGAATGAGAAAGCAGCAAATATGACTGAGCAGAAGCTAAAAAAACGCTTATACATGAACTGCCACTAACATGAGAACAAGCCTGAGCTAACCTGCTGGAGGAATGTGACAAACACAGGAAGGACAGATGAACTGTCCCTGTCAAGGTCATCCTAGGTCCACCAGCCACCAGCCTACCCACCAGCTGATCACATAATCAAGATCAGCAGCACCAAATTCATGAAATATAATAAATGGCTTTTGTTTGAAACCACAAAGTTTGGAGTTATTAAGCAGCAATAGCTAACTGATACACTTCCAAACCCCAAATCCCCCTCCGGCTACGTTAGACTGGCAGCCCCACTGCACCACTTTGGGCGGTGGGAGCACCATCGCACCATAATCTATGTCGTGCAACACAGAGCCTTTAAGGCTGCATGCAGCAGTTCCGCTGGGAGAGCACCAGAATAAGTTAAAACCCTCTCTCTCCTGCTTGCCCTTCACCTTTAATGACACAGGGAGAAAGGGAAAAGAAAGTTAAAGGCAGTTTGAGCTACCAAAACTAACTGCATATTGCAAAAGGAACCATTTCGTTTGACTGAACATTTCCAAACAAGTTTCAGCTCCTGAGCATTTTAAACACAGAGAGAAAACAATATAAATAATGTATGCGTGTATGTATACGTGTATATACACATATATACCTACATGGCTGTTAGTGAATCATTTGCAAGGGACATTCTGAATGTTAAAATGGTGTGGATTTCTACACTCCTTCTTTCTGGCTTTCCAGGCACCAGTCCCATCAATCTCTAAACCCTGATACCAGGCAGTTCATTGTTTTTCAAATTTATGACATTTTTCAGTCCATTGTTTTTAAACCGTCACCCTCAGCGGGTAGCTGGCACAACTCATTGCTACTCTCAGCTCCCACCAAGCTCATCACCCTAGGAGTGATGTGCTAGCAAATTTTTCAGTTGACTGCGCTCCAGGATGGTAAATACTCTCTGTGTGCTTCCTCTGATGACATCATTAGTTTTGTCCTCCAACCTTTACCCAAAACAGAAATAACTAAGATTGTGATTGCCCATCCCAAACACAATGAAAATGAGGGAAACTGAAAATAGAACCAGTCATTCTATTCAACCTCTTGGTGGGATGGAAGACTAACTCTCTCCCAGACATCCCAATAGTTTTATGTCATCGTTGCAAAAATGTCTCTAATATTGCAGGATCTATCTGGTCTATTGAGAGACTATTCTGTATGTGGTTCTCAGTTTAAACCAGCTTATTTTGATCTGCTGTATTTTCTCATTTATTTTCTGAAATGCATAACTTATGGACTTAATTCTCATCTCAGGAAATGGCCTGATTTCTCCGAGTGTTCTCAAACTAATTATATGGAGTTCAGTGAATGTGAAAGTCAGTTCTTCCTCTCTGTCCTCGCCTGGACATTAGGCGTGATCTTAGGCTGGAGTATGTACCTGAATGGAGGAATCAGAAAACCAGGTCCAGCTGACTCTGCCCCTTACCAGGGTGAGGCCCTGCGCAAGTCACAATCATGTCTGATCCTCAGGGTCCTCATCTACAAAACGAGGATCTGGATGATTTCCAAGGCTCCTTTTAGCACTGAAAGCTTATTATATTATCCACAGATTTTTGTGATATTTCCTTTTACTTTAGTAGAGAGCATACACTTATTTCAACATTTACAGCATTTCCAATCGGTATATCTCTTTATCTAATTGTGTGCCTGGATAAAATTTTCATGAGTATATTTTTAGTTCCCCCTTCCATCTTGGGGTTGGAAGGGTTTGAAAAGTACTTGGGCAATTCAATCATTCAACAAACATTTATTGAGCACTTATTATGTGCCAGACCCTAGGCTAGGGGCTTGGGAAAATAAAATGAAAGTGATTATAATACTGATGTTCCTAATTATTTCTCTACAAAAACACTGAATGAGAGACTTGGTCTCAGCCTCAACCCAAAGTATATATCTAGTCTAAGAAAATGTTTAAAAAAGATCACTATGTTATACCAGACCCAAGAAGACGCTAAAAACTTTTGCTAAAATGGTATTGGCAATATACACCCTCTGGTCCATTTTAAAGAGACAGTGTGAAAGTGATCTGAGTTCTGAGAACTACTTAAACTAATTAAATTGTCTAGCCAGTGTCTGGTACAGTAAAGAAGTACTACTGTAATTTTTATCTTCCTACACCTCCTTCCTTTCTTTCCATCTCTTTTTCCCTAAAATTCATCTGACTTCTCTCTCACTCTTCCTACCCTAGCTGTACTCAAAGGGTACACCATTGGAGCAGCAAAATCACCAGGCATCTTCTTCATTCCCACTTTCAACACTGGTGAAAGACAACTGCCTTCTTTGCTTCTAACCTAACCACATTCCCAACCTTTTGTTCAATACATGCTTACACCAACATGACCTGGAAACCAAGTAGGTGAAAGGAAATCTGGTAGTATCCATAGTTTGGTGTGTATTAAGAAACCTGCAGAAGTCTGATATTACCCAGGAAGCCAAATAATTCACATTGGCAGGAAAATTCTACATCTGCTGTTCTCCACTCCCTGACAAGGCTCAGTAAGATTGAATCTGTTGTGTGACCACATATTTACATAACAGATTTTTTCTCTGCTTTTGTGTTGCTCTAACTAATTGATTTAGAATGCAACTCTAATCTCCAGTGCCCCTCCCCCCAGACACTAATTCTATTAGAATTCAAGTATAATGAAGACTCATTAGTAGTGGTGTATAAGTCATTAGAAAAGATAATTTACCACACAGAGAAAATAAATAATTAAATGGCTTTAAAACACAGTATTTGGCCATACTTATTTAATGAAATATATTCTAAAGACAAAAAGAAAAAAATCCCTTAACTTCTATTTAGTAATCTAATTGCTGGTAGTAATATTGGTGTAGTTATTTTTAACTATTCATATATATAGTATGATAATGCTATAGAAAAGTATATTGCTGTTATTAAGAATCAAGGTTTTCAGAAAAGATCCAAATGTGTAATTTTTTAAGTAAAAACTCTACAAAGTTAAATTTGAATTGGAAATTTCAGAATGAACTCATGGGCTTTTTCAATGCACATTACTCAGCTCTTGTCTACTGAAAAGGCTTGAAAGCCACAACAGCCCAGTAATGAGCACCCCTACTGACCATATTTGGGACTCAAATATTACAAACCACTAAAAAGAACCAGGACTCCTTAGAGAAAAGCGGATTCCAGGCCTAGGACAGGAAATAATACAAGATGAGTTTGGAACATTTTGTTGCTCTAGAAAGCAAGGAAACCATCAAAGTTTAAAGGGACTTGTCAACAAGTCACAGAAACCAACTTAAGGGAACTCTGACTGGCCAGAAATGGGACAATTTGAACATCAAAGAGAATAATGATTGCAATCGGTTGAAATACAATGAATATATAAAAATCCATGATGAACTTTTTAAAAAGCCCTTTGAAGAGAATAAATTTAGAATTTATCTTGCCTGTCTTTAAAAAAAAGACTTTATTTTGGAATACCAAATAGCTCTAATTGATGAAAGAAAGCTCTTCTTTTCAGAAGAATTCCAACTGATAAATATAGCAGGAATTATAGCATTAGAAAATCACCATTTGCAACCCTTAATAGAATCATTGTTCAGGCAACCATCAATAGTTGGCAAAACAATTAGGTAAAAGGATAATGATAACCAGATATCCATGGGGTACCAAAGTAACACCTCACTGATTTTAAGGGGGAACATGCAACTTTACAACAGAAGGATCAGATGATCACTCTTAGCATCCCTAAAACCAGAGGACAATATGTACATCCTGATATAATATGAAGTACCCAACTCCACCTATGACATATTCTTGTCAAAATGTTGAATCTGAACTTAAGACTTTAACTTCCAGTTTATGGAAAATACAAGGGAAAGAAGAACAGGTTAAAATCTACCATTCAGAAACAATCAGACAAATCAGAATGAGGGCTATTCTCCATGACAACTAACCCGGACTTTTCAACAAGTCAATGACATGAGTAAAAAGGGTGGGTAAGGATACTGTTAGAGATTTTAAAGGACTCAAGAGACAAAACAATCAGATGTGTTTGCCTTATTTGCATTCTACCTCAAACAAACCACTTGTTAAAATAAAAAAGGACATTTTTGAGAAATTCAAACATGGACTGGATATTAAATGACACTAAGGAAATAATGCTAATTTGGGGGGGGCTATAATGCCATTATTATGTGATACAGTGGTTAAGAAGATATTCTTGGGACTTCCCCAGTGGCACAGTGGTTAAGAATCCACCTGTCAATGCAGGGGACACGGGTTCGAGCCCTGGTCCAGGAAGATCCCACATGCCACGGAGCAACTAAGGCCGTGCGCCACAACTACTGAGCCTGCACTCTAGAGCCTGTGAGCCACAACTACTGAAGCCCACGTGCCACTACTACTGAAGCCCGTGCCTAGAGCCCGGGCTCCACAACACGAGAAGCCACTGCAATGAGGAGCCCGTGCACCGCAACAAAGAGTAGCCCCTGCTTGCTGCAACTAGAGAAAGCCTGTGCACAGCAACAAAGACCCAATGCAGCCAAAAATTAATTAATTAATTAATTTTTTTTTTAAGAAGAAGATATTCTTATTTTTAAAGATATATAAATACATTTAGGGTTCCCCTGGTGGCACAGTGGTTAAGAATCCACCTGCCAATGCAGAGGACACGGGTTTGAGCCCTTGTCCGGGAAGATCCCACATGCCGCGGAGCAACTAAGCCCCTGCACCACAACTACTGAGCCCGCACTCTAGAGCCCAGGCTCCACAACAAAAGAAGCCACCACAGTGAGAAGTCAGTGCTCTACAATGAAGAGTAGCCCCCCGCCGGCCACAACTAGAGAAAGCCCGGGCACAGCAATGAAGACCCAGTGCAGCCAAAAATAAATAAATAAATAATAAATAAATATATGTATAAATACATTTAAATATTTAGGGGCAAAAAATATCAGATTGTCCAGGATTTGCTTTAAAATTCTTCAGCCAAAAAAAAAGAAGCAGCAGCAAATGTGGCAATGTTAATAATTGTTTAAGGTGAGTATACAGAGCTTCATTATACTATTTTTCAACTTCTGTATCTTCTAATTTTTCATACATAAAAATTTAAGAGTAAAGTTTCTTAAAATATGATGAAAAACAAAGCCCCTTGCCTCCTGGAGACTACTTTATGATGACTACAATTATTTTGGGTATAGAAAATGACTGCTGGCTTTCAGAATTTCTCTACAAACATCTGAAGTCTTAATTCCCTGGTGAATATTTTGGTATTCCCTGTACTTGTTTTTCCCAAATTGGACATTATACTTCTTATGAAATCTTCCTTCCCCTAAGACCCACATCAACTTCCACCTCCTTCCCTAAATCTATTCATTCATTCAATGAACAACTATTGGGTGACTTCAATGTGCTGGATCCTGCATTAGACGCAGGAGATATATTATAGAAGCAATAAAGACAAACTCTGGACAAGTTCTCTGTGACAGAGACAAGTAAACAGGAAATTACAGTGCACAGAGAAGCAAGCTCTGATAGGGAAGCTGGAGAGTACCACAGGAGAGGGAGCTACCCCAGTCTGGAAGGAGTGACTTGCACACTGAGACCTGAAGATCCAGTAGGAATGAGCTAGGGGTCGGGAGACCAAGCACAGTCCAGGCATAGGGAACAGCAAATGCAAAAGAACAGCAGGAAATGAGAACAAGCCATGTTTTTAAAACTTGTGATAGTTAATTTTATGTGTCCACTTGATTGGGCCATGAGGTGCCCAGATATTTGGCCAAACATTACTATGTTTGTGAGGGTGTTTCTAGATGAGATTGACATTTGAGTTGATAGACTGAGTAAAGCAGACTGCCCTCCCTAATGTGCAAGAGCCTCATCCAATCAACTGAAGACCTAAATAGAACAAAAAAGGCTGAGTAAAAGAGAATTTCACTTGCCTGACATTTTCAGATTGGACATTAGTCTTTTCCTGCCCTCAGACTGGAACTTTCACCATCAGCTATCCTAGTTCCCCAGCCTTTGATTCAGACTGAAACTGTAGCACTGGCTTTCCTGGATCTCCAGCTTGATGACTGCAGATCTGAGGACTTCTCAGCCTCTATAATTATGTGAGCCAATTCATCATCATCATCATCATTTATTTTATATATATATATATTTATATTTATATATATATACACACATACATACACAATTGACCCTTGAACAACATGAGTTTGAACAGCATGGGTCCACTTATATGGGGATTTTTTTCAATGAATACTATAGCACTAAACAGCCCGAGGTTGCTTGAATTGGGGATTTGGCACTGAGGATACAGGGGACTGACTATGAAGTTGTACTTGGATTTTTGACTGTGCAAGGGTCGGCGCCCCTAACTCCCGCATTGTTCAAGGTCAACTGCATGTTGCATGTATGTGTGTATATAAAAATAAATGTGTGTGAGTATGTGCGTATACATATTTGGTTCTGTTTCTCTGGAGAACGTTGACTAATACAGAACTAAAAAAAAACTTAGTAGAGATAGCACATGAAATGTATGTTTGGGAATGAGAAAGGTAGAGGGAAAGAGACTAAGTTGGAGAATTAAGCAGAGTTCATATACTGAACAATTTATCTCAAAGGGAATGTGAAACCATGGGAGGATTTGCATTTAAGAAAGGACACGGCTGTTTTATGAAGAGTAAATTGCAGGGGGCAAGACAAGAGTCAGGGAGACCAGTTAAGAGGTTATGGCCATATCCCAGCCAATAGGCTCTCTCCATAGCACGCACAGCAAGACATTCTGAGGCTCCTTCATGGCCTTCATCCCTTCTGCCTTGAAGCACAGATATTTATGCGCATGCTTTCTCTCTTCTTCCAGAACAATCTCCTTAAGGGTGGGAACAAAGTCACATAGCCTGATAATAACAGCTAGCACTTAACACTCAGGATATACTAAGCACACTGTATACATAACATCTAATTCCACAATAACCATGTAAGATAGCTATTATTCCCCATTTACCAATGAAGAAACTCACATTCAGAACTATTTGCCAAACAAGTATGTGCACCGGCCCACACAGCTGGTAAATGGTGGCACTTGGATTCCCACCCAAGTCAGCCCTGCTCCAGATCTCTCCAAGCTCCTGTAGTGATCAATAAACACACATACAGGTGAGCTGCAAGATGTCTGAGTCCAATCTTATCAAACTACAGATTTTTCTTTTGATGTGTGTTTGCCTACAGAGGCAAATAAGTTACCCATATTTCAGGGTTGGTTTTTTTTTTTTCTAGAGTACTCTATACCAGGGGGCATTTTATTCTCACAGTGAATGTGAAAGTGCAATTTGAGGATTTTCGACACAATAGTGTAAGTACTGAATGGACTTGACCGGCAATGTCAGAAGAAGAGGAAGAGGATGCTGGAACCAAAGAGGAAAGTCAAGGCCAGCCAAGAGCATCAGTGGCAGGCTCTATGCAGTTCCAGGAAACATTAAAGGCTGGCATCACTCCCCGCTTAATCCATAATGTGACTGAGCCGCAACCCCAGGGATTTTGAGAAAAAAGAATCAGCAGAATTTTGCAGCTTTAATAGAATGTATAAGCAACTAAAAGTTTCAGGGAAGCCTTCACTTCATTACCTCAGCAGTCATACCCTGACCTTGTGGCCGCTCTTTGTGAAAAACCCTTTTATGTTTTTTCACATAAGTGGAATTAACACTTATATGGGGATTTTTTCCCTCCATGGCATGAACTCATGGTAGACGGATGCTTCAGTAGATTACAAGTAGTTTTTCAATGTCACATTTCTATAACAGTGTTACGGAACAAAACTAATTGTCATCAGGATTGGAGGCAATTCTATTCACAGCAAGATAAATTGGATTTCTAAACTGTGATTTCCATTGTGTTACCTCTATGTATCATGAAAGTTATCCTGATGCGCCCAGCAGTCAGGCTACGTACTTATACAGTGAGGTCCAGCTTTATGCTGAATTCATCATCTTTCGCTTCCCGAGGGAGGACAGAAGAGCAACGGAAGCATAATTTTAGACCACCATCTAATGGAAGGGGTCAATGAGGATATACTACTCTAAATATCAGTATGAACATTCAAAGACTAGAAGAAAACAGTCCATTCCCTAAGAAGATTAGACATCACTGTGAATTATCCAATTTATCACTGTGGAGTTCTGTGTGTATATGAAGTCCTCTCTCTCTCTCTCTCTCCTTTTTTAATAATACTTTTTAGACAAATGCAAACAGTATAACTATTTCAGAATGCAAATCGCCATCAATAAAAATATCCCATCTTGCAATTTGTAAATTTGGACTCCACTAATCTTTTAATATATTGGGCAATGTCTTGGGTGGCATTTTCTGAATCTATAAAAAAAATAAGATTTTCTAAATGAATTAAAAGATTAAAAATATTATGGAAAACAAGATGGATAGTGCAAATGTTCATACTGTTGTAATCAAAAGGCAAACAGGAGGTAGTAAAGCTTAGGACCACGGACTTTACAGAGTCAGTCCTTCTGGGTTCGAATCTTGTCTCACCATTGTTGTGACCTGGACAAATTACTTAACCTTACTGTGCCTCCATTTTCTTATCTGTAAAATGCAGATCCTAGTAATACACACTTCATAGCAGATTGCCATGAAGATTAGAGTTAACAATATACTTAGAGAAGTTCCTGGCATACACTAAACACTCAGTGGTACAACTTATGATTACTATTGGTATTATAATCTGAAAGCATCCTTTTCTTAAAGCAAATAAGTTATGAACGACTCATAATTCTATCTCGATCACTCCAGCAGATTTCCTTACAATCTCTAGCAGGCAGTATCATGTTGCTTCATTCACATTACTAAGTATCTTTTAAAATAAGAACACTGCAGTCATAAAAAAAAAAAAAAAAAAAATTCTAGATTTCAGTTTTCCCCACTTATTTTCTATTGGTGGTATTTTTCTATATTTAAAGTAAACCTAAGCTATCCAGCAAATACCTGGGCCTTGTTCCTTTATGTCCTGTCAAATCCTTACAGGATCTTGGAAAATATGACTACCTGCAACATTCCCCATGAGGACACAAGATAAAATTCCTTCATTTTTGGCATGGATCATTTATGTGTATGGGAAATCATACTTATGTTTTATTTGCTAAATGCTAAAGGGAAAGGAGACATTAGACCCTAAAGTGTTTCAGAAAGAGGTAAAATAAAAAAGAGAATGCTTAAAAAGTAACATTTTCCTAGTTCACTTGCATTAAGTAGAATCTATAAATACACAAGATGAGGTTTTCACAAGCAGCAAGTTAAAGAAGTTATCTCCATATTCTATCCATGCAAAACTGCCAAATGATTTTTCCTACAATTTAAATGTTTCTATCTAACAAAACTGATTTTCTTGGGTCCAGGGAGGGTGCATTATTCACCCAGGTAGTATCTACCAAATATAGAGTGTACAATAATTATTGACCTAAATAAATTTGAATGAACACATAGCACAGCACTGGGCTCAAGGGAGGCACTCAAGTATTTTTCGAATGAATGAACCAGAGGAAGATGGATGGAAACTGCTTCCAGGTAATCTGTCTTGCAGATTGTAATCAAGATTAAGAAAGAAATATAGGAGGGCAGAATGGATACCATCCCAAAATAATACACACACGTACATATCTAACATATGCATTCACATACACAAACTGAAGCAATCTCAATAATTAACATTCAAAAGTAACAGGAACTTAAACTACAGAAGAAAGACCAGCAATTCATATAGATAATGACAATATTAAGCAAATTGCCTTGGATCTCACCCACCGTTTAAAATAGCCTTGATCAGTTCTCGAGGGAGAAAATTTCACCAATTTATATAGTTTTGGCTTTTAAATCTGAAAAAAGGAAAGAAAGTTTCTGAAATGTCTGAGATCTAAACTCCTGTATCCCCTCCCAACAAATTCAAGTCTAGGGTAACCATGTGTCAGCATCATTCCCCATCACTGGACCTGAGAGCTCAGTTCGGTCCTCCCATTTGTCTTTTTTTTTTTTTTTTAACATCTTTACTGGAGTATAATTGCTTTACAATGGTGTGTTAGTTTCTGCTTTATAACAAAGTGAATCAGCTACACAAATACATATGTTCCCATAACTCTTCCCTCTTGCGTCTCCCTCCCTCCCACCCTCCTTATCCCACCCCTCTAGGTGGTCAAAAAGCACCGAGCTGATCACCCTATGCTATGCGACTGATTCTCACTAGCTATCAGTTTTACATTTGCTAGTGTATATATGTCCATGCAACTCTCTCACTTTGTCCCTGCTTACCCTTCCCGCTCCCCGTGTCTTCAAGTCCATTCTCTGCGCCTTTATTCCCATCCTGCTCCTACGTTCTTCATGACCTGTTTTTTTTTTTTTTTTAGATTCCATATATATGTGTTAGCATATGGTATTTGTTTTTCTCTTTCTGACTTACTTCACTCTGTATGACAGACTCTAGGTCCATCCACCTCACTACAAATAACTCAATTTCATTTCTTTTTATGGCTGAGTAATACTTCATTGTACATATGTGCCACATCTTCATCCATTCATCTGTCAATGGACACTTAGGTTGCTTCCATGTCCTGGCTATTGTAAGTAGAGCTGCAATGAACATTGTGGTACATGACTCTTTTTGAATTATGGTTTTCTCAGGGTATATGCCCAGGAGTGGGATTGCTGGGTCGTATGGTAGTTCTATTTTTAGTTCTTTAAGGAACCTCCATACTGTTCCCCACAGTGGCTGTATCAATTAACATTCCCACCGACACTGCAAGAGTGTTCCCTTTTCTCCACACCCTCTCCAGCATTTATTGTTTGTAGATTTTTTGATGATGGCCATTCTGACCGGTGTGAGGTGATGTCTCATTATAGTTTTCATTTGCATTTCTCTAATGATTAATGATGTTGAGCATTCTTTCATGTGTTTGTTGGCAATATGTATATCTTCTTTGGAGAAATGTCTGTTTAGACCTTCTGCCCATTTTTGGATTGGGTTGTTTGATTTTTGATATTGAGCTCCATGAGCTGTTTGTATATTTTGGAGATAAATCCTTTGTCAGTTGCTTCATTTGTAAATATTTTCTCCCATTCTGAAGGTTGTCTTTTCATCTTGTTTATGGATTACTTTGCTGTGCAAAAGCTTTTAAGTTTCAATAGGTCCCATTTGTTTAGTTTTGTTTTTACTTCCATTTCTCTAGGAGGTGGGTCAAAAAGGATCTTGCTGTGATTTATGTCATAGAGTGTTCTGCCTATGTTTCCCACTAAGAGTTTGATAGTGTCTGGCCTTACATTTAGGTCTCTAATCCATTTTGAGTTTATTTTTCTGTATGGTGTTAGGGAGTATTCTAATTTCATTCTTTTATATGTAGCTATCCAGTTTTCCCAGCACCACTTATTGAAGGGGCTGTCTTTTCCCCATTGTATATTCTTGCCTCCTTTATCAAAAATAAGGTGACCATATGTGCGTGGGTTTATCTCTGGGCTTTCTATCCTGTTCCATTGATCTATATTTCTGTTTTTGTGCCAGTACCATACTGTCTTGATTACTGTAGCTTTGTAGTATAGTCTGAAGTCAGGGAGCCTGATTCCTCCAGCTCCATTTTTCGTTCTCAAGATTGCTTTGACTATTCGGGGTCTTTTGTATTTCCATACAAACTGTGAGATTGTTTGTTCTAGTTCTGTGAAAAATGCCAGTGGTAGTTTGATAGGGATTGCATTGAATTTGTAGATTGCTTTGGGTAGTACAGTCATTTTCACAATGTTGATTCTTCCAATCCAAGATAATTGTATATCTCTCCATCTATTTGTATCATCTTTAATTTCTTTCACCAGTGTCTTATAATTTTCCGCATACAGGTCTTTTATCTCCTTAGGTAGGTTTATTCCTAGGTATTTTATTCTTTTTGCTGCAATGGTAAATGGGAGTGTTCCCTTAATTCCACTTTCAGATTTTTCATCATTAATGTATAGGAATGCAAGAGATTTCTGTACATTAATATTGTATCCTGCTACTTTACCAAATTCATTGATTAGCTCTAGTAGTTTTCTGGTAGCATCTTTAGGGTTCTCTCTGTATAGTATCATGTCATCTGCAAACAAAGACAGCTTTGCTTCTTCTTTTCCGATTTGGATTCCTTTTATTTCTTTTTCTTCGCTGACTGCTGTGGTTAAAACTTCTAAAACTATGTTGAATAATAGTGGTGAGAGTGGGCAACCTTGTCTTGTTCCTGATCTTAGAGGAAATGGTTTCAGTTTTTCACCATTGAGGACGATGGTAGCTGTGGGTTTGTCATATATGGCCTTTATTCTGTTGAGGTAAGTTCCCTCTCTGCCTATTTTCTGGAGGGTTTTTATCATAAATGGGTGTTGAATTTTGCCAAAGCTTTTCCTGCATCTATTGAGTGATCATATGGTTTTTATTCTTGTATCACATTGATTGATTTGCGTATATTGAAGAACCCTTGCATTTCTGGGATAAACCCCACTTCATCATGGTGTATGATCCTTTTAATGTTGCTGTTGGATTCTGTTTGTTAGTATTTTGTTGAGGATTTTTGCATGTATGTTCATCAGTGATATTGGCCTGTAGTTTTCTTTCTTTGTGACATCTTTGTCTGGCTTTGGTATCAGGGTGATGGTGGCCTTGTAGAATGAGTTTGGGAGTGCTCCACCCTCTGCTATATTTTGGAAGAGTTTGAGAAGGATAGGTATTAGCTCTTCTCTAAATGTTTGATAGAATTTGCCTGTGAAGCCATCTGGTCTTGGGCTTTTGTTTTTTGGAAGATTTTTAATCACAGTTTCAATTTCAGTGCTTGTGATTGGTCTGTTCATATTTTCTATTTCTTCCTGGTTCAGTCTCGGAAGGTTGTGCATTTCTGAGAATTTGTCCATTTCTTCCAGGTTGTCCATTTTATTGGCATATAGTTGCTTGTAGTAATCTCTCATGATCCTTTGTATTTCTGCAGTGTCAGCTGTTACTTCCCCTTTTTCATTTCTAATTCTATTGCTTTGTCTTCTCCCCTTTTTTCTTGATGAGTCTGGCTAATGGTTTATGAATTTTGTTTATCTTCTCAAAGAATCAGCTTTTAGTTTTATTGATCTTTGCTATTTTTCCTCCATTTCTTTTTCACTTATTACTGATCTGATCTTTATGATTTCTTTCCTTCTGCTAACTTTGGGGGTTTTTTGTTCTTCTTTCTCTAATTGCTTTAGGTGTAAGGTTAGGTTTTTTATTTGAGATGTTCTTTGTTTCTTAAGGTAGGATTGTATTGCTATAAACTTCCCTCTTAGAATTGCTTTTGCTGCATCCCATAGGTTTTGGGTCATCGTGTTTTCATTGTCATTTGTTTCTAGGTATTTTTTGATTTCCTCTTTGATTTCTTCAGTGATCTCTTGGTTATTAAGTAGTGTATTGTTTAGCCTCCATGTGTTGTATTTTTTACAGATATTTTCCTATAATTGATATCTAGTTTCATAGCATTGTGGCCAGAAAACATGCTTGATACGATTTCAATTTTCTTAAAATTACCAAGGCTTGACTTGTAGCACAAGATATGATCTATCCTGGAGAATGTTCCATGAGCACTTGAGCAGAAAGTGCATTCTGTTGTTTTTGGATGGAATGTCCTATAAATATCAATTAAGTCCATCTTCTTTAATGTATCATTTAAAGCTTATGTTTTTTATTTATTTTCATTTTGGATGATCTGTCCATTGGTGAATGTGGGGTGTTAAAGTCCCCTGCTGTGATTGTGTTACTGTCGACTTCCCCTTTTATGGCTGTTAGTATTTGCCTTATGTATTGAGGTGCTCCTATGTTGGATGCATAAATATTTACAATTGTTATATATTCTTCTTGGATTGATTCCTTGACCATTATGTAGTGTCCCTCTCTGTCTCTTGTAATAGTCTTTGTTTTAAAGTCTATTTTGTCTGATATGAGAATTGCTACTCCAGCTTTCTGTTGATTTCCATTTGCATGGAATATCTTTTTCCATCCCCTCACTTTCAGTCTGTATGTGTCCCAGGTCTGAAGTGGGTCTCCTGTAGATAGCATATATACAGGCCTTGTTTTTGTATCCATTCAGCCAGTCTATGTCTTTTGGTGGGAGCATTTAATCCATTTACATTTAAGGTAATTATCGATATGTGTGTTCCTGTTACCATTTTCTTAATTGTTTGGGGTTTGTTTTTGTAGGTCTTTTCCTTCTCTTGTGTTTCCTACCTAGAGAAGTTCCTCTAGCATTTGTTGTAAAGCTGGTATGGTGCTTCTGAATTCTCTTAACTTTTGCTTGTCTGTAAAGGTTTTAATTTCTCCATCAAATCTGAATGAGATCCTTGCTGGGTAGAGTAATCTTGGTTGTAGGTTTTTCCCTTTCATCACTTTAAATATGTTCTGCCACTCCCTTCTGGCTTGCAGAGTTTCTGCTGTTAACCTTATGGGGATTCCCTTGTATGCTATTTGTTGTTTTTCCCTTGCTGTTTTTAATATTTTTTCTTTGTATCTAATTTTTGATAACTTGATTAATATGTGTCTTGGAGTGTTTCTCCTTGGATTTATCCTGTATGGGACTCTCTGCTTCCTGGACTTGATTAACTATTTCTTTTCCCATATTAGGGAAGTTTTCAACTATAATCTCTTCAAATATTTTCTCAGTCCCTTTCTTTTTCTCTTCTTCTTCTGGGACCCCTATAATTCGAATGTTGGTGCGTTTAATGTTGTCCCAGAGGTCTCTGAGACTGTCCTCAATTCTTTTCATTCTTTTTTCTTTATTCTGCTCTGCAGTAGTTATTTCCACTATTTTATCTTCCAGGTCACTTATCCGTTCTTCTGCCTCAGTTATTCTGCTATTGATCCCATCTAGAGAACATTTAATTTCATTTATTGTGTGTTCATCATTGTTTGTTTGCTCCTTAGTTCTTCTAGGTCCTTGTTATATGTTTCTTGTATTTTCTCCATTATATTTCCAAGATTTTGGATCATCTTTACTATCATTATTCTGAATTCTCTTCCAGGTAGACTGCCTATTTCCTCTTCATTTGTTTGGTCTGCTTGATTTTTACCTTGCTCCTTCATCTGCTGTGTTCTTCTCTGTCTTCTCATTTTGCTTAACTTACTGTATTTGGGGCCTCCTTTTTGCAGGCTGCAGGTTCGTAGTTCCCGTTGTTTTTGGTGTCTGTCCCCAGTGGCTAAGGTTGGTTCAGTGGGTTGTGTAGGCTTTCTGGTGGAGGGGACTAGTGCCTGTGTTCTGGTGGATGAGGCTGGATCTTGTCTTTCTGGTGCGCAGGTGCACATCTGGTCATGTGTTTTGGGGTGTCTGTGACCTTATTATGATTTTAGGCAGCCTCTCTGCTAATGGGTGGGGTTGTGTTCCTGTCTTGCTAGTTGTTTGGCATAGGGTGTCCAGCACTGGAGCTTGCTGGTCATTGAGTTGAGGTGGGTCTTGGCATTGAGATGGAGATCTCTGGTAGATTTTCGGAGTTTGATATTACGTGGAGCTGGGAGGTTACTTGTGGACCAGTGTCCTGAACTCGGCTCTCCCACCTCAGAGGCACAGGCCTGACGCCCGGCCGGAGCACCAAGACCCTGTCATCCATACGGGAAAAGAGAAATATATATATATATATCGTTGCTCCCAAAGTCCACCACCTCAGTTTGGGATGATTCGTTGTCTATTCAGGTATTCCACAGATGCAGGGCACATCAAGTTGATTCTGGAGATTTAATCCACTGCTCCTGAGCTGGGAGAGATTTCCCTTTCTCTTCTTTGTTCTCACAGCTCCCGGGGTTCAGCTTTGGATTTGGCCCCGCCTCTGCGTGCAGGTCCCCAGAGGGCGTCTGTTCCTGCTCAGACAGGACGGAGTTAAAAGACCAGCTGATTCGGGGTCTCTGGCTCACTCAGGCCGGGTGCAGGGAGGGGTACGGAGTGCGGGGCGATCCTGCGGCGGCAGAGGCCAGCATGACGTTGCACCAGCCTGAGGCGTGCCATGTGTTCTCCTGGGGAAGCTGTCCCTGGATCACGGGACCCTGGCTGTGGTGGGCTGCACAGGCTCCCGAGAGGGGCGGTTTGGAGGGTGACCTGTGCTCACACACGGGCTTCTTGGTGGTGGCAGCAGCGGCCTTAGCGTCTCACGCCCGTCTCTTGGGTCCGCACTGATAGCAGCAGCTCGCGCCTGTCTCTGGAGCTCCTTTAAGCAGCGCTCTTAATCCCCTCTCCTCACGCACCAGGAAACAAAGAGGCAAGAAAAGGTTTCTTGCCTCTTCGGCAGCTCCAGACCTTTTCCCGGACTCCCTCCCGGCTAGCCGTGGTGCACTAACCCCTTCAGGCTGTGTTCATGCAGCCAACCCCAGTCCTCTGCCTGGGATCCAACCGAAGCCAGCGCCTCAACTCCCAGTCCCGCCCGCCCCGGCGGGTGAGCAGACAAGCCTCTCGGGCTGGTGAGTGCCGGTCGGCATCAATCCTCTGGGCGGAATCTCTCCGCTTTACGCTACGCACCCCTGTGGCTGCGCTCTCCTCCGTGGCTCCAAAGCATCCCCCCCATCACCCCCACCCCCGTCTCCGCCCGCGAAGGGGCTTCCTAGCGTGTGGAAACCTTTCCTCCTTCACAGCTCCCTCCCACTGGTGCACGTCCCGTTCCTATTCTTTTGTCTCTCTTTTTTCTTTTGCCCTACCCAGGTACGTGGGGGAGTTTCTTGCCTTTTGGGAGGTCTGAAGTCTTCTGCCAGCGTTCAGTAGGTGTTCTGCAGGGGTTGTTCCACATGTAGTTGTATTTCTAATGTATTTGTGGGGAGGAAGGCGATCTCCACGTCTTACTCTTCCGCCATCTTGAAGCTCCTCTCCCACGTGACTTTATTATTCCGAAGATTTACAGGACATTGGAGGGCTGCACTGGTGGCGCAGTGGTTGAGAATCCGCCTCTCGATGCAGGAGGCATGGGTTCATGCCCCGGCCTGGGAAGAGCCCACATGCCACAAAACAGCTGGGCCCGTGAGCCATGGCTGCTGAGCCTTCGCGTCCAGAGCCTGAGCTCCGCAACAGGAGAGGCCACAGCAGTGAGAGGCCCGCATACCGCAAAGAAAAAAAGACATTTGAAAGCCCCTTAAACTCTCTTATTCTGCTCAGCCCCTGCCCAGTCCAGCCAAGATGGCAGACAGTTTCCCGAACGGTTATGTCAAGGATTGAAATGAGGGGGGATTATCTCTTTCTACTGAGACTAGTGTATCCATCCTATGGAAGACGATAAATAGAAAGGGATAACCTATGTTTTAATCGAGGGTGCTGTTCTCCATAGTAGAAATATGCATGAAATTTCCCCCAAATCTTATTTCATATGCCATCATTTCTCAACACTGATTTCTGTTCATAAATCAGCTTCACTGGGAAATGTCCATTTAGGATAGTATATTTAGGCATTCCAAGTAGCTCAAAGAGAAGCCATTTACACATTCTGCTGCAGCCCCAAGTAAGGTCAGTTCCACTGAGGCATATTGTAAAATTAAAAAAACATTTAAAAGGCGTTGAAAAAAGTTCATAATCAGAGGAGATCATATGTACATTCACAGAGGCGATGTAGATGTTACACTGAGATTTGTCAATTTGTCAAGGAAAATAACTCAGAGCCAGAAGGAAGAAATTCCTATCTGCTAAGGCCGACCAAAGTAAGGGGAAGCAGCCCAGCCTACCTCTGCCAACAATGCTTTGCCCACAGAAATTAAAAACTCTGGGTGGAATACTGAAAACATCTTTTTTTAAGGCGTTTATGGGCTCACCAAGAAAATTAAGAATCCTCAAAACCCAAAAATCAAGAGAAAGTGGAAACACAGAGAAGTAGAGCCCCAAAGTTGACATTTACTCTGAGGGCATTTGCCCAACTCCAGAGTCCCTGAACTTCATTTCCTGACATTAAATATCATAAGGGTCAGTCTAAAGTCGGATGTCCTATAGGAGATCCCCTCCCTCCATAAAGTGGAACCACAAAAAGCCACACTCACAATGTCAGGGTGAACAAGAAATCAGCCAGCCACAGCCAAAGGAGGCCGCAAATAAAATTGCCTGCCCAGCCCTAAATGCTGTCACTAGATAGAGGGGGGGAAAATCTCCCTCTAGAATTCTTAACACAAGCTGATTCTTTCGAAAGTTTGTAGCCCAAACACATAATACCTTGGATTGAGAAACCTTAAATAAATACTTCAGGATAAAACTGTCCCACATTGGTAATGACCCAGACATTTGGCAGAAACAACTGAAAATCCTAAAAGAACCCACCTTCAACGTAGGCCTCAAAAATTCCCATGGGTAAAAATTATGAAGAGAGTCAAAAATCCCTAACCACGGGAAGATTTTAACTCACCGTGAAAGAGTCAACAGAAGCAGCAAGTGACATGAACTAACCTATAAACTTCAGATACTGGAAGAAACCTACAAGTTATGTTTACTATGTTTAAGAAATAAAAGTGGGTGGGGCTTCCCTGGTGGCGCAGTGGTTGAGAGTCCGCCTGCCGATGGAGGGGACACGGGTTCATGCCCCGGTCCGGAAAGATCCCACATGCCGCAGAGCGGCTAGGCCCGTGAGCCATAGCCACTGAGCCTGTGCATCCGGAGCCCATGCTCCGCAACGGGAGAGGCCACAACAGTGAGAGGCCCGCGTACCGTAAAAAAAAAAAAGAAAGAAAGAAAAGGGGAGATTGAAACTGTGACTAAGAATAAAAAGACTTTAGTGGTCACAGGAAGAGCCGGGGTCTCCTGAGTGAAAATCTGGGATGCCTACGGGTCCCGAGACTTCTTGGACAGCCTGGTACTCTCCACCAGAGAAGAAGGGGATTTAGGCCTAGTTTATAGCTTTCAGTGGAGGCTTTTGGTGGCCGAATACAAAGATGTGGATTTAAATTTATTCAGGTCAAGGAGTAGACCAACTGCAAAAGGTGATTGACACAATCAAAACCAACCCTGAAGACAGAAGAATCATTCTACGTGCTTGGAATCGAAAGATCTTCCTCTCATACCCCACCACCCTGCCCCTGTGCCATGCCCTTTGCCACTTCTACGTGATGAACCATGACTGTCCTGCAGCTGTACCAGAGGTCAGGAGACAGGGGCCTGAGTGTGTCCTTCAACATCGCCAGCTATGCCCTGCTCACCTACATGATCGCACACATCACAGGCCTGAAGCCAGGTGACTCTGTACACACTTTGGGAGATGCACATATTTACCTGGATCACATTGAGCTGCTGAAAATGCAGCTTCAGGGAGAATCAAGGCCTTTCCCAAAGCTCAAAATCCTTGGAAAAGTTGAGAAAATCGATGACTTCAAGGCTGAAGACTTTCAGATTGAAGGCTACAGTCCCCATCCCACTATTAAAATGGAAATGGCTACTTAGAGTGCTATTTTTTTTTTATTGAGGTATGGTTGATTTGCAGTGTTTGAGGTGTACAGCAGGGTGATTTGGTTGTGTATACTTTTTCAGATTCTTTTCCATTGAAGGTTGTTGCAGGATGTTGAATATGGTTCCCTATGCTGTGCAGTGAACCCTTGTTGTTTATCTATGTTGCATACAGTGGTTTGTATCTGTTGGTCCCAAATTCCTAATTTATCCTCCTTCCCCCACCTTTCTCCTTTGGTAACCATAAATTTGTTTTCTATGTCTGTGAGTCTATTTCTGGTTTGTTTGTTTGTTTTTATTTATTTTTGGCTGTGTTGGGTCTGTTGCTGCACGTGGGCTTTCTCTAGTTGCAATGAGCAGGAACTACTCTTTGTTGCGGTGCGTGGGCTTCTCATTGCAGTGGCTTCTCTTGTTGTGGAGCACACGCTCTAGGCACACAGGCTCAGTAGTTGTGGCCCTCGAGCTCTAGAGAGTAGTTGTGGTACACAGGCTTAGTTGCTCCACGGCATGTGGAATCTTCATGGACCAGGGCTCGACCGCATGTCCCCTGCATTGGCAGGCAGATTCTTAACCACTGCACCACCAGGGAAGTCCCCTCTGTTTTGTAAATAAGTTCAGCTGTATCATTTTTTTAGATTCCACATATAAGTGATATCATATAGTACTTGTCTTTCTCTTTCTGACTTACTTCACTTTGTGTGATAATCTCTAGTTGCATCCATGTTGCTGCAAATGGCATTATTTCATTCTTTTTATAGCTGAGTAATATTCCATTATATATATACCACATCTTCTTTACCCATTCATCTGTCAATGGACATTTAGGTTGCTTCCATGTCTTGGCCATTGTAAATAGTGCTGATATGAAAATGGGGTGGTATCTTTTTGAATTAGAGTTTTCATCTTTTCCAGATATACACCCAGGAGTGGGATTGCTGGATCATATGGTAACTCTATTCTTAGATTTTTTAAGGAACTTCCATACTGTTCTCCCTACTGGCTGCACCAATTTGCATTCCCAC
This sequence comes from Aethalodelphis obliquidens, assembly GCF_003676395.1. NCBI lineage: Eukaryota > Metazoa > Chordata > Mammalia > Artiodactyla > Delphinidae > Aethalodelphis > Aethalodelphis obliquidens. Next base: position 7,988,958 of record NW_020837952.1, on the reverse strand, counting down.
CAACAATGTAGGAGGATTGCCTTTTCTCCACACCCTCTCCAGCATGTATTCTTTGTAGACTTTTTGATGACAGCTCTTCTGACTGGTGTGAGGTAGTACCTCACTGTAGTTTTAATTTGTGTTTCTCTAGTAATTAGCAAAGTTGAGCATCTTTTCATGTGCCTGTTGGTCATCTGTATGTCTTCTTTGGAGAAGTGTCTATTTGGGCCTTCTGGCCATTTTTTGATTGGGTTTTTTGTTTTTTAGAGTGCTTTTTTTTTAACATCTTTATTGGAGTATAACTGCTTTACAACGTTGTGTTAGTTTCTGCTGTATAACAAAGTGAATCAGCTATATGTATACATATATCCCCATATCCCCTCCCTCTTGTGTCTCCCTCCCACCTTTCCTATCCCACCCCTCTAGGTGGTCACAAAGCACCGAGCTGATCTCCCTGTGCAATGCAGCTGCTTCCAACTAGCTATCTATTTTACATTTGGTAATGTGTATATGTCAATGCTATTTTAGAGTGCTTTTAAAGGAGCTGTTTGAAGGATATTTACACCCAGGTAAAAGTTTACTTTGCTCTAAAGGAAGGAGGAACTAGGTCAAAACCTGTTGGTCACCTATCAATTGTTATTGATTAACCTTTAAGGATGTTGTCACTGGCACATAGAACTGTGCTGGTTCTCTTAGTAATAAAAGGCCTTGAGTTTGGTTAATTCACTGAGGATGTATGAAAATATCGAGATTGTGAATAAAGTCAGGAAAGAGAAAATTTATATATCTTAACAAAAACATGTACATGCATTTCAATACCATACTCAAACTTCCCAATTCATAATGTTTTCATGATGATGGTCAGTGACTTTCAAGAGTTATATATAACTATTCCCCCAGATTTGAGCAAGCCAAATAACACCATCAGTCATGATAATGCCTAGTGTGGTTATGAACATTTCAAGTTATATCTGTTGGGCTTCCCTGGTGGCGCAGTGGTTGAGAGTCCGCCTGCCGATGCAGGGGACACAGGTTTGTTCTCCGGTACGGGAAGATCCCACATGCCACGGAGCGGCTGGGCCCATGAGCCACGGCTGCTGAGCCTGCGCGTCCGGAGCCTGTGCTCCGCAACGGGAGAGGCCACAACAGTGAGAGGCCTGTGTACCGCAAAAAAAAAAAAAAAAAAAGAGGTTAAAGTTATATTTGTTTTATATCTTGCTATAATAAAAGTGTTCTGCATTCAAAAAAAAGGGAAGAAAAAGACTTTAGAAAAAATTTTAATAGAATCCTTAGAAATTAAAAATATCATAATTAAAATTTAAAACTCAGTGAACAAGTTTACTATATGACTAGACCCACTGAAAAGAGAATTTATGAAATGGACTATAATGCTGAAGAAATTAGTGAGAATGTAGAACAGAGAGACAAAGAAATTGAAAATAGGAAACAGTTGTTAAAAAAACAAAAGAGGATAAAGTGAGATACAATGGGAGATCTAAGCCAGTGAAGTAAGGCAAGAAAAAGAAATAAATTTAAGTACTAGAAAGGAAGAAATATAACTTTATTTGCATATGATATATTATCTATATAGAAACCTCTTAAAAAATATCAATAGATTTTTTGAATAAATAGTAGAGCTCAACATGGGATCTGAATGTAAAATCAGCTGTCCTTCTAAACCAACAACAGCAAAGAGTTAAAAAGTGTACTTTTTGAAAAAGGTATCACTTATGGCACTTAAAAATGTGAATAGGACTTCCCTGGTGGTGCAGTGGCTAAGAATCCACCTGCCAATGCAGGGGACATGGGTTCGAGCCCTGGCCCGGGAAGATCCCACATGCCACGGAGCAACTAAGCCCGTGCACCACAACTACTGAGCCTGCGCTCTAGAGCCCGCGAGCCACAACTACTGAAGCCCGCACACCTAGAGCCCATGCTCCGCAACAAGAGACGCCACCACAATGAGAAGCCCAAGCACCGCATCAAAGAGTACTCCCGCTCACCGTAACTAGAGAAAGCCTGCACGTTGCAACGAAGACCCAACACAGCCAAAAATAAATAAATAAATAAATTTATTTTTTTTTAATGTGACGAACCTAGGAATAAGTATACCAAAAGATCTTTATGAGAAAAAATTATAAACTTTATTAACAGACATTGAAAATACTTAAATAAATTGAGACCATGTTAATGTATAAAGAGAATCATTATTATAAAGGTGTCAATTCTCCCCAACTCAATTTATAGATTTAAGTCAGTCAAAACTCTGGAGAGTCTTATGAGTCTTGACAAGCTGATTCTAAAATACATATGGAAGAGAAAACAGCCCATAAAGCCTCAGGTATACCTGAAGAAGAACTGGGTGGGAGAAGTTGTTTTTTTAAGTTACAGATAAAGCTGTATTAATTGATATATTGTGGCATTTGTGTTGGAATAGACAAATATACCACTAAAACAGGATAGAAACCCAGAAAAAAACCCACGTGTTTGGGACGTGATTTATAGCAGAGATGTGGAAGCACAGGGCAGTGTGAGAAAGCTGGACTTCTGTTGGATTATGCCGCCACAATTAGTTACCCATGTTTAAAAAGGGGGTGAGGAATCTCTCCACACCCACAAAACTCAATTCTACATGGATTAAAAAGTTAAATGTAAAAGGCAAAACCATAAAATGTTTAGGTGAAAGTCTCAAAGATTATCTTTATGACCTTAGGGTAGGGAAGGATTTCTTAAGTAAAGTACACATACACCTGTATAAACACACATACACACACACCCACATCTAACCATAAAGATGGATAAGTTTGAGTACATTAAAAAGAACTTCTGTTCACCAAAAGATACCATTAAGAGAGTGAAAAGGCAAGGCACAGAGTAAGAAACTGACAAAATGACATGGTGCTCAGATCTAGACTATACATAGAAGTATTACAAATAAATAAGAAAAAGACAAACAATCTGATAGAAAAATAGGCAAAGATATGAACAGAGGTTTCATGGAAGAGGAAGATAAGAACCTTCAACAAGCACAGGAAAAGATACCAATCTCTAGTAATTAGGAAAATGCAAATTAGAGCCATAATATATGACTTTACTCCTGCTAGATTTGCAAAAATTTAAAGATTATGTTATCAAGTGTTGGCAAAGATGTGGGATAACAGAAACAATTATATCTGCTGGTACGAGTGTATATTGGTAAAAAAATCACTGTGGCATTACCTAGTTTGTCTGAAGGTATACACAACATAGGACCTATCAACTTCATTCCTAGATAAACTTGAGAAACTCTTGCACATGGGCACATAGTAACACATACGAGAATGTTCAGAGCACCACTGTTTGCTGAGGTATAAGCCAGAACTAACTCAAATGGGCATGAGCAGAGGAATGGATAAATTATGCTATTTCATGTAATGGAATTCTGTGCTGCCATGAACTACAGCTACGTACAAAAAAATGGATGAACTTTAGAAACGTTGAATATAAGAAGTCGTCAGAGAATGCTTACCCTTATGATTCCATTTATATAAAAGTCAGAAACATGTAAACTAAATAGTATATTATTTGTTGACAGAGATTTATGTAGTAAAACCATAAAAAATGGACCTAGAGATTGTGATACTGAGTGAAATAAGTCTGTCACAGAAAGACAAATATATGATATCGCTTACATGTGGAATCAAAAAAGAGGGGGGGTACAAATGAACTTATTTACAAAACAGAAGTAGAATCACAGATGTAGAAAACAAACTTATGGTTACCAGGAGATAAGGGTGGGGAGGGATAAATTGGGAGATTGGGACCGACATATACACGCTACTATGTACAAAATAGATAACAAATAAGAACCTGTTGTACAGCACAGGGAGCTCTACTCAATACTCTGTAACGGCCTATATGGGAAAAGAATCTTAAAAAAAAAAAAAAGACTGGATATATGTATATGTATAACTGATTCACTTTGCTGTACACCTGAAACTAACACAGCATTGTAAATCAACTATAATGAAAATTTTTTTTTAAAAAAAGAATTTTATAGAATTTTTAAAAAATTAAAAAAACAAGGGAATGATATACTCAAAGTTCAGGGTTGTGATCCCTCTGAATGTGGAGAGAAGGGGGTGGAACGAGACCTCATGAGTAATGAGAAAGTACAAGTTTTTTAACTGGGTCATGAATTCCTGGGAATTTATTCTATTGTCATTCTTTGGCATTTAAACATATTTCATATATACTGTTTTATATCTCTGAAATATGTAATTTTAAAAATTTTAAAGAAGACAAATAAATGACAGAAAATATCTATCACATATGTAAAACAGAAAAAATTTAAAAACAAAATAAAATGATCCTCTACTAATTACTAAGAGAAAATGAAAACACAATAGAAAAACGAGCAAAGGATAAGAACATGCAGATCACACAATAAGAAATACAAATGGCCAATAATATGTGAAAAGACATTTAACTTCACTAATCAGTGCAAATGAAACAGAACTATATTTCACCCATCAAACTGGAAGCATTTTTTAAAATGTGATAATAGCAGGATTAGTAAGGTATGAAGAATGAACTGACAAAGTCTTTTGGAGGGCAATCTGATGTTATCTATCAAAATTTTAAATGTAAATACTCTTCTGCTCAGCAATTCTGTATCTAAGAACCTATCTGATAGAAATACATTTTGGTCACGTTGTATATAAAATGTTCACTGTAGCATTATTTGTAATAATGGAAAATTGGAAGCAGCTTAAATGCCCATCAATAAAGAAATAGTTTATTTAGAACACAACTGCATTTTATCATTTTGGAATGTCTTCAGGTACAAGCAGAAATTGTGCCTTAAATAAATAGGGGCTCTTTTTTAAATCACATAACAAGCTCTGAATAAAACTCATGCCATTGTTTGCTCAGTTGCTCCATGTTGTCACCAAGGACCCAGCATCTTTTCATCCCTCTGCTCCTCCATCTTTGAGTGCCGACTGGATTATTGTTCTCAGCTCTGCACTCTCTTCCTCTGTAGTATAACCTTGCAGTGTGCTAGAAAGGGCTGACGTAGGACTTCGCCTTGCAACCTGGATCAGCCAATTGAATGTGGGTGGAAGTAACTCTGTGTGTGCTAGTTCTAAGCTAAGGTCTTAAGAGTTATCTCGTGTTTCTACTCACTCTCTTGCACTCCTGTGATCCATAATAAGAAGAACTACCTCAGAGAGCCAGGGATGCAAGAAAAATGAGGAAATGCATAGAACAGACCTGAACCTAACACACAGCTTGGAGCCACGCCCAGCCGATCTCAGGTGAGCCCAGCAGAGCCAGATACACCTCACATACTATGAACAAGAAAACAAATGTTTATCCTTGTAATCCACTGAGATTTCAAGGTTGTTTGTTAGACAGAAAAATTAACTAATAAACTTGGCATGTTGACTTTCCATTCTTATGCCCGTGGTCTTGTGGTCTCAAGTTAGTTTCAAGCTGCAGAAATTGCAGTTGTCTTCAAAGCAGGAAGTTGGGGATGTGAGAAGAGTGGCCAGAGCAGAGAGTAACCTCCTTGTGATGCTTTTGGGTTTTTTTGCGGTACGCGGGCCTCTCGCTGTTGTGGCCTCTCCCGTTGCAGAGCACAGGCTCCGGACGCACAGGCTCAGCAGCCATGGCTCATGGGCCTAGCCGCTCCGCGGCATGTGGGATCTTTCCGGACCGGGGCATGAACCCGTGTCCCCTCCATCGGCAGGCGGACTCTCAACCACTGCGCCACCAGGGAAGCCCAATGCTTTTGTTTTTCACCAAGGAATAAAGAGATTTCCCAGAAGCCTCTTTGTCAACTTCCCCTTACATCTTATAGTCCAGACAGTGTCACATGGTCACTCTAGCTATTACAAATACCTGCCAAGGGGACCAAGACTGGCTGGAGAAAAGGCCTGCCTTCCCTGAGATCAAGAGATATCTGCCCTCTACATGGACAAATCAAGAGGTTACTGGCAAAGCATGTATAACTGTGTTGTCTACCACACATGTTCTGTAATACTGGGCAAAGGTCAAATAGAATAAGGTAGATTTATATGTAGTAACATGAAAAAAATTTTAAGATGATCATTCAAAAAGAATAGCAAATGGCAGAACAATACATATAATATTCTCACTTGTTTAAAAAATAAGAAATTCAAGTTTGGGTGCGTATGTATATACATAAATGCACAGAAAAGGGTCTGAAAAATATACATCAAACTCTTTCATAGCAGTCACTGCTGAGGAAGAGGTGGTTTAGAAAGAGGCTGTGTTTAAAAGGACCTTCTCTAGTTGCTCTATGAACTCATTTCTGTATCGTTTGAATTCTTAAGAACACACAATAATTTATGGATTACTTCTTTAAAAATTTACTTTTCATAAAAAAATAAAAGCTGTATAAGTGAGAGAACTGAACACTGAAAGAAAATATGAGCTAGAAGAAGGTCTGTATTTTTTTTTTATTCAAAGGGAGAAAGAAAAGATTTTTCTCTATAATCCAATCAATTTCTGGCTCCTAGGAAGAAAACAAAACCACTCAGACAAGATACTTTGGCCATTGCCATGCCTTTAAAACTGAAATCCCTTGTAAAGTCCTATTTCTCTTGTTAACAAGTTTCATTAAGAATGTTAGACTACACAGCATTGATCTCCACACACCTCAGCCTTCTTAACTGGGCAACTCAGAAGCCAGCTTATTTATTGTTTGAATTGTTTGTTGTAAATGCATTCTCTTATACTCACCCTTGCCGACACCCATGGGAGACCTAGGCACTTTTGTATAAATTCAATCTGCCTCAAATGCAATCATTCTTTATTTTTAAAACCATGTGTATAAAATCAAAGATGTTACCAAATCTAAAGATCACTGGAAAAATAGTATAGTTCAAAAAATAGCTTTTATAGAACATATTTCTATATTCTGAGCATTCTTTACAATGTAAGAAAATGTTCTATATGAATTAAATGAGAAAGAGTAGGGAACTTGTTTCTTTTATAAAAGTCCTTAAAATAATTCTTATAGAAACTTCTTTATTTTGTAAAGAAAAATTATAAACGTGAAACTATAAAATACTTTTCATTTCAATTCCATTTATTAAGAGATGAACTAGGAACGAAACTGGAAGCTGGGTTCCAAAAAGATGAGTAAGTTGCACTTCCTCCCCACGAAAAGCTTGTAATATCGGTTAAGAGATATAGAAGTAAAAATAGATGAATTTAATCAAATGGATAACCAGCTTTAAAAGGGTGGAAATGTAATGAGACAGAAAACTGTATTTTCCAGAACTCCTCTCAAGGTTAATATGTAAGGTTGGAAGACAGACTTGGGGAGAGTAAGGGGGGTAGGGAAAGAAGGAGATGAGAACTGGTGGAAATGGGGCTTCCCTGGTGGCGCAATGGTTGAGAGTACGCCTGCCGATGCAGGGGACGCGGGTTTGTGCCCCGGTCCAGGAAGATCCCACATGCCGCGGAGCGGCTGGGCCCGTGAGCCATGGCCGCTGAGCCTGCGCGTCCGGAGCCTGTGCTCTGCAACGGAAGAGGCCACAACAGTGAGAGGCCCGCGTACTGAAAAACAAAAAATGGGTGGAAATGTAATGAGACAGAAAACTGTATTTTCCAGAACTCCTCTCAAAGTTAATATGTAAGGTTGGAAGACAACCTTGGGGAGAGTAAGGGGGGTAGGGAAAGAAGGAGATGAGAACTGGAGGAAGCAACTTAACTGTGGGCAGGTGGTGGGTTGCTAACCACCCCCTAACCCGCGCTGTGGTCTCCTTCAGTGGTGTGTGTGATCGAAGGTGTTGTCCCCTGGTGGCCCTGCCTTTTTGCTCTCCTCTCTGTGCAGCTCAGCCTCTCCTCCAAACTTTGGGGACAAAGCATCAGGACAGAGAGTTGTCGTAGAAGCACTTTGGTTTATTTTTTTCTGAAGTATAATTGATTGACAATGTTGTGTTAGTTTCTGCTGTACAGCAAAGTGATTCAGTTATACATATATATATACATTCTTTTTTTATATTCTGTTCCATATGGTTTATCACAGGATATTGAATATGGTTCCCTGTGCTATACAGTAGGACCTTGTTGCTTATCCATCTTATATATAATAGTTTGCATCTGCTAACCCCAAACTCCCAATCCATCCCTCCCCCAACCCCCTCCCCCCTGGCAACCACAAGTCTGTTCTTCATGTCTGTGAGTCTGTTTCAGTTTCATAGATAAGTTCATTTGTGTCATATTTTAGATTCCACATAAAAGTGATATCACATGATATTTGTCTTTCTCTTTCTGACTTACCTCACTTGGTATGATAATCTCTAGTGCCATCCATGTTGCTGCAAATAGCACGATTTTGTTCTTTTTTATGACTGTATTCTATTGTGTGTGTGTGTGCATGTGTATGTATGTATGTATGTATATATATATATATATATATATATATATCTATCTCACATTTTCTTTACCCATTCATCTGTTGATGGACATTTAGGTTGTTTCCATGTCTTAGCTATTGTGAATAGTGCTGCTATGAACATAGGGGTGCAGGTATCTTTTTTTTTTTTTTTTTTTTTGCGGTGGCCTCTCCCGCTGCGGAGCACAGGCTCCGGACGCACAGGCTCAGCGGCCATGGCTCACAGGCCCAGCCGCTCCGCAGCATGTAGGATCCTCCCGGACCAGGGCATGAACCCGTGTCTTCTGCATCGGCAGGCAGACTCTCAACCACTGCGCCACCAGGGAAGCCCCAGGTATCTTTTTTAATTATAGTTTTGTCCAGATATATGCCCAGGAGTAGGATTATTGGATCATATGGCAACTCTATTTTTAGTTTTTTGGGGAACCTCCCTACTGTTTTCCATAGTGGCTTCATCAATTTGCATTCCACCCAAAGAGAAAAGGGTTCCCTTTTCTTCACACCCTCTCCAGCATTTGTTATTTGTAGACTTTTTGTTTGTTTGTTTGTTTTTTGCGGTACACGGGCCTCTCACTGTTGTGGCCTCTCCCGTTGCGGAGCACAGGCTCCGGACGCGCAGGCTCAGCGGCCATGGCTCACGGGCCCAGCCGCTCCGCGGCATGTGGGATCTTCCCAGACCGGGGCACGAACCCGTGTCCCCTGCATCGGCAGGCGGACTCTCAACCACTGCGCCACCAGGGAAGCCCTATTTGTAGACTTTTTAATTATGGCCATTCTGACCGGTGTGAGGTGATATCTCATTGTAGTTTTGATTTGCATTTCTCTAATGATTAGCGATGTTGAGCATCTTTTTGTGTGCTTGTTGGCCATCTGCATGTCTTCTTTGGAGAAATGTTTATTTAGTTCTTCTGCCCATTTTTCAGTTGGGTTGTTTTTTTGAGCTGTTTGTATATTTTGGAAATTAAACCCTTGTTGGTCACATAGTTTACAAATATTTTCTCCCATTCTGTATGTAGCTTTTCATTTTGTTTACGGTTTCTTTTGCTGAGAAGCACTTTTATTTTAATCATTGCCGCAAAGGAACTGCAAACCAAGTGAGTTTCTTGTTAAGGCCAGAAACACACTGAAGTCCATAATATGTAGACAAAAGACTTTTTAAAAGCATTCGGTTAAATTTGTGAATTTCCACTATACTATCTCTTCCCTGCGGGGCTGGCACTTCTCTACTGAGCTCCAGACCTACATCCATCATCACCAGAGTTAACCTCCTCATCTTCGCCCAGCAAATCTGCCTTCCTTATCCTGGCAAATAAAACACCATCAGCCACTACCCTCACCAGAAACAGGAGAGTCAGCCTTCACTTCTGTACAGTGAGTCCCCGTTTGACCAATTCTACCTACTGAGCATCTTTCAAATGCAACTCTGCAAACTCCATGGGCCCTGTTGCTGCCTTTGTTCAGATCCTTAGCAATAGCACTCTGTGGTGCCTCTGCTCCAGTCTCATCAGCCTCTAGCTGTTCATCTTTCTACTACTTCTGAATGCCCTTTCTAAAATGGCCATTTGATTATGTTATATTAAAATTCTTCAGTGCTATTATCTGCCAACACAAGGTTCAAACCCTTTAACATGGTGAATGAAGTGTGTGATGATCTGTTTCTTCCAGGCTTTTTGGTCTCATGTCCCGTCACTCCCTACACACAAATCCTATCCTAGACACGTATTCTAACTTTGAGAACCACGTGCACCTTTGCTGGGTCAAATGCTGTAGTGAGCCGCAGAGATACAGGAGTGAACCAGAGGGCATGGCCCAGTCCTCACGGAACTTAGAGTGCCCTTGCAGGAGCCTGAAAAAAGCACGCTCTCCTTGGCCTCTGTACCTCCACACCTGCTTCCTCATCTGCCCTGGGTCATTGGCTGACCCAGGCAATGGCTATGGGTGAGCTTGAGGGAATCAATTCACCCCTCCGGGCCTCAGTCCTTCATCTATAACATGACTACGTAGCCCGCGTGATCTCTAAAATTTCTCCCAACTCTTGCAAATTACAAATCTGGAGAATACTTTTAAATTGCCAAAGTAGAGAAGAAAGAGTCCTCAGAAATGTCCCAACAAATAGTGATGTTTAAACTATTGTAAGCAGCACTGTGAACATGTCAAAATTGCCAAGTTTTCTTTTACCATCACGAAAGGATCCAGATTCCAAGCAAGATATGCCCTCCGCTGACTATTAAACTCCGACACCTAATTAAGGTGTAGCTTTATTTAACTAAAGTTCTTTGTAAATTAGAAAGCACTAAAAAACATTTCTGTCATTCCTGTTAACTGTGTGCTGTTTTTCCATGAAGTCATTATATAAGTGCATTCCCTGAATTTCAAGGGAAAGGAAGGTGATCTCACCTCTGAAAAGCTGTTTCTTTTGCATCTAATGGAAAGAAAGTGGGCCTTTGGCATTTTTTTCCAGGACACCCAAAATCCAAATTTATACTGTTGAATTACAAATAAATCTCCTGGAACAGGATCAGACAGTGCCAATGCTATCTTCAGCCCAAAATAAGGCTAACTTTGATGTATTTTTAAACTAGGTTCATAAATTAACTTTCAGGGAAAAACCTGTATTTTGAGCTGAAACAAAACTGTGAAACTCATATATAATTAACCAAATCATGAACAGTTTTGATTTTGATTCTTTCACTAGACTTTTAAAGGGAAAATATTCTTATCAGAGCACATTTAAAAGTGTATTATTATTGTGGTGGTGTCAATATCCCAGTTTTGATATTGAACTAGGTTTATATGTTACTTAAATAGCTAAGGGAAGTTGGATAAAGGATACATGTGACTCTCTATACTATTTTTGCAACTTTCTGTTTATAATTATTTCAAAATAAAACTCAGGGTCCACCTAATGAATTAATGAATCTAGTCAGGGATCTCCAATGGCTGCTAACATCACAAAAAGACAGATGACTGGATATCATACACGTCCTGGTGGAAGCATAAGTCCATCCATGAATGAGTCTTGCCAAAAGGCAGCTGTGAATGGGATCAAACCTCCATCCAACAACCAATTTATAGGAAAATAAAGAGCAGAGGAATAGGCTGAGATATATCACAGGGGTGCAATCTGCAAGATCCAGACAACAGAAGATCCACAGAACAAATGATTTCATTTCTTCAACAAATAGGTTGCAAAGAGAGACACAGACAGAGAGAGAGGGATGGGGGGAATCTGTGGATAAAAGGAGGCTTAAAGACACATCAACCAATCGCAATGCGTGGACCTTATCTAGATCCTGATTTGAACAAACTGTAAGACTAAAAATCCTATGGGATTTAAGAGATAATTGGGCTTTAACACTCATGGGATATCTTATGATTTTTTTTAATGTTAACCCTAAAATAAATAAATAATTAAAAGTCCAAATTTTATATGTATAATACTTTTATTGAAGTATATTAATGGCATCTTCCTAAGTGTTTAAATTAAGTGTTTTTGTACAGAGGGCACAGTCCCTGAATTGTGGTCATTAGACACAATAATGAACAGAAGTCCTGGCCTGCAGGGAGCACCTGGTCACCATAAGGAAAAGAAAACAGGAAGGCTGAGAATTAGACACCGGCTTAAAATTGTCCTCCTCTTCCAGTGAGATTCCACAGCTCCCCAGTTGAAATATTAAACACTTGGCAAAGCCAAATACTAGATCGGTTTCTTTCATCAGCCTGGGTGGTTCCAGGTATGCAGGAGTGAAGAATGTCCAAATAGAAAACACTCTGCTCCATTAGCCTGAGATATGGTTGAGGAGAAACTTCGATTACCACTCCTGTTCATAAGTGTTTATTATCTGGACAAATTACAACTTCCCCCTAAGTCTCTTGTGGTTTTTCTCAGCAAAATAGGTGAGTGTTTTTAGGCAAGTGCTGACTAAATTTTAATTTTAGAGGTCTCAGTGTTTTAAGTATGTTTTCTCCTTTCTTCAGGAATTTTTCAGCAAAACTTCGTTGGCATCTACCTCTTTCAGAAATATTTTTCTGTGTGATATTCACTGTTCTTTGGGAATTTGAGAGTAGAAGTCAAAGTTTACTAAACCTAGTTCTCAGGAAATAGCTGACATTTTATAAACACATCAAGCCTTCCCAAGGGCAGACTGAATTGGGGTGATTTCCCTAATCCTTCCTTTTAAATTAAGGGGGCTGCTCAGCTGTAATAAAAAGTGGACGATCCCTTGGGATGGCAGCAAGAGACAGAAAAGGAGGTGGCTCTTATAGCTGGTTTTTTAAATCTCAGAGGAAGAGCTATGTACTTAGATATATGCGGAATTCATGGGTTTGCATCTAAACCCAGATATCAGTCTCTGCCACCCGCCCACCCACTCAAAAGTGACCTCCCTCCAGTATAATTTTCCTTTCATCGGCTCCTGCATGGAATTCAAGCTGCAGCTGCTCTGTACACCAGGAGCAACTGTAATTCACTGCCAGACACAGCCTGCAGCCCTGGACCTGCTGCTCAACACAGCAGCAGTGGGCTGGGGAGTGGGGCAGCCACATCTCCCTTTGCTGCCCACCCCTTTGTTCCCTTGCATCACCCCTAAACCTCGTTCTACAAGTCTATCACATTCTGCTGAAAGGATTGTTTGCAATAACCCAGTCGGCTATTAAATATTAAATATCCTGTTCTTAAAAGACTATTAGCCACTCCACTTAAATTCATTGATAAAGAAATACGTACTGATCATCTACAATATGCCAGATACTCTGATAACCTTGGGGGTTATACTGGTCAGGGTATAAAGCTGCAGATAACAGAAATTATACCAGCTAGTTTAAACAGAGAATAATTTTTAAAAGAATTTAGATGCTCCCCTAAAACATCATCGGAAAGACAAGAGAGCAAAGCTGGAGCAAAGCTCCAGGCTAAGCAAGGCAGCGCAGGGAGTGTGTGCTCAGATGTCTCTGAGCGAGAAAAACTGACTTCGAGGAGCGTAGTTAGCTGACAGCTGCCACTTGCAGGGTCCACCGCAGTGCACACAGGAGGCCACACATTCTCCAGGCTGCTCCCAGCCCCTGACTGAGCCCAGTGGGGTTCTAGACTAGGCTCCTCCTGCCCAGTCCTGGTTCCTCTAAGGAGCGGTCTTTGCTCAGGGACGCCCCATCGGCCTGGCCGAGGCTTCCTCAGAACTATGCTGCAATGTAAAGCTCCCCATTCCTTCCCTCTAGATGTCAGAACTTCATCATGGTCTGAAGCTCTCCCTGCCCACTCCGGCTGCCTCACCCTTGGTTCTTCACAAGCACTTCCCCCAGTAAATCTCTAACACATTTAACTCCATCTTGCCATCTGCTTCCCAGCCTACCTGAACTGACTCTCTGGGCCTCCAGGAACAGCTCCCAGAACGATGCAACAAAAGTGGTCCACCAAAAGGAACGCAGCTGCCACAATCAGGAAGTCAGGGAATTGGGTAGACCTCACCTCAACAGCTGTGTTCAAAGAACCACCTATCTAAGCCACCACATCCTGCTTCTCAACACCCACCAAGCTTGGGAAGAGTCTCCACTACAGCTACCATGAGGGAAAAAATTCCACCTGCAGGACCATGCTGCCAGGAAAAAAATAACAGAAATGGCAGAAGTGTGGCCTCTTCCTTATAGTGTTCATGCTGGGCACCTCAGGTCATGTTCAATGTTCAGTCTCTATTACAGTTGACTAGCAGGCCAGAAGGTATTTCTCACAAGGAATAGTGATCTGGAGAGGATGGCAGAGCTTTGCTCAGAAACCCAAAGTCTGCTCTAGTATTTATGTATATGGGGCCTGCCAAGGACACCTCCAGAACCATTGAATGAGCTGGGCCCTATGTCTGTCTTTTTCTTACTGATTTTAGGAATTCTATATATATTCTGGAAATTAAGCCTTTAACAGTTATACAGAATTGAAATTATCTTCTCCCAGGCTGTGGCTTATCTTTTCATGTTATTTATGTGCTTTTCGATAAACAGAAGGGTTTTTTTGTTTGTTTTTTGGTTTTTTTTGCGGTACGCGGGCCTCTCACCGTTGTGGCCTCTCCCGTTGCGGAGCACAGGCTCCGGACGCGCAGGCTCAGCAGCCATGGCTCACGGGCCCAGCCGCTCTGCGGCATGTGGGATCTTCCCGGACCGGGGAACCTGTGTCCCCTGCATCGGCAGGCGGACTCTCAACCACTGCGCCAACAGGGAAGCCCAACAGAAGTTATTTTTAAGGGAGTTGAATTTATCAGTCTTTGTAGTATATGCTCTTTGTGTTTTGTTTTAAAATCCTTTCCAAATCTGAGGACATAAAGATATTCTCCTATATTTTCTTCTAAAGTTTTAAACTTTTACCTTCAACATTTAAGTCCTTAATTCTTCTAGAATTGATTTTTTGTGTATGATATGAGTAGTGATCCATTTTTTTCCAATAAAGACAGCCAATTTCCAAACACTTTCTATTGAATACTCCGTTTTTCACTATGGATCTGAAATATATCATTTCTGTTATATCCTTCCAGTATGGATGGGTCTGTTTCTGGACTCTTCTTTTCTGTTTCATTAACCTACTTCTCTGCACATGCACCAATGCCACATTGTCTAAATACTATACATTGCACAGTAAGTTTTTTAGTAGAATCTGCTCCCAGCTCATTGTTCTTCAGGAATATTTTGGCCGTTCCTGACTCTTTGCTTCTCAATTTAAATTTTAGAGTAAGTTTTCAAGGTTCACATAAACTCCTTTTAGGGTTTTTACTGGAATTTTATTGAATCTATTGATCAATTTGGGGATAAATTACATTTTAATGATATTCCTTCTATTCTAGACAATAATATGACACTTCATTTTTAAATGTCTTTCAATAAAGTTTTATGATTTTCTCCATAAAAGTCCCACATATCTTTGGTGAGGTTCATATCTAGGTACCTTTTATTTTGTTAGCTAATATAAATGTTAGATGTTAAAACTGTTTTTTAACTGTTTGCTGTTGATGTCTAGAAACACATATGATTTTTATATAATAGTTTTATATCCAGCAACCTTATAAAACTCTCTTATTAACTCTAATAATTTTCCATAGATTCTTGGAGGTTAAAAATTCATATCATTTGAAAATAATTACAGTTTTCCTACATCCTTTCAAATTTTGTATTTTCCATTTCTTTTTCTTGGCCTGTTATACTGGATAATATATCTAGTACAAAGGCGAGTAGAAGTGTAATAGCATAATTCTTGTCTTTTAAACAGAATGTTTTTAACCATTCATCATTAAATATTGTGTCAGTTCTTCACTGGATCCACCCCTTCATACTCTGCTTTGTGATGCCAAGGCTGGGAACCTACATATTACATTTCCCAGATACCAGCTTCTTGTTAGATTCTGCCAATGAAAGATACTGATGGGAGACTGGAAGGCAAGAGAAGGGGAGATGGGACTTCCTGTTTTCTAGCTCCTATTGACATTCCTCATACAGAGACAAATAGCTTCATCTACCTAAGACTTTTGACAGCTCAAGCACCAAACCCCAGGGTGCCCCCTCAGTGAGCAAAGCACTAGTTCTGCAGCACCACCTCACAATCACTGCCTGTACGGACCCCCTATGAGCCAGAAGGTGGCTTCACTCAGAGGTATTAAGATATACAAGCTTTATAAAATGGGTTGAGAATATTCCCTCTTTTTCTATTCCTAGAATAGTCTGAATATGATTAGTAATCTTTTACTTGAATGTTCAGTAGACCTTGCCAGTGAAGCCACCTGCCATGGTGCTTTCTTTAAGGGACAATGTTAAACTACTGATTTAATTTCTTAAATCATCAGAAGATCATTTAGGTTTTCTATCTTCTCATGAGACTCTTTTGGGGATCTGTATTTTTCAAGAAATGTGTTTATTTCTGCTAAAAAATTTATAGGTAAAATGTTGTTCATCATATTCTTAAATTTTCTTTTTAATCTCTACGTCATCTGTGGTGATGGTCTCTTTTTTCCTTTCAAATAATTGCTATTTGTACCTTCTCTCCTGTTTTAACATTCTTCTAAAAGGCTTCTCAATTTTGTTAATCTTTCAAAAGTACAACTTTTGTCTCTTTTGATACTTCCTATGATATCTTTGTTTTCTGTTTCATTAATACATGCTATATGCTATATTTTTATAGCATGTGTGCATTCATTACTATATATTTTCCTCAAAGTATTATTTTGGCTTCATCTTACAAATTATTTGCTTTATATTATTGTTTAGCATTTTTATTTTATTATAATATCTTCTCTAATCCATAAGTCTTTTAGATGTATTTATTTTTTTAGATTTATTTAGATTTATGTTTTAAATTTTTCTAATATTGTGGGTACAGTATTCTACCTATGTCCATTAGACCAAGATTGTCAATTATGTTACTAAAATCTGCCATATCCTTTTGATTTTTTTTCTATCTGCTTTATTTATTGATTACTGGGAGAGATAGGTTAAAATCTCCCACTCAGCTACCAGATATGCCTGGAAGCTCCACCTCTTGTCTCTTTGCATCTCTGTCAATTATTGCTTTATATATTTTAAAGTGTGTTATTAGTGTATACCAGCTTAGAATTTTCATATATCCATGGTGAATTGAACCTTTGTCATTATGTGGCAACACTCTTTTTTTAAAAACTAATACAATTTTTTTAAATATTTATTTTATTTATTTTGTTTTTATTTTATTCTTGGCTGCATTGGGTCTTAGTTGAGGCACACGCGATCTTTGTTGTGGCATGTGGGATCTTTCGTTGCAGCATGCAGGCTCTTTGTTGCGGCGCGCAGGCTTCTCTCTAGTTGTGGTGTGTGGGCTTCTCTCTAGTTATGGCGAGCAGGCTCAGTAGTTGTCGTGCAGGCTTAGTTGCCCCGCGGCCTGTGGGATCTTAGTTCCCCGACCAGGGATCGAACTCGTATCCCCTGCATTGGAAGGCAGATTCTTTACCACTGGACCACCGAAGTCCCTATGTGGCAACACTCTTCATCTCTAATAATACTCTTTCTCTTAAAGTCTTTTTTGTCTTACTTGTTATACTATATTATCTTTTCCTGATTCTGTGAACTTTATTATAGTTATCAGTCTATGTAAGGAACTGAAAATGGTAACCATGTCCTAGTCTCTTTTTTCAGGAGGCCCAAATGACTCCAGCACCATTTTTTCCCCTTGCTACAGCATGATAGCTTCCAAATGAATTAGGGGTGGATTTTCCTTGCAGGCACTTTCAAATAATCCCCTTTGCCACAAGAGCAAATGGCAGATTTTCCTCCTCCAAGCTTCCATTCAGTGGCCCTATAGCAATACATTATGCCTACATCCACTATATTATGAATGTAAGCATTGCTCCTTTATCTCTGGTGGCCAAATTATCATTGTCTGAAAGCTGCACTGATGAGGTTCCATCTGCTCTGAATAGCAAGGCCTCAAAAAAGGTCCTATACTAACAGTAGTTTTTTATCCATTAAAGCATGCAAATAACCTCTTCAAAATGTCTTAAGGTGAAATAGTAAGCTTTTACCAACTCATTTATCAAGATTATTATCAACATGAATCTACTAATCTTATTTAAATAAGATAGCTACCATAAGCAATTAAATGAATGTCTTAGAAGATAGCTGACTGATATCTAAATCTTTTTGGTTATCAAAAAGCTTCCTTTTAATCATGTGTCTTTCATGATGACATGCAGTGAGTGTGGGGTATAGCAGAGATGACACAATAAAGTGGGGTAGGGGGAGGGGGGCACTCAATAAGTGAATGTTCACTTCATATATCCTCCCTGTCTAGGGGAAATATCCATCTTGAACACAGTGATGCAATTGAGCTGATACTGGTGAAATGAAAATCCAGAACTTTTTAATGGACCAGCTGCACCCCTTGCCTGTCTTTACCAAATTAGGTCCAGACTATGCGGAAGCAGAATAGAACTGAGTTAAAAATCCAACAAAGTCTTACCATGTGCATAGGACTGAACTATAAACTGAAACTTGTATCATCAAGTTTTAAGTTAAAAAAAAAAACTCTGCTGGTATTCCTCAGCGTTAAGTATACTCCAAACACACCTTTTTGAATTGATAAAGCTAAAAAACTAATAGCTATTACATAGCCTGAAACCTTGGAGACTATTAAGCAAGGATTCAGAAGATGTTAGAGAGCGGCACCTGCTGGCAAACTGTGATACTGCAGCCCACTGGGTCGTTCAGTGAAATGGACGGTGAGGCCAGTGAAAATCCAGTGTCCCAAAAGCAGTCCTACATTCATATGGAAGGGCAATCCTCCCTCCCACCTCTCGGTCACCCCACAATAACCAAGACCTGCCGATCTGCTTCCTAAACAGCTCTCAGAGTCTTCCATCTTCCACATTTCATCCCCATACTCACTGCCTCAGTACAAGCCACCACCTTTATCACCTGGATTCCAAGAACAGCCTCTTAAGTGATTTCCCAGATTCCAGTCTATTTTCCACTGGAAGTAATCCTTTGTGTGTGGTCTTTTTTATACAGCACCGTTATGATCATGTCACTCCCTGCGCAACAGTTTCTTATTAAAGAGGTTAAACTTTTACCATAGAATTACCAGATTCTTCTCTTCACCGTTGTCGTCCTCCTTCCCCCTCCAGCATCATCTCTCTACACAGCTTCCCTCCACTCTTTGCTTCAACCACACTGAATGTCGCTCCGTTTTTGACACATCACACACACCCACTGTATCCTGCTTTTACTCCATATCCTGCTATTCCCTTTACCTTAAATCTCTTCATTCCCATCTCACTCACCTAACCCTTACTCACCATTCAGGCTCACCTTAGCTTTCATTCTGCTGGGAAGATTTTTCTGACCTTTCTAGAATGGATTAGGTTCCCTTGCTCTAAATTTGAAACTGTTGTTCCCTTATCAAAGCTGGGAATTGTCTGCCACCCCCTCTAGACTGTAAGCTTTGTGAGGACAAAATACATGACTATTTTGTTCATCCTTGTAACTTCAACACATAGCATAGTGCCTCAGTAGAAACTTAGTAAATATTTGTTAAGGTATTGAATTGAATTGAAATCCAGTATATATTCAATTGAACCATATAAAATTGCTTTTTTGGGCTTTCCTGGTGGCATACTGGTTAAGAATCCACCTGCCAATGCAGGGGACACAGGTTCGAGCCCTGGTCCGGAAAGATACCACATGCTGCGGAGCAAATAAGCCCGTGCGCCACAACTACTGAGCTCTAGAGCCTGCTCCGCAACAAGAGAGGCCACCGCAACGAGAAGCCCAGGCGCTGCAACAAGAGTAGTCCCCGCTCGCCACAACTAGAGAAAGCCCGCACGCAGCAACGAAAACCCAACGCAGCCAAAAATAAAATAAATAAAATAAAAATAAATTTTTTTTTAAAAAATTGCCTTTTTAAGGTCAAAATGGTCAAATATTGGCAATTACGTATGTTTAACCTAATAGATGCTGCCAATTTGGGAGAAGAAAAGAACCTTAACAATTGATATAGTTACTGAAAAAATCAATAAATGTCTTTTTTTAAATGTAAACTTCTTGATTTTCACTAAAATCTATTATCCTGGGCCATATACACAATTAGAAATCCATGAATTCAGAAAGTGACCTTCAAAAGGAAAAACCAACACCTGTGCTAGCCCTTAAAAACACAATGACTACCAAAAGTTAACTTTCTGACCTTCATGAGTATTATGGCTAAAAATGACTTTCTGACCTCATCATGCTGAAGTGCCGATCATAATCTGGCCTTGCATGCAAGAGAGTTAAATCTAGAATATTTCTCATTCTGCCAAATACTTGTTGCAGCTGTTGCTTTATCCATCATTCAACATGTCCCCCAAGAGGACATTGCCACACATCATGTCCAGTCCTAGATGGTTGCCTTCATCTGAACAGGCAAGTCCAAAGAAGCAAGCCTCTGGTTAAATAAATGCATCTGTGTTTCCTCTGGAATTCACTCATACTTTCAGATAAACATGCTCAGTGGGAGAGAACAGGATAGTGGGCTCCAGGATAAAAGGAAATCTGTCAGGCAGATGTTGCTTTTGTGCAGTTGACTATTCCTTAAAAGCTTCATGTAAGACTAACAGAAGGCAGGGGGCCAGGATAATTTTTTTAGCCTGTTTAGTGCTTACTCTACTTTTAAATGCAGAGAACCTTTTCAATTTCCAGGTGCAATGGATTCCTCACAAACATTCAGTGATTTGGATACTTCTAATGCATTATAGTCCATATTTTAAATTCCATACAAAATACTTTATTCTTGCTAAAACACACTGACTTTCTACTTCTGTACATTACTGTTATGGCTGAAAATGGCCTTTCTTACTTAACCTCTGTTCCCTGTGTCTTATTGGCCCCAAAATAATTATAGTTTATGCTAAAACTTCTCCCACTTTCTTCCCAAGGGAGGGATATAGAGAAAAAAGAAAGAAGAGCAAGACCAAGGATCAGGAGTTTCCAGTAATTAGAGTCTAGTTAGAGATGGAAAAGCTAGGAAAGGAGATGGAAAAGTAGCAGCCAATGTAAATCATTAAATTGTCCTAATTAATAACATAAAAACGAAACCATCTAAATGTCTCAAAAGGGCATTTGTTAAATAAAGTATAGAACACCTATGTAATTGAATACCATAAAGACATTAAAATGATTATGAAGACCTGTGTTTATTGATTTTGGAGGATGGTTATAAGCTATTAAGTGAAAAAGTGAGTCTCAAAATAGCATATATAGTTTGATTCCATTTTTTAAATTAAAAAGTCTGGAACGATACATGCCAAAATATTAGTGTTAGTGAGATTTTTGCAAATGTTTCTATTTTTGGTTTTCCTATAAAGAACATGTATTGTTATATAATAACAAATTTCTTTTATTTATTTGATTGGCAAAGGGATAGAAAAGGTGGTCCATGCCTGCAAAGCTGGGGGCTTATCCATAGCAACGCCCTTAAGTTTCAGCCCATGGAAGTTCAGCCTTGATTGGTCTTACCCTGCCTCACTGAGTCTTATGTTTTGCAGGTTGCAATAGAGGTAACTGAAGTCAGGAAAACTGGTAAAAATTTAAAATGCAACTATGTCATCTAAGAGGATAATATTTTATGCCAGCATTTTTCAAATATTTTTAGCCACAGAAACTTTTATTTAAATTAAATATTTTAGGAAATCCAAAACAGACTAAAATAGAACTACTGCAATTGAGGGGAGTAAGGAGAAAGTGGACCCCAACCAGTTCAAGTTACCAAGAAGTTCCCAAGGGAAGAATAATAATATCACAATAATAAGAGAGAGGAGGTATCATGTAAGGGACAGAGCACATATCCTGGAGCATATTGCCTGAGTTCAAATTCTGGCTCCACCACTAACCAGCTATGTAATTTATTAAGCACTTACTATCTGCCAACAATGTGCTAAGTGCCTTGCATGTATTGTCTCAGTTAATCATCAGAGGACACAGAGAGGTTGAATATCTTATTCTAGATCCCACAGAAGAGCGGGGATCTGAACACCAGCATTTGATTTCAGAGCCCATGTTCTTTTTTCTCTTTTTCTTTTTTTATTGGAGTATAGTTGATTTACAAATGTTGTGTTAGTTCCTGGTGTACAGCAAAGTAATCACTTTACATATATATACAGTAAGTCCCCTACATATGAATGAGTTGCATTCCGAGAGCGCATTCATAAGTCCAATTTGTTTGTAAGTCCAACAAAATTAGCCAAGGTACCCAACTAACACAATCGGCTATATAGTGCTGTACTATAATAGGTTTATAACACTTGTCACACAAATAATACATAAAAAACAAACACAAAAGATAGAGAAAACATTTTTAATTTTACAGTACCTTGAAAAGTACAGTAGTACCAGCTACATCATTGCTGCTTTTACACTTGCTTCCGGACATCCTGGGATTGAAATGAAGATACTGTACTACAGTACTCTATACACTACTGTACAGTAAAGTACACAAAAGCTTTTAGAGGATGCACGCATGTGACAATGTACGCCAGACACGTGAACTATCGTGATTGGACATGCAAATGCACATTCGCATCTTTGAAAGTTCACAACTTGAAGGTTTGTATGTAAGGAACTTACTGTATATTCTTTTCCACATTCTCTTCCATTATGGTTTATTACAAGATATTGAATATAGTTCCCTGTGCTATATAGCAGTACCTTGTTTTTTATCCATTTTATATGTAGTAGTTTGTATCTGCTAATCCCAAACTCATAATTTATCCTTCCCCACCCCCCTTCCCCTTTGGTAACCATAAATTTGTTTTCTATGTCTGTGAGTCTGTTTCTGTTTTGTAAATAAATTCATTTGCATCATATGTTAGATTACATATATAAGTGATATCATATGGTATTGGTCTTTCTCGGTCTGACTTACTTCACTTAGTATGATAATCTCTAGGTCCATCCATGTTGCTGCAAATGGCATTATCTCATTCTTTTTTATGCAGAGCCCATGTTCTTAACCCCTACAATGAACTGCAATTGTTTTAAAGCCATTAAGTTATCATCATTTGTATTAGTCAGGGTTCTCCAGAGAAAAAGAACCAATAGCACAGAAAGAGATTTTAAAGAACTAGTTCATGTCATTGTGGAGGCTGCCAGGTCCAAAATCTGCAGGGTGGACAGGTAGCCTGGAGACCCAGGAAGAGTCAATATTGCAGTTCAAGGCCATCAGGCTAGAGATCCAGGGATGTTGCAGTTCACATCCAAAGGTCACCTGCTGACAGAGGGAGGTCAGTCTTTTGCCAAGCCTTCAACTGATTGGATGAGGCCCACCCACACTATGAAGAGCAATCTGCTTTACTCAAAGTCTACTGATCTAAATATTAACCTCATCCAAAAGCACTCTGACAGAAACATCCAGAATAATGTTTGACCACAGATCTGTGCACCATGGTCCAACCAAGCTGACATATAAAATTAACCATCACAGCATCCATCCATCAAAACATTGGCCAAAAAGGCCCAGGGAAGGTTGTATTAATGGAAGGACTAGAAAGCATTTGGATACAGGGTAGTCCAGTGAAATAGCCTAGGAGAGGTACCATGGAGAGGGCCAAGGAGCCACTAAACATATTCAGTACCTAGTGAAAGAAAGCTAAAACAGGGAACAAGCAGATTCATTTGGCCCACACTTTCTCCCAGGCTTATCCTACTAAATCTAATTTCTGAGTACCTTCCTATGTGTAGGTCAAGAGTCTTACAGCCACCAGCTGAAGAACCATTTGGTTAGGAACTCCGCAGGTTGGGAAGAGGCACCCTTGGCTCAATGGGCCATGCTGAGCTTGGGGCTGCCGAACTACTATGAAGTGTTATTTGATTTCCCCTCAGCTGTGGGAGGGTGTGACCTTGGGCACTGGAATAAACACCTCCCCTTTGGGACCATCAATCCAAGAGTATAGGGAGAGTTGTATGGAAACAGCCCCTTATCTGGAGTTGTTTACCTTAACTCCTCAACACTGTGAGAACAACAACCTCCTCCTGTCCCTTTTTCCCACATGGAGTCAGGGGATCACACAAGAGACTCGCCTGTCATTGTGTGGCCACAACCTGAGGAAGTTCTATTTACTGTCTGAGAAAACTGCCCTGAATTTAGACTCCAATCAAAGCCAATTGGAATTGGCTTCAAAGTCAAATGTGTCCTTGTGGGTAGAAATATGGAGCCAAGTTGTCAGTGTCCTATCTTCTTTTCTAACCAAAGAGAGGTGGGAAAAGCTGGGCCTGGCTGGGTACAGTAATCTGGAGACTTATGTGAGCTAGTAGACAGTAGAGGGTAGGGTTAAGCACAGAGTCCATGGACCCTGATGTGAGTTCAAACCCTGGCTAGGCAACTAGCTGTATGACCTTGGTTAAGCTACCTAGCTTCCTTGTGCTCCATCTGTAAAATGGGGATGGCACCAGCAAGAACAGTGCAGACCTATGGGCCCCTCCAGCCAGCTGAAGTACACAGCATGACTTCCCACCAAGTCAAGGTCATAGGGGAAAACAGAGGAATCCCAGGTACCAAAAAGCATCAGGAAGAAAGGGTCCAGGTAAGGAGGCACCACAGGGATAATCAAGGGGAAGGTTACATCTCAGGAACTTCAGATTGTGCCTAAGAGCTTGGATCATGGTAACAGGACAGCCACAACCATGTCCAAATCTGCTAGCTTTTCTGTAGTTATACTGAGCAGTCATTCTACATAACTGGAACGGACCTGGAGGGTGAGCAGGACAAAAACGAGTTGCCTCCTCACAGCAATTTCATCTGTAGTAGGGCTCCAAGATGACTTACATCACCCTCATAAATCCCAAGAAAATGAAGCTTCATTATTGTCTTATTAATTAATCTCTCTTACAAGTTCCCATCTCCCCTTGCAAGCAGGAAGAGGGAACTAGACATTTTAGTTCAAGCTTATAATCTCAGTCCAATCCCAAAAACTGAACAAAATCCTTACATAACTTGATGTCTTTTGGATAAATGTTCAGTCTTTCAGATGTCCTTGCTTCTTCTCTTCCCCAAGATGACATTCAAGAAAAGGAAGGAGTCCTTGATTCCAGATGGTGTCCCCTGCTGCAAAATGCCTAGCCTGGGCTTGTTCCTGGACTGATAACATTTAGGGAGCAGCCGGCTTCTGGAGGGGTGCAAGTTTCTCCTGCAAAAGCCCCTACCAGTGCTGAGCTGGGCTGGCCTCTTGCAGCCCCATGATGGCCTGGTGATTCTTCCTGGCTGACTCACTTGAGCTCTGCCACATCCTTCCTCTGGCTGCCGGTCTATGTGGCCCAAGGGGGTCACCTTCATCTTGCCATGCCAGATGCCAAGGCAGGCCCTGTGGCTCTCATTCAGTCCCCTTTCCCATCCTCCCTGGGGTGTGGGGAAACACCAGCCCCCATCCTTGAAGGTCTTACCCAACACACCCATCTCCCACCTGTCTCCTTTCTTTCCCCCACAATCCCCCAAGCCAGAAGAGGTGAATTTTCACCTCTCTGAATTTTCACCTTTTCACCCTTTCCTTGCTTGCTGGGACTTGCCATCGTTACTTTCTTCTTCTTCCATATTCCAGGCTCATGGCTAAGGCTTACTGAAGAGTAGAATTCAGGAGAAAAAGATCATTCTTACCAATAACAAGAGCTAAATTTAAACCTTTATCATAAAGATGAACCTCATTACTCTGACAAGAAAAGATCTCTACCAAATTCTCAGAGAGCTCCCTTAAAACCAAGCAAGGAATGATTTGAGGGTATCCTTGTGTAAAGTTAACACAGACGGCATTTGAATTTGTACATAATTAGGATGCATAAATATATCTATAGCAACAAGGTGTGCAAAACTTGTGATTCCCCAGACACAGACCACAAGAGAACAGGATGTGACTATTATGCTAATGAGCTCATTAATATCATGAATACAATTAACAAATGAAGTTGATTATCACTGGCAAGCATTCAATACAAAGAGATAAGTTGCTGTGTTTTAACCACACAAGTTAACTATTTTGCTGTGTTTGTCCGGAAGCACTCTTTTCATCTTTGCTCATTTATTACCACCAAATGGATAAATGCCTGGGAATGTCGGCTCAGCTCATTACTTATACATATTACTTTGATTATAATTTGACCTCATGCACATTTCAGTTAGAAGAACCCTACAAAATATCACTTCTATTTATAACACAGCCTCATCTGCCAAGTCTACAGAGAAATAACATCCTAATTGGAAAGAATAAAAGGTTACCTTTGCATGTAAACTGCACATTCATTTAGTCATCGATTTTATTTCTTTCTAATTATCAGTGGTTGTGCATCTCCTAGTAACTGGGATAGAGTTGTTTTTCCTCCTAATAACTCCTGAAAAATGGAAACCCTAATGATCAGATCAGTAGATTGGAAGCTGTAGTTTTAACATGAGGTTTATTGGGGCTGTCAAAAATTAAGAAATATTTAGGATTCAAACTTTAACTTCCGTAAGTTCTGAGGCCAAAGACCTATTTTTACATGACTCCTTCACTATCTGTGTCATAAGATGTACATCTTCTCTGCAGTTTAGAGTAAAATAATCCTGTTGCCAATACACCCAAAATTAAATATA
Source organism: Aethalodelphis obliquidens (assembly GCF_003676395.1). NCBI lineage: Eukaryota > Metazoa > Chordata > Mammalia > Artiodactyla > Delphinidae > Aethalodelphis > Aethalodelphis obliquidens. The sequence goes on along the minus strand of NW_020837952.1, from coordinate 7,962,481 downwards.
CATCTTTTCTCCAGCAGTTTTTCTTGCTACCCATCCATAAGAAGTGAAGTCATGGTTCCCAGCTGTGGATTTTAAACTCTGAAGAAAAGGATAAAGCTCATCTTCACTGGGAACTGTCCTGGTCACCAAACCTCAACACCGTCGGCTCACACAGTCACTAGCTCTCTCCCCCGCCCATCTCGTCTTGCCTCCCATTCACTGAATCACCCCTTGTATTACTGTGCTCGAGCTGCCACAGACCGGGTGGCTTAAATGACAGACATTTATTTTCTCACAGTTCTGGAGGCTGGAAGTCCAAGACAAAGGTGCCATCATGTCTGGGTTCTGGCAAGAGATCTCTCCTCTAAGGTGGCAGATGGCTGCCTTCTTGCCACATCCTCACATGGTGAAGAGAGACCTCTGATGTCTCTTCCCCTTCTTATAAGGGCACTAGTTCTATCAGATCAGGGCCCCACCCTTATGACCTCATTTAACCTTAATCACCTCTTTAAAGGCCCTGTGTCCAATACAGTCACATGGGGGTTGAGACTTCAACATATGAATGAGAGGGGGACACAATTCAGTCCATACCACCCCTGACCTGGCACATTGATGTTCTTAATCACCAATACACTGTGTGGGGAGATTGGCTGGTGGGTAGCATGGCTCACCCAATTCACCAGCTGTATCATTTTTGCCATTTGGCTCCTGAAATATCTTCTCCATATGGCCCCTTGCAGAGTCTGAGACAGAAGTTCCTCAGGGAGGTTGTAAGGGTTGATGGAGTATGCAAGCAATTGTTTAGCCAAAAGAGTTAGCTGTGATTATCTGAGCACAGAATGGCTCTGACTGTGGAAGGATGGACACAGGGTTAACCTTAAGAGTGGACTGTCACCTGCATCATAAGAGCTGAGAGGCACTGGAAACGTCCATTAAAAATACCTCTCTCGGGGCTTCCCTGGTGGCGCAGCGGTTAAGAATCCATCTGCCAAGGCAGGGGACACAGGTTCGAGCCCTGGTCTGGAAAGATCCCACATGCCATGGAGCAACTAAGCCCGTGCACCACAACTACTGAGCCTGTGCTCTAGAGTCCGTGAGCCACAACTACTGAGCCCTTGTGCCACAACTACTGAAGCCTGCGTGCCTAGAGCCCATGCTCTGCAACGAGAAGCCACCACAATGAGAAGTCCACGCACCGCAATGAAGAATAGTCCCAGCTCATTGCAACTAGAGAAAGCCTGTGTGCAGCAACGAAGACCCAACGCAGTCAAAACTAAATAAAATAAAAATTTAAAAAAAAAAAAAAACACCTCTCTCATTGGCCTGATGCTGGGACTAAAACTTCACCATTAGAGTTGTATTCCATTGGCTTAAGGAATAAAAGGCCAAGGTAGCAGTCAGCTAATAGAACACGGAAGAAGAAGAGACCATTTCTTAATTGTAGGGCTCTTTTATTTGTTTGTTTGTTTTTTGGATTGTAGGAGCATCAAAGGAAGGAAGAGCATTTTGCTCACCTTTGAACCCTCACTTCACCTACCATGGTGGCTTGCACAAAAATGGGTGCTCAGTAAGTATGTCTTGAGTGACTGCATATTACCCAAAGGATTTGGATTTCTTTTACTTCCACACACCAAGTGCTGAGCAGAACCTATTCTCTTTATTGTTATCTGCATCACCGAATATATTTGCCCATTTCATTTTCACTTCCTGAGCCAGACTGAGTGTGGATGCCATATAAGGCCAAGCAATAAAACAACCTAAACAGTCACATATTAATATTCACTTCTTCCTAGACTTCGCCCCACTTTATGAATATGTTAAATAGAACACGTTAGTCTCTATTTAGTGTGGATATATAACTGGAAATTATTGTGGGCCACACACAAATCACAATTGACGTGCCATTCACATTGCAAACAAATATACTCTTTAGTGTTCCAACCACTGATTCATTTATTGTATTTTCTGGTTGTTTTTATATCAGAGAGCTAAATCTTCTTCCTTCTTCAGTTTGCGGTATTGGAAATATTTCTCTTTTGAAATTCATCTCTTAACTACAGAAGTTGGCACTAAAAGAATGAACAAGTTAACAGGGTCAGAACAAGGTCTTGCCACAAACGCACAGACCTGTTGTCCCTGATGGAGTGATGAGGCAGCAGGGGAAATGTGCCGAACCATACCCAAGAAAAGGCAATGCCCGGTGACTTGGACCTCATACAGGCCTGACCAGTGGGCTCTTCTCTAACTGCTGACATATCAGCTTTTTGACCTAGTCAAGACACATCTGGTTGGAAGGAAGGAACAGAATCCCCCTCAAATTATCTCAAGAAAAGGGGCTCTGTTCAAAAGGTACATCCCTTGGGGAATCCATGGAAAAGCAGGGCAAAGATAAAAACAGACCTCGGAGGACAAAACCAGAGCTTATCTGGGACCCTCTGCAGCACGAGTTCCCTGTATTTACACCAGCAGCACAGTAAAGATGTCTGGGCTCTTAATTCCCTCTGTCTCTATGCCTTAGTCCCTTGCTATGCTAAGTGTGGCCCTGGGACCTACATCATTGCATCACCTGAACTTGTCAGAATGCAGACTCTCAGGCCCCACTCCAGCCCTACTGAAGCAGGATCTGCATCTTAGCAAGAGCCTCAGATGAGGGGAGAGAGAGAGAGAGGAGAAATAGAGCTAGAAAGGGTGAGAATATAATAGGCTGGCTGCTTGGCAGTGGACTGGCCATCCCTGAGACAAGAGGCCACACGTGATAGAATTCTCTTTGGAGTGGATGAACCGAAGGCCATGGGCAAGAAGAAAAGTGAGGTATGTCGGGAAAACTGGTTCCACTACATATTTGAAATGTATTTCTGAACTCAGTTGAGCCTGAGTACATTTTGAGTGTTTTGCTCAAAATGAAAGAGTACATTTTGAGTGTTTTTGCTCAAAAATGAAAGAGTCTACACTGTGGGCTGATTTGTTACAACCTTTATGGCCATCTCCTGAAATTAGGTATCCTTGTTTCTCAGGTGACTAGAAACATCAAGTGTCATTAGCAGAGTGAATGTTTGGCCCATTGTGAGCAGTTGTCACACCTGAAAAATACATTCAATGCACATATAACTAAAGAGAAAAGGGAGCTCTTTATAATTCTTACCAGTTCAGTGATCCAGTAATGAGCTCTCATAACCTCTCTTCTTCTCTAAAATCTGAATCCCTCCAAAGCAATATCTTCACTGATGCTTTCATGTTGGGTGGTGGTTTCCATACCTGCAGGTATAGAAGAGAGCAGCTGTATATCATTTTCTCCTTAGGGTTTAAACCTAACTTGAGAAGGCAAGCCTGTGGGTAGCTAATTAATAGAGTTGTTTTTTTTTACAATTGCATGTATATGGAATTTTTCTGGTTAAATTTCCAAGCCAATTAAAAAAAGAGACCAAAAATTAATAAGCATTTTTTTCCTGCCTTGTGGAGTTGAAAACTGGCTGGGGAAGCCCCCAGGCAAGCTCCTGAGTTGGGAGACATGCCAGAAAAGAGAGGAAGGCTGTGAGCACATCAGAAAGAGGATAAGCATGGTTTCCCTCTCTCTCTCTCTTTCCCTTTCTCCCCTCATAAAACACCAGTCTTTCTGTGCTCTAGTTTTCAGCACACACAAATTTGTTTCTTATCTACTAACAGCCAGAAATACAGAAACCCCTCCAGGATCACAGACTCAGGATTTCTACTTTAGCTCATTTACTATATCCTGCCAATCAACACACATTCAATGGGCCCTGCTCCCTGGGGACAGCCAGCCTGAGCCTTGCCCTGTGCTGCTGGGGCTCACTTTTGTTAAGAATGTTCAGATGCAACCATGAGATAAAGAGAGATTAGGACCTAACAGAGGCTCTCTCTCTGTGATGTCATTTTTTTTTATTTTTTTTTATTTTTTTTTTTTTTGGCTGCTTTGGGTCTTTGTTGCTGCACGCGGGCTTTCTCTAGTTGCGGTGAGCGGGGGCTACTCTTCATTGCAGTGCACAGGCTTCTCATTGCGGTGGCTTCTCTTGTTGCAGAGCACAGGCTCTAGGCACACGGGCTTCGGTAGTTGTGGCACACAGGCTCAGTAGTTGTGGCACACGAGCTTAGCTGCTCCACAGCATGTGGGATCTTCCCAGACCGGGGCTCAAACCCATATCCCCTGCATTGGCAGGCAGATTCTTTTTTTTTTTTTTTTTTTTTTTGCGATACGCGGGCCTCTCACTGTTGTGGCCTCTCCCATTGCGGAGCACAGGCTCCGGACGCACAGGCTCAGCGGCCATGGCTCACGGGCCCAGCCACTCCGCGGCATGTGGGATCTTCCCGGACCGGGGCACGAACCCGTGTCCCCTGCATCGGCAGGCGGACTCTCAACCACTGCGCCACCAGGGAAGCCCGTCAGGCAGATTCTTAACCACTGCGCCACAAGGGAAGTCCCTGTGATGTCATTTTTTTTTTTTAATTTTTGAATTTTATTTTATTTATTTTTTTATACAGCAGGTTCTTATTAGTCATCCATTTTATACACATCAGTGTATACATGTCAATGCCAATCTCCCAATTCACCTGTGATGTCATTTTATAAATACATAAATATAAAGAAACAGAGAGAAGGAGAGCTTCGAAGAAAAATTTATTAAAATGATGCCCAGGGTTTCCCTGGTGGCGCAGTGGTTGAGAGTCCGCCTGCCAATGCAGGGGACACGGGTTCGTGCCCCGGTCCGAGAAGATCCCACATGCCGCGGAGCGGCTGGGCCCGTGAGCCATGGCCGCTGAGCCTGCGCGTCCGGAGCCTGTGCTCCGCAACGGGAGAGACCACAACAGTGAGAGGCCCGCATATCGCAAAAAAAAAAAAAAAAAAATGATGCCCAGAACAGCATCTGCAGGTTGATGCTTTTTCAAACCATGTGGTTCTAGTGGGTGCTCCTAACATGTGCCAAGAGGAGGGCACCTGATCCAAGATGGGCCAATCAGAAAGTCTCAATCCTGTTACTGGGATTGGTCCAGGAATAGACATCTGACCCAAGTCAAGCCAATCAGATTTCTATGCTGGGGTTTCTCAGACTTGAGCTGAGGGAAGAGTCTTTCCTCTTGGGTCTTGGAACTGTAAACGTGCAAGTCTGGAGCTATAGCAACAACAGCCCCAGCCGCATGAAAGCCAGGCTGAGCAAACAAGCTGATGCTCAAAGAAGCCAAGACAAGCAACGAAGAGCAGGAACCCTCACAGTGCTCAAGTCCTTGATGCCAATTTTCCCCAGTGCCAACTCTGGCCCTGCCCTTATCTGCTTTCCCTAGTTCAAGTTCAGTTTCTTTCATTTGCCACCAGGAAAGTACTAGCTAGTACATCCAGCCCCTCCACTACTACTATAGATGCCCTCAGTGAACCCCCCTTTTTATTTCTATTTTAACATCTTTATTGGAGTAAAATTGCTTTACAATGGTGTGTTAGTTTCTGCTTTATAACAAAGTGAATCAGCTATACGTATACATATATCCCCATATCTCCTCCCTCTTGCATCCCCCTCCCACCCTCCCTATCCCACCCCTCTAGGTGGTCAAAAAGCACCGAGCTGATCTCCCTGTGCTATGCGGCTGCTTCCCACTAGCTATCTACCTTACGTTTGGTAGTGTATATATGTCCATGCCACTGACTCACTTCGTCCCAGCTTACCCATCCCCCTCCCCGTGTCCTCAAGTCCATTCTCTATGTCTGTGCCTTTATTCCTGTCCTGTTCCTAGGTTCTTCAAAACCTTTTTTTTTTTTAGATTCCATATATATGTGTTAGCATATGGTATTTGTTTTTCTCTTTCTGACTTACTTCACTCTGTATGACAGACTCTAGGTCCATCCACCTCACTACAAATAACTCAATTTCATTTCTTTTTATGGCTGAGTAATATTCCATTGTATATATGTGCCACATCTTCTTTATCCATTCATCTGTTGATGGACACTTAGGTTGCTTCCATGTCCTGGCTATTGTAAATAGAGCTGCAATGAACATTGTGGTACATGACTCTTTTTGAATTATGGTTTTCTCAGGGTATATGCCCAGTAGTAGGATTGCTGGGTCATATGGTAGTACTATTTTTAGTTTTTTAAGGAACTTCCATAGTGGCTGTATCAATTTACATTCCCACCGACAGTGCAAGAGGGTTCCCTTTCTCCACATCCTCTCCAGCATTTATTGTTTGTAGATGTTTTGTTGATGGCCATTCTGACTGGTGTGAGGTGATACCTCATTGTAGTTTTGATTTGCATTTCTCTAATGATTAGTGATGTTGAGCATCCTTTCATGTTTTTGTTGGCAATCTGTATACCTTCTTTGGAGAAATGTCTATTTAGGTCTTCTGCCCATTTTTGGATTAGAACCCCCCCTTTTAAAAATAGAACTGCTACCTTATAAGCAAGCAGAATTGTAGAGTATAAAAAGCCATATCGTAAAGCAATTAGAAGATTTGAATGGATAAGAAAAAAAGAAGAAAAAGACAACTGTCTTAGCATTTTATGTCAAGATCAAATTGCCATTTTTACACAAATCTTCATTATTAACGGAATATAATACTGCTGGATTTTTCTATTTATATGTTATTGCACACACCACACTCACACTCACATCTACAGAGAGCATTCAGTAGGTCCTTGCCAGTGAGAGGGTGGAGGACCGAATTGGCCATCAGAGATCATGTGACTTTGGTGGCCAGTCACTTCACTCTGGGACTTTGTTTTCTCATCTTAAAAAGGACTTTAGGGGCTTCCCTCGTGGCGCAGTGGTTGAGAGTCTGCCTGCTGATGCAGAGGACACGGGTTCGTGCCCCGGTCCGGGAAAATCCCACATGCCATGGAGTGGCTGGGCCCATGAGCCATGGCCGCTGAGCCTGCACGTCCGGAGCCTGTGCTCCACAATGGGAGAAGCCACAATGGTGAGAGGCCCTCATACAGCCAAAAAAAAAGGACTTTAAAAAAGAAGGAAAAAATTAAAACACTGTTAGAACCAATAACTCAGCAAAGTAACAGAATACAAAGTCAATGCACAAAAATTAGTTGCATTTCTATACACTAACAATGACCAATCTGAAAAGGAAATTATAAAAATAATTTCTTTTACATTATCAAAAAATAAAATAATTAAGAATTAACCAAGTAGGTGAAAGATTTGTACAATGAAAACTACAGAACATTGCTGAAAGAAATTAATGAGGACATAAATAAATGGAAACAAACACATCCTATGGATGTGAAAACTTCATGTATTGGAAAACTCAATATTGTTAAAATGTCAATATTACCCAAAGGATTCCACAGACTCAATGTAATCCTATCAAAATCCTAAAGATATATTTTGCAGAAATAGAAAAATCCATCCTAAAATTTATATGGAATCTCAAGGGACCCTAAAGAGCCAAAACAATCTTAAAAACCAAGAACAAAGGTGGAGGGCTCTCACTTCCTGATTTCAAAACTTAATACAAAGCTACAATAACCAAAACAGTGTGGTAGTGGCATGAAGACAGACATATAGACCAATGGAATAGAATAAAGAGCCCAGAAATAAACCCTCACATATTTGCTCAAAAGATTTTTGACAAGGGTGCCAAGAGCATTCAATGGAGAAGGATAGCCTTTTCAACGAATGGTGCTGGGGAAAATTGATATCCACATGCAAAAGAATGAAGTTCGACCCTTACCAAACACCATATATAAAAATTAACTCAAAATGTATTTGTAGTGAGGTGGATGGACCTAGGGTCTCTCATACAGAGTGAAGTAAGTCAGAAAGAGAAAAACAAATACCATATGCTAACACATATATATGGAATCTTAAAAAAAAAAAAAAAAGGTTCTGATGAACCTAGGGGCAGGACAGGAATAAAGACACAGACATAGAGAATGGACTTGAGGACACAGGGAGGGGGAAGGGTATGCTGGGATGATGTGAGACAGTGGCATGGACATATATACACTACCAAATGTAAAACAGATAGCTAGTTGGAAGCAGATGCATAGCACAGCGAGATCAGCTTGGTGCTTTGTGACCACCTAGAGAGGTGGGATAGGGAGCTGAAAGAGGGAGGGGATATGGGGATATATGTGTACATATAGCTGATTCACTTTGTTATACAGCAGAAACTAACACAACATTGTAAAGCAATTATAATCCAATAAAGATGTTAAAAAAAATTCATAGTGATCATCCAAAGGTTATGAAAACCTAAAAAGAAAAAAAATAGCTCAAAATGGATCCATGGCCTTAATGTAAGACTTAAAACTCTTAGAAGAAAACATAGGGCAAAAGCTTTGTGACATTGGACTCAGCAATGATTTCTTGCATATGACATCAAAAGCACAAGCAACAAAAGAAAAAAGTAAACAAATTCGATTTCATAAAAATTTTTAAATTTTGTGTTCCAAAAGACAATATTCACAAAGTAAAAAAGCAATCCATAGAATGAGAGAAAGTATTTGTAAATCATATATCTGATTAATATCCAAAATATAGAGAGAACTCCTAAAACTCAACAACAAAAAAACAAACAACTGGATTTAAAAGTGGGCAAAAAACTTGAATAGACATTTCTCTAAAGATATACAGGTAGCCAATAAGTACATGAACAGATGCTCAACATCACTAATCATTAGGGAAATGCTAATCAAATCTACAGTGAGATACCACCTCACACCCATTAGGATGTCAAAAAAAAAAAAAAAAAAAACAGAAGAACAAGTGAGGATGTGGAGAGATTAGAAGAACACTTGTGCACTGTTGGTGGCAATGTAAAATGGCACAGCAGCTGTGGAAAACAGTATGGCAGTTCTTCAATAAATTAAAAATAGAACTACTATATGATCCAGAAATTCCACTACTGGGTACACATCCAAAGGAATTGAAAGCAAGATCTTGAAGAGGTATTTGTACACGCATGTTCATAGCAGCATTATTCACAAGAGCTAAAACATGGATGTAACCCATAAGTTCACTGGAGGATGAATGGATAAGCAAAATGTGGTATATACATACAATGGAATATTATTCAGCCTTAAAAGGAAGAAAATTCTGACACATGCTACAACATACATGAAACTTGGGGACATTATGCTAAGTAAAATAAGCCAATCACAAAAAGACAAGTACTGTATGATTCCACTTACATGAGGTACTTACAGTAGTCAAAATTATAGAAACAGAAAGTAGAATGTTGGTTGCCAGGAGCTGGGGGGTTGGAGAATGGGGAGTTATTGTTTAATAGATACAGAATTCCCATTTCACAAGAAGAAAAAAATTCTGGAGGTGGATAGTGGTGATGGTTGCACAACATTATGAATATATTTAATACCACAGAACCATACACTTAAAAACAATTAGATATTAACTTCTATATTATATATTTTTTACTACAATTTTTTTTAATTAGAAAAAAAGAAAAAGGAGTATCTTAACAGGGTGCTTTCTAAGCCCTTCTAGAGCTAAAATTCTAGAATTACACACAATATCCAAAGGTACCCCGCAACTTCCCTCACAAATCACAAAATACATTCAAAGTAAACTCTTATCTTCCCTTTGATCCAAGGTCTATAGTTGAATTTCTATGACCTGGAAGGAAAGAAGAGTCCACCGCCCTCTTTATAATAAATCCCAGAAATGTCCATTTCTCAAGAGCAAGAATTTCATCTTATTGATCTTTGTATCCTCAGAACTTAATACAGGCCAAATAATCACATGCTGAAAGAATAAATCATTAAAAGGAACTAGTAGACTTCAGGTTATGATAGTGGCCAATAGATACATTCTCCCACCTTCCTACTGAACTGCCCAGGAAAGTATAAACAAAAATGCAAAAACTGCAACAGCTTTAACCCATCCTAAAGAACCCAGCAGGAATTTTTCCTACACAAAGGACCATGAGCCCCTGAATGTGAATCCAAAGAACCAAGTAGGAAGGACTGAGAAGAAATTTCCTATATACCCCCTGAGTGTATCTACCTTCGTGTCAACCAAAAAATTCACAACTACGTTCCTATTCAGAGGAACTGCATTCTCAGGTCGAATCCAATCCAAAACAAGCCCTCTTACAAAAATTCCTAAGGTGTCTAGAGCAAAGATGTCTAGGGTTATTTCATCCCAAGCAGGCATCACAATTTATTATAAAACCAAACTTATTAAGGGCTTCCCTGGTGGCACAGTGGTTGAGAGTCCACCTGCCAATGCAGGGGACACGGGTTTGCACCCCGTGTCCGGGAAGATTCCACATGCCGCGGAGCAGCTGGGCCCGTGAGCCATAGCCGCTGAGCCTGCGCGTCCGGAGCCTGTGCTCCGCAACGGGGGAGGCCACAACACTGAGAGGCCCGCGTACCGCAAAAAAAAAACCAAAAACAAACACTTATTAAAACTGTATGGCACTGGCATAAGACTCAACAGATAAATCCATAGTATAGAGTAGATAAGCATGAAAAACATCCTATGTAAGAGTTAATGTGGGCTTCCGGGAAGATGGCGGAAGAGTAAAACGCAGAGATCACCTTCCTCCCCAGATACACCAGAAATACATCTACACGTGGAACAACTCCTACAGAACACCTACTGAACGCTGGCAGAAGACCTCAGACCTCCCAAAAGGCAAGAAACCCCCCACGTACCTGGGTAGGGCAAGAGAAAAAGAATAAACAGAGACAAAAGGATAGGGATGGGACCTGCACCAGTGGGAGGGAGCTGTGAAGGAGGAAAGGTTTCCAAACACTAGGAAGCCCCTTCGCGGGCGGAGACTGCGGGTGGCGGAGGGGGAAAGCTTCTGGGCCGCGGAGGAGAGCACAGCAACAAGGGTGCGGAGGGCAAAGCGGGGAGATTCCCGCACAGAGGATCAGGGCCGACCGGCACTCACCAGCCCGAGAGGCTTGTCTGCTCACCCGCCAGGCGGGGCAGGGCCTGGAGCTGAGGCTCGGGCTTCGGTCGGAGCTCCGGGAGAGGACTGGGGTTGCCTGCGTGAACACAGCCTGCAGGGGGTTAGTGCGCCACGGCTGGCCGGGAGGGAGTCCGGGGAAAAGTCTGGACCTGCCGAAGAGGCAAGAGACTTTTTCTTACCTCTTTGTTTCCTGGTGCGCGAGGAGAGGGGATTAAGAGCGCTGCTTAAAGGAGCTCCAGAGATGGGCACGAGCCCCGGCTAAAAGCGCAGACCCCAGAGACGGGCATGAGACGCTAAGGCTGCTGCTGCCGCCACCAAGAAGCCTGTGTGCGAGCACAGGTCACTATCCACACCCCCCCTTTCGGGAAGCCTGTGCAGCCCGCCACTGCCAGGGTCACGTGATCCAGGGTCAACTCTTCTGGGAGAACGCACGGCGCGCCTTACGCTGGTGCAACGTCACGCCGGCCTCTGCAGCCGTAGGCCCGCCCCACACTCTATGCCCCTCCCAGTCCCCGGCCTGAGTGAGCCAGAGCCCCCGAATCGGCGGCTCCTTTAATCCCGCCCTGTCAGGGCGGAACGGCACTCAAAAGCCCGAGAAGCTTGTCTGCTCCCCCGCCGGGGCGGGCGGGGCTGGGAGTTCAGGCTCGGGCTTCGGTCGGAGCGCCGGGAGAGGACTGAGGTTGGCGGCATGAACACAGCCTGCAGGGGGTTAGTGCGCCACGGCTACCCGGGAGGCAGTCCGGGGAAAAGTCTGGACCTGCCAAAGAGGCAGGAGACTTTTTCTTCCGTCTTTGTTTCCTGGTGCGCGAGGAGAGGGGTTTAAGAGCGCTGCTTAAAGGAGCTCCAGAGACAGGAGCGAGCCGCGGCTAACAGCTCGCACCCCAAAGACGGGCATGAGACGCTAAGGCTGCTGCTGCCGCCACCAAGAAGCCTGTGTGCGAGCACAGGTCACTATCCACACCCCCCTTCCGGGAAGCCTGTGCAGCCCGCCACTGCCAGGGTCCCGGGATCCAGGGCCAACTTCCCAAGGAGAACGCAGGGCGACCTCAGGCTGGTGCAATGTCATGTCGGCCTCTGCCGCCGCAGGCTCGCCCTGCATCCATACCCCTCCCTCCCCCCGGCCTGAGTGAGCCAGAGCCCCCGAGTCAGCGGCTCCTTTAACCCCGTCCTGTCTGAGCGAAGAACACACGCCCTCCGGCGACCTTACACGCACAGGCGGGGCCAAATCCAAAGCTGAACCCCGAGAGCTGTGCAAACAAAGAAGAGAAAGGGAAATCTCTCCCAGCAGCCTCAGGAGCAACAGATTAAATCTCCACAATCAACTTGATGTACCCTGCATCTGTGGAATACCTGAATAGACAACGAATCATCCCAAATTAATGAGGTGGACTTTGAGAGCAAGATTTATGATTTTTTCCCCTTTTCCTCTTTTTGTGAGTGTGTATGTGTATGGTTCTGTGCAAGATTTTGTCTGTATAGCTTTGCTTCCACCATTGGTCCTAGGGTTCTATCCGTCCTTTTTTTGGTTTGTTTTTAATTTTTTTTCTTAATAATTATTTTTTTATTTTAATAACTTTATTATATTTTATCTTTATTTAATTTTACTTTATCTTCTTTCTTTTTTCCTTCCTTCCCTCCTTCTTTCCTTCCTTCCTCCCTCCCTCCCTCCCTCCCTCCCTCCTTTCTTTCTTTCTTTCTTTCTTTCTTTCTTTCTTTCTTTCTTTCTTTCTTTCTTTCTACTTCTACTGATTCTTTCTTTCTACATTCTCTCCCTTTTATTCTGAGCCGTGTGGATGAAAGGCTCTTGGTGCTTCAGCCAGGAGTCAGTGCTGTGCCTCTGAGGTGGGAGAGCCAACTTCAGGACACTGGTCCACAAGAGACCTCCCAGCTCCACGTAATATCAAACAGCGAAAATCTCCCAGAGATCTCCATCTCAACACCAGCACCCAGCTTCACTCAACGACCAGCAAGCTACAGTGCTGGACATCCTATGCCAAACAACTAGCAAGACAGGAACACAACCCCACCAATTAGCAGAGAGGCTGCCTAAAGTCATAATAAGACCACAGACACCCCAAAACACACCACCAGACGTGGACCTGCCCACCAGAAAGACAAGATCCAGCCTCATCCACCAGAACACAGGCACTAGTCCCCTCCACCAGGAAGCCTACACAACCCACTGAACCAAATTTAGCCACTGGGGACAGACACCAAAAACAACGGGAACTACGAACCTGCAGCCTGTGGAAAGGAGACCCCAAACACAGTAAGATAAGCAAAATGAGAAGACAGAAAAACATACTGCAGATGAAGGAGCAAGATAACAACCCACCAGACCTAACAAATGAAGAGTAAATAGGCAGTCTACCTGAAAAAGAATTCAGAATAATGATAGTGAAGATGATCCAAAATCCTGGAAATAGAATAGGCAAAATGCAAGAAACATTTCACAAGGACCTAGAAGAACTAAAGATGAAACAAGCAATGATGAACAACACAATAAATGAAATTAAAAATACTCTAGATGGTATCAATAGCAGAATAACTGAGGCAGAAGAACGGATAAGTGACCTGGAAGATAAAATAGTGGAAATAACTACTACAGAGCAGAATAAAGAAAAAAGAATGAAAAGAACTGAGGACAGTCTCAGAGACTTCTGGTACAACACTAAATGCAGCAACAATCGAACTATAGGGGTTCCAGAAGAAGAAGAATAAAAGAAAGGGACTGAGAAAATATTTGAAGAGATTATGGTTGAAAGCTTCCCTAATATGGGAAAGGAAATAGTTAATCAAGTCCAGGAAGCACAGAGAGTCCCATACAGGATAAATCCAAGGAGAAACACGCCAAGACACATATTAATCAAACTGTCAAAAATTAAATACAAAGAAAACATATTAAAAGCAGCAAGGGAAAAACAACAAATAACACACAAGGGAATCCCCATAAGGTTAACAGCTGATCTTTCAGCAGAAACTCTGCAAGCCAGAAGGGACTGGCAGGACATATTTAAAGTGATGAAGGAGCAAAACCTGCAACCAAGATTACTCTAACCAGCAAGGATATCATTCAGATTTGATGGAGAAATTAAAACCTTTACAGACAAGCAAAAGCTGAGAGAGTTCAGCACCACCAAACCAGCTTTACAACAACTGCTAAAGGAAGTTCTCTAGGCAAGAAACACAAGAGAAGGGAAAGACCTACAATAACGAACCCAAAACAATTAAGAAAATGGGAATAGGAACATACATATCGATAATTACCTTAAATGTAAATGGACTAAATGCTCCCACCAAAAGACACAGATTGGCTGAATGGATACAAAAACAAGACCCAGATATTTGCTGTCTACAAGAGACCCACTTCAGACCTAGAGACACATACAGACTGAAAGTAAGGGGATGGAAAAAGATATTTCATGCAAATGGAAACCAAAAGAAAGCTGGAGTAGCAATTCTCATATCAGACAAAATAAACTTTAAAACAAAGACTATTAGAAGAGACAAAGAAGGACACTACATAATGATCAAGGGATCGATCCAAGAAGAAGATACAACAATTGTAAATATTTATGCATCCAACATAGGAGCACCTCAATACATAAGGCAAATACTAACAGCCATAAAAGGGGAAATCGACAGTAACACATTCATAGTAGGGGACTTTAACACCCCACCCTCACCAATGGACAGATCATGCAAAATGAAAATAAATAAGGAAACACAAGCTTTAAATGATACATTAAACAAGATGGACTTAATTGATATTTATAGGACATTCCATCCAAAAACAACAGAATACACATTTTTCTCAAGTGCTCATGGAACGTTCTCCAGGATAGATCATATCTTGGGTCACAAATCAAGCCTTGGTAAATTTAAGAAGATTGAAATTGTATCAAGTATCTTTTCTGACCACAACCCTATGAGACTAGATATCAATTACAGGAAAAGATCTGTAAAAAATACAAACACATGGAGGCTAAACAATACTTAATAATGAAGTGATCACTGAAGAAATCAAAGAGGAAATAAAAAATACCTAGAAACAAATGACAATGGAGACATGACGACCCAAAATCTATGGGATGCAGGAAAAGCAGTTCTAAGAGGGAAGTTTATAGCAATACAGTCCTACCTTAAGAAACAGGAAACATCTCGAATAAACAACCTAACCTTGCACCTAAAGCAATTAGAGAAAGAAGAACCAAAAAAACCCAAAGTTAGCAGAAGGAAAGAAATCATAAAAATCAGATCAGAAATAAATGAAAAAGAAATGAAGGAAACGATAGCAAAGATCTATAAAACTAAAAGCTCGTTCTTTGAGAAGATAAACGAAATTGATAAACCATTAGCCACACTCATTAAGAAAAAAAGGGAGAAGACTCAAATCAATAGAATTAGAAATGAAAAAGGAGAAGTAACAACTGACACTGCAAAAATACAAAAGATTATGAGAGATTAATACAAGCAACTCTATGCCAATAAATTGGACAACCTGGAAAAAATGGACAAATTCTTAGAAATTCACAACCTGCCAAGACTGAATGAGGAAGAAATAGAAAATATGAACAGACCAATCACAAGCACTGAAATTGAAACTGTGATTAAAAATCTTCCAACAAACAAAAGCCCAGGACCAGATGGCTTCACAGGCGAATTCTATCAAATATTTAGAGAAGAGCTAACACCTATCCTTCTCAAACTCTTCCAAAATATAGCAGAGGGAGGAACACTCCGAAACTCATTCTACGAGGCCACCATCACCCTGATACCAAAACCAGACAAGGATGTCACAAAGAAAGAAAACTACAGGCCAATATCACTGATGAACATAGATGCAAAAATCCTGAACAAAATACTAGCAAACAGAATCCAACAGCACATTAAAAGGATCATACACCATGATCAAGTGGGGTTTATTCCAGGAATGCAAGGATTCTTCAGTATATGCAAATCAATCAACGTGATACACCATATTAACAAATTAAAGGAGAAAAACCATATGATCATCTCAATAGATCCAGAGAAAGCTTTTGACAAAATTCAACACCCATTTATGATAAAAACCCTGCAGAAAGTAGGCATAGAGGGAACTTTCCTCAACATAATAAAGGCCATATATGACAAACCCACAGCCAACATCATCCTCAATGGTGAAAAACTGAAAGCATTTCCACTAAGATCAGGAACAAGACAAGGTTGCCCACTCTCACCACTCTTATTCAACATAGTTTTGGAAGTTTTAGCCACAGCAATCAGAGAAGAAAAGGAAATAAAAGGAATCCAAATCGGAAAAGAGGAAGTAAAGCTGTCACTGTTTGCAGATGACATGATACTATATACAGAGAATCCTAAAGATGCTACCAGAAAACTACTAGAGCTAATCAATGAATTTGGTAAAGTAGCAGGATACAAAATTAATGCACAGAAATGTCTGGCATTCCTATACACTAATGATGAAAAATCTGAAAGTGAATTCAAGAAAACACTCCCATTTACCATTGCAACAAAAAGAATAAAATATCTAGGAATAAACCTACCTACCTAAGAAGACAAAAGACCTGTATGCAGAAAATTATAAGACACTGATGAAAGAATTAAAAATGATACAAATAGATGGAGAGATATACCATATTCTTGGATTGGAAGAATCAACATTGTGAAAATGACTGTACTACCCAAAGCAATCTACAGATTCAATGCAATCCCTATCAAACTACCACTGGCATTTTTCACAGAACTAGAACAAAAACTTTCACAATTTGTATGGAAACACAGAAGACCCTGAATAGCCAAAGCAATCTTGAGAACGAAAAACGGAGCTGAAGGAATCAGGCTCCCTGACTTCAGACTATACTATAAAGCTACAGTAATCAAGACAGTATGGTACTGGCACCAAAACAGATAGATCGATCAATGGAACAAGATAGAAAGCCCAGAGATAAACCCACGCACATATGGTCACCTTATCTTTGATAAAGGAGACAGGAATGTACAGTGGAGAAAGGACAGCCCCTTCAATAAGTGGTGCTGGGAAAACTGGACAGTTACATGTAAAAGTATGAGACTAGATCACTCCCTAACACCATACACAAAAATAAACTCAGAATGCATTAAAGACCTAAATGTAAGGCCAGAAACTATCAAACTCTTAGAGGAAAACATAGGCAGAACACTCTATGACATAAATCACAGCAAGATCCTTTTTGACCCACCTCCTAGAGAAATGGAAATAAAAACAATAATAAACAAATGGGACCTAATGAAACTTCAAAGCTTTTGCACAGCAAAGGAAACCATAAACAAGACCAAAGACAACTCTCAGAATGGGAGAAAATATCTGCAAATGAAGCAACTGACAAAGGATTAATCTCCAAAATTTATAAGCAGCTCATGCAGCTCAATAACAAAAAATCAAACAACCCAATCCAAAAATGGGCAGAAGACCTAAATAGACATTTCTCCAAAGAAGATATGCAGACTGCCAACAAACACATGAAAGAATGCTCAACATCATTAATCATTAGAGAAATGCAAATCAAAAATACAGTGAGATATCATCTCACACCAGTCAGAATGGCCATCATCAAAAAATCTAGAAACAATAAATGCTAGAGAGGGTGTGGAGTAAAGGGAACACTCTTCCACTGTTGGTGGGAATATAAATTGATATAGCCACTGTGGAGAACAGTATGGAGGTTCCTTAAAAAACTACAAATGGAACTACCATATGACCCAGCAATCCCACTACTGGGCATATACCCTGAGAAAACCATAATTCAAAAAGAGTCATGTACCAAAATGTTCATTGCAGCTCTATTTACAATAGCCCAGAGATGGAAACAACCTAAGTGCCCATCAGATGAATGGATAAAGAAGATGTGGCACATATATACAATGGAATATTACTCAGCCATAAAAAGAAACGAAATTGAGCTATTTGTAATGAGGTGGATAGACCTAGAGTCTGTCATACAGAGTGAAAAAAGTCAGAGAGAGAAAGACAAATACCGTATGCTAACACATATATATGGAATTTAAGGGGGAAAAAATGTCATGAAGAACCTAGTGGTAAGACGGGAATAAAGACACAGACCTACTAGAGAATGGACTTGAGGATATGGGGAAGGGGAAGGGGAAGCTGTGACAAAGCGAGAGATAGGCATGGACATATATACACTACCAAACGTAAGGTAGATAGCTAGTGGGAAGCAGCCGCATAGCACGGGGAGATCAGCTCGGTGCTTTGTGACCGCCTGGAGGGGTGGGATAGGGAGGGTGGGAGGGAGGGAGATGCAAGAGGGAAGAGATATGGGAACATATGTATATGTATAACTGATTCACTTTGTTATAAAGCAGAAACTAACACAATATTGTAAAGCAATTATTCTCCAATAAAGATGTAAAAAAAAAAAAGGGTTAATGTGGCTTATTCCATAGACTTAGGTATAAATTCAGTTACTCTTCCACTTTTCTAATTAGTTGCTCAAGGCTCCCACCTGTTTATTAGTAAGAAATTCAAAATCTCCTTCAGACTTTCCTTCATTCCAGCCATATTGTTCAGGAACCCTAAGGGCCTATATAGTCCAAGGGCATTGGGATTTAGTCTGGCACCCTCATCCTAGCAGAATGGGAACTGGGTCTAATGAAGTCACTGTTTCCATTGTTTCTCAATGTAATACAATAGTCATATTGAAAACCAATCCTACATGTTTTGCCAGCTGTTGCTGGCCCAGGGCTACAAAAAGATTTTTGTGGATCCGGATTTCTGTATAGGCAACCTGATTCTTCAAAAATACCCCTCAAATGTGCTAAGTCAGTCAAGAGCAACATATTCTTGGGGTCTCAAGATTGCAGTTCCTAGTGATCTGATTTTTCCATTCCCCTTACAGCCACCTTCCAGGGTGCCAGGTCAACACTTAATAGATTAGAAGGAGGCCAGGATAGGTGATTAATAAAGACTTTAGCTGGCCTTTGTCCCCAGTTCCGAAGAGCCTCCTAAACCCTTAGAATTTCCTGGTGATAGGAGTGTCTTTGTTATTCATGATGGGTCCATCAGACCAGCATGATTGTTTATGCTAACAAAGTGATTCCTGGTGGACCTCTGAGATGACTCAGAATGGGGGCTGGCCATTCCAGAAAGACCAAGTGTGTGATTAGATGGTTGAAGCTTTAAAACACGTGACATTAGCCCAGAAAGGGGAGGGGGACTGGACTGAGTTCAACCACGTGGCAGTGATTCAATCAACTGTGCCTATGTCATAAAATAACACCTCAATAAAAACACCAAAGCTTGGTGACAAATGGCCATAGGGACATCTGAATTTGCAGCCAGTGTTTGAAATAAAGGCATTCTTGTAGATGACTATGCTTTTAACTCAAATTTGGCTACCCCCAGGTATTCTGGTAATAGATAGAGGAGTTAGAAGTGGTGCAGGCAAGAAATTGTGGCAGTAGAGATGGAGAGAAGTGGAGAGGTTCAAGAGATATAGCGTGAAATAAATAGGACTTAGTGATGGATGCTGTCAGATACAACCCCAAAAATGCAAATTTTTAAAAACAATGAGCTATCAGTCTTACTATCAAAGAGGCAGATTTTAAAATAGGAACTATAAGAACATATGGTTTTTTAAATCATAACCAAATAATACCTCTATGTATCCCTGCATAATAGGAAAAGCAAATAACTCTAATCTTTATTTTCATGAGTGCTATTTCACACAAATCACATCAGTCAGAGACTAATAGATATAACTTTAGGGAAAGCAAGCTATAAACCATAATAGAGATTTGGGTTTTTTTAAGTCATTAACATTATAATGTCGTGTCGTCTATCAAAGGACTTGTCATTATCATGTGATCCTCAGAGCTGTGTCTAATTGACTGAGTAGAAAATAGCTTTAATTTTCTATCTTCCAGACTTCCCTGGTGGCACAGTGGTTAAGAATCCACCTGACAGTGCAGGGGACACGGGTTTGATCCCTGGTCGGGGAAGATCCCACATGCCGCGGAGCAACTAAGCCCCTGCGCCACAACTACTGAGGCTGCATGCCACAACTACTGAAGTCCACGCACCTAGAGCCTGTGCTCTGACACAAGAGAAGCCACCGCAAGAGAAGCCCGCGCATTGCAACAAAGAGTAGCCCCCGCTCACCACAACTAGAGAAAGCCTGTGTGCAGCAAAGAAAACCCAACACGGCCAAAAATAAATAAATACATTAATTTAAAAAAAATTTCTATCTTCCTTCTTCTCTGGTTGAAATTTAAATCATGCCAGTGTTAGTTTTCATCAATGAGCTTCCCCAAAGGAAAAACTTTAAGAGAAGCTATAATTAAAGGGCTATCACAAGAGCCAGAGTAAAACATGGAACATCACTGTACAGCACCACCTACAAATAAAACCTCTAACAGTGGCTCAAGGGCCTACTTTGTACGGTGAAGTCTCAAAAAACTGAGGGCATAGGTCTTTACTTTAAACTGCACAGGTCCTTAGACTACCCAACCAGTGACAATAAAGTAAAAATGAAAAGTGAAAGAGCCTGCGGAGCGTCAGATGCCTTGATACTCATCAGCAGCTCAGCATCATGCAGATAAAGCATATTAATAATGCATTGGGAGTTCACGCTCCATCAAGATGTTTACGCTCCATCCTGGGGTTGTACGAAATAACCTATAGTATCTTCTATCCCACCAGAACTAAGAGGGTATGAGCCACCAAATCTGACTCAGGCTTATCCAACAGATATTACAATCTGGATTTTCCAAGGACCATCCTGGCACTTCAAATATTTTTCCCATTGTCACACCATATATCTCAATTTGAGGTTCACAAAATACAGCTCTTGTGGCTACATTTTTGTGACCTAAGCTTCCCTGGCCTACCATCATGCACACAAAACAAGAGCTATAAACATAAAAAAGTATTTCTTTGGCTCATGCCTACCCACAACGTTGGGAATTCTAATCGCAACTGTCACATGTGTTCCCAAGCAAAATGGACTATTGGAATAGCCTCCTAACCAGACTCCCCACATTCCCTCTTTTTCCCCAAATAGCTACTAAAGGAATCTTTTCAAAGTACAACTCTGATGTCATCCCTCTGCTTTAATTCTTCAATAGCTTTAGTAATTGTTCAATTATTGATACTCTTCTTTGCTCTTAGGATAAAGACCAAGATCCTATAAGTCCCTCATAGCTGGATCTTGTTCTATCTCTTCAGCCACATCTTGCACCATGCTCCTTCTCTTCATGTCAGCCACACCAGCCTCCCTTCAGATCCTCAAATGCACCATGGGGCCTTCGCACATGCTGTCCCTTGTGCATAGAATGATCTCTGCCAATTTCCTCCCACCCGCAAAATAACTCCCACTCTTCCTGAAGACCTCAACACAATCTTCTTTTTTCTCAGATAAGCCTTTATTAATTTCCATGACTGGGTCAATTTCCCTGAATATATTCTCTCATATCATCACGCACCTCTCTTCTAGAGCTGTCAATGTGTAACACAATTATAATTATATATTTCTTTATCTTCATCCCACAGTGAATTTTAAGTCCACCATTTTATCCCCATCATCTTTCACACAATCTGATATATAACTCACTAAATATTTGTTGGATGGATGAGTGCATTGGTTAGGGTAAGGCTAAACTGATAAAACAAAGAGACTCATAAGTAATTTAAAGATTGAAAAAAGATAGTTTATTTTTTACCTAAAATCTAGTGGTGAGCATTCCATGTCAGTGGGTAGCTCTGCTCCATACAGTCATTCAGAGACCCAAGATGTTATGCTCGTCTGCATGCAGAGGTTGAGTTGATGGGTTCCAGCCAGTGGGAAGGAAAAAGCTAGGACATGCATATCCAGGTGTCTAAAGTCCCAGAGCTGCAAGTGGCACACACCACTCCTCACATTCCACATGGCAACACCTAACTGAAAGGGAAGCTGAAAAATGTAGAGTAGCTTGGCAGCCATGTGCACAACTACAACTCCGTTATTATAGAAGAAGGGGAGAACAGAATTCATGGGCAATTAAAAGCTCCCACTACATAGTGAATGGATGAATGAATGAGTGAGTGAATGAATGGGTAAATACAGTCCTCTCAGCTTCCACAGGGCAAGCACCATTTGCCCTCACCTTCTCTGGCTTTCTGCCAAGGCCTCCAAAGTCAATAATGGAACACTCAATGCCCAAAAACCAAGGTCAGATGTCTTCTATGTGCTAAGGCAGGTGGCACCTGTGCTGCTAAACCTGTTGATCTGTGTTCTCAGAGCCCCAAGGAAGATCAACTAAAGTTTCTCCTCTCCTTTTACTCACTCTTGTAGGACAGTTCTCCTCTCCCTGGAATTGAGACGTGGGTCCACTGTGGACGGGCTGGAAGGCAAATTGAGCGATGGTACTGAATGTACTCAAAGATCATCCAACCCTCTAACACTGAACCATTACCCTGGCACCAAGTTCCTGAGCAGAGGGTCTCATTGTTCAGGTTAAGTTCTTTCCCAGGAGGCTCATTGGTCCTTTGGGCAATGACTCCTGGGGAAATTACCCTGCAGACAGGCTCTCCTGACTACCCAGGCATGTTTGCACTAAAGAATTTCACAGAGACAGTTCTCAAATTCAGACCACAACAATATGGGATAAAGAAAATGTCTTCAATTTGACTCATAAAACATCTTGAGATGATCAAAACCCACAGAGTTGTCAACAAAACAAAAAAAGTGTGTATATGCTGTTCCAGTTACTACTGCTGCATAGCAAACACCCCAAACCCAGCAGCACAGAACAGGCATTTTATTGGTCTCACAGATTCTTTGGGTTAGGAATTTGAACAGAGAACAGCAGGGAGGGCTTTTCTTTGCTCTCTGATAGTTGAGTATTCAACTAGGAAGCCTCAGAGACTGAGGGTTACTCAACAGCTGAATGGAATCATCTGACAGGATTTATGGTCACATGTCTGGTGATTGATGCTAGTAGTCAGCTGGAATCTCAGCTGGGCTGTTGGCTGAAACATCTTTATATGACCTCTTTGTATGGTCTCTCCACATGGGCTAATTGGGCTTCCTTTTAACATGGTGCCTGGGTGCCAAGAGCAAACGTCCCAACAGAGGAAAGCAAAAATACATGGCATTTTTGTGTTCAAGCTTCAGAAGCCACATAGTGTCACTTCCACCACACTCTACCAGGCGAGCCAGTCACACAGGTCCACCCAGGTGCAAGAAGAGGGGACACAGAGCCTACCATTGGACGAGAGGAATGTCACAGTCACATTGTAAGAGCATATGGGGTGGCAGAGATCATTGCTTCCATCTTTGGAGAATGCAGTCTGCCACATGTGTCTAATTGCCTCTCATGGCAGATTTTTTTTTAATTAATAAACTCAGCAATATTTTTGAAGCAGTAATGATTTTGGAGTTTTTGCTTTACTGACTTGAAAGGCAAAGCAATATAGTTAATTCAGACACAAATATTTACTTCTATCAATCAAAATAAAATCAGAGCTAATAGTCCCCAGTGGGACTTCCCCGGTGGTCCAGTGGTCAAGACTCCAGGCTCCCAATGCAGGGGGCCTGGGTTTGATCCCTGGTCAGAGAACTAGATCCCACATGCCGCAACTAAGACTCAGTGCAGCCAAATAAATAAATACTTAAAAAAAAAAAAAAGAATTTAGAAAAACTTTAAAAAAATAGTCCTCAATGGCTTTGAGGATTGGCCAAACAGGCAGATTGTCACGTGTGTCTATATCCCATGGACACGATCAAAATGAAAGAGTGGAATGGTAGATGCCTTGGGAATTATTTCTTCACAATTAGGGGCATGGTGAAACTCACTGTGAAGCTTTATTTCTCTTAATATCTTTATTTCTGTCCCTGAGTAACCCAAATGTCCTCAGACCTTACCAGCCCGTGAAGTCACAGTAAAAAACACCCACATCTTGATGTTTTATAGCCGCTATTTACATGCAGTTGCTGCCTCAAAGTCTCACCCATTCTGACACCTCCACGTGTTAGGCTCAGAAGCAAGTCTGCTCACATCCCTCTGCTCCAAATTTCCACGGTCAAAGAGCCACTTGAGGGAGGTGTCCTGACCCTGCCACAGCTGCCAGTGTCCTCCGTGAAGACATCACGCTCTGAGGGCCACAGTCTCACCTGACACTCTTGTGCCACCCTGAGCCCTCAGGTGGCCAGGCTTCACCCTGGGAGAATGGCCTCCTCCCCAGTGCTGACACCCAGACTCCCAAGCAGGTGCCACTGGTTCACCAAGGCTCGAAACATACTTCATCAAAGTGACCCCATCTCTTCTGCTGTCTCCCTCCACTGATGCCTGAAACACCTTTTGCTATCAAAATCAGACCAACAGAAACAGATGGCCGTGCCAATCTCAAGTCACGAATCCCTAGGGAGCCTGAGCTGGGCTGGGTTCTGTGCAGAGACATGGGGAATAGACTATGAGAGAGAGAAAGGGAGAGAGAGGGACGTGGTATTAACAGTTGCTGAATCTAGAAGGTGAAGCTTACACATCTGTTTATTGTTCAATGATTTCAATTTTCTGTAAGTTTGAAATATTTCAAAATAAAAGGTTGAAGGAAAAATTTTAAAATAGAAGGATTATAGAAGACAGAGTGGCTTCCCTGGTGGTGCACTGGTTAAGAATCCACTTGCCAATGCAGGGGACACGGGTTCGAGCCCGGGCCCAGGAAGATCCCACATGCTGCGGAGCAACTAAGCCCATACACCACAACTACTGAGCCTGCGCTCTAGAGCTCGCATGCCACAACTACGGAGCCCACGTGCCACAACTACTGAAGCCCGCGTGCCTAGAGCCCGTGCTCCGCAACAAGAGAAGCCTCTGCAATGAGAAGCCCACGCACCTTAACGAAGAGTAACCCCAGCTTGCCGCAACCAGAGGAAGCCCACGCACAGCAACAAAGACCCAACACAGCCAAAAATAAAAATTAAAAATAAATGAATTTATTTTAAAAAAAGAAATAAAACTTCTTTAATGATATCCTAAATCTGGTTCAATATCTAGGTTATGGTCATTAAAATGAGAAACGGTGATGGCCCGTGCTAAGGCAGTGGCAGTGAGTGTAGAAGCTAGATTTGAGAGAGGTGTCTGGCTGGAAACAAAAGGATGTGATTTATTGGATACACGGTGTGAGGGAGGGAGGAGTCAAGGGTGACACTATGATATTCAGGTTATGACAGACGATTCAAGAAGAGGACAAGAGGGCTTCCCTGGTGGCGCAGTGGTTGAGAATCTGCCTGCTAATGCAGGGGACACGGGTTCGAGCCCTGGTCTAGGAGGATCCCACATGCCATGGAGCAACTGGGCCCGTGAGCCACAACTACTGAGCCTGCGCGTCTGGAGCCTGTGCTCCGCAACAAGAGAGGCCGCGATAGTGAAAGGCCCGCGCACCGCAATAAAGAGTGGCCCCTGCTCGCCGCAACTAGAGAAAGCCCTCGCACAGAAACGAAGACCCAACACAGCAAAAATAAATTAATTAACTAATAAACTCCTACCCCCAACACCTTCTTAAAAAAGAAGAAGAAGAAGAAGAGGACAGAGATCAATTCTATTTGGACAGGACATCCAGGTGGGGATAGTCAGAAGGTGCACTGGACCATGAACAAGACGTCCGTGCTGACTTTTTAAGGAGTTAGGAGTCAATAGAAGCTGGAGCTGGTGCATGTATCAGGTCCTCCAGGAAAAGTAAGAAGGAAAGGGAGAAGAGGGGGAAATGAGGATGGGCTGCTCAAGGAGGCTGAGGGGAAACTGTTTCCAAGATGAAGCACTCGGTGTTAATCCCACACTCCATGTCGTCTCCTGGTATAATTCATTCCTGGGCAAATTCCATTCCTCATTAACAGTTTTTCTTTCCTTAGATTGTTTTTTATTATCTCAGTTTTATTATGCTGGTACAAACACCAAGTACTTCTCCTAATAAATGGCATTTTTCATCTGTTATATCACCCAAATGAATTCAAGCGCTTATAATTAGCAAGGTTTACATAACAGGTATAATTTCTTGATAATAAAGTCTGGCCATTATCGTTGATTTTTCTTAATGGAAGCATTTTGTTTTTGAAATAAACAGCAGGCATTAACCAAAGATATCTGGATAGCAATAATACTCAACTCTGAGCATAACCTGTTTGCTACTCTCTTGAAACTAATCATAATTCTACAACAATATAAAAACATTAGGAGATTAATAAAAGCCATTTTACCAGACAAGGCTCATTCTTCTTTACTGCTATATTTGTCACACAAGGGAAAATTACTTTATTACATGGGTAGCAATGCATTTATGACAAGGCACTTGAAAAAGAAGTCTGATGCTCATTTTGAAATTCCATTTCTCAGTAGTCATAAGCCATGCAGTCATCAAAATCGTTTAAAAAGAAAAAAAAAACTATCACGTGCTTTTAGTGCTTTTAAGTGCTTTGTTCTTAAACAAAAGTACTTAGTATTTGCAAATATTAGCAGTTTAGACTGTTGATGTATGGTTTAAGTTAAATTGTAAATGAAATTCAGTACTATGGCCAGACTAGATCTAAATAATTTGGTAAAAGAAAGGGATTTTTTAAATTATTCAGTAATTTTATATTAGTCAAGCAGATGATTCAAAGAAAGGTGGGGAATGCCTCTTTTGCACTTAGAAGATAAATGGGTCAATCATTGGTCTTCTTACCTATGTATCACTGGCGTAGCCCACCAGCCACTTCGGAACTCCAAGGCTCTGCCAGCTATCTGCCCCTCTCCACTTCCACCCCTGAACAAGTAACTCTGAGAAGAACTGGTTGTGACAGAGACTACCCATCAGAATCCATTCTCCCATTTCATGACATAAAGTTGTAACTGGAAAGCAGCTGCCCAGCAGGGAAACCCAGTCCCCACTCCTTTTGCAGTTAGGTAGAGACGCATAACTCATTCTCACTGTAAAGTGGAGCCAGGGGTGATGTGTGCCACTTCCGGACCTAGCCTTTTAAGAAGGCAGGCATCTCTGCTCCATAATCTTTTTTTTCCTCCTCCACCAGCTCAATGCAAATGACAACTGCCTCTTACACAGGCAATGTAGTCAAAGGCTTCTCTACCTTGTAGACCCAGACATGAGCCCATGCCGGACTGGCCAGGTACAAGGCTAGGTGGCAGACATCTGCCCTCTATATCTCACACACACACACGCACACACTACACACACACACACACACACACACACACACACATTTGCTGTGCCTATGGTTTTGATAATGGTCAACCTTTATTAAGCCCGTCTCTCTCATAATATGATAGCTCACCTAGTCATAAAAAGGCTTCCTTGTAGCAGCGCTCCACCAGCTTGAGAGAAGAGTTTACCACACAAGTGTATAGTATATCTCATAATAGTCATCATTTGGGCTCAAGCCACAGATTACCAGCCCAGTCGTACCACTTCTCATCTGCCTTGACAGAGCTGGTCTGAACAGACTTCAAACTGACAAGCACATATTTTTGGATACATACACATCACTGGTCAGAATGTATGAGGGAAAAAAAGCCTTCTCCAAAAAGAAAATATTGCTGGTTGTTCAAGTCACATTAACAATGAACACTAATAATGACAACAGGTTGTTTATTCAGTATTAACTGCATTTAACAGTGACAAAGATCAAAGACTGCCATAGGTAGCACACTACTTGTCAGGAATTGTATGTGTTAATAATTCCAAGAGAAAAGTTCTAATTCATCCACAATTTCAAAGGGTAACATTTCCCAGGGGAAATGAAATTAATCATAGCAAAGGAAAATGCAACAAAGTTAAATGTATTTTTTTAGGCTGTTAACACTTTTCTTCTACCTATTTAAATGAATTCCCAAAATGATGGGCTCTGGTTGGCAAAAAACTCCAGAACAATCTGAGATGAGGCTTTCTGATCGCCTGTACTTCATACTTAGGGCAGTTCACAGGCCTCTGAGATAAGACAGGCAGCGCCGCTGACACGAGGCTTCTGACAGAGGGGGTAAGTTTATTAAAGCACATTATCTCTCTAGGTGGTAACAGGTAATATGTCTTGGGGGCTTCAGTTTAGGTTGGTGATTTCTAATCTACATAAATTTCCTTGGAACTGACTGTAAACTAGTTAAATGGTTGGCTGGTGACAAAAGGATGAGGAAAATAATGCATGCACCAGAGATTTGGAGGGATTTGTATCTGCTCTGTAATTATGTTAGCACATGGGAAATTAAAATTCTTGTTGGCATCTCCCTTCACTTCCCCCCCTCCCGCCCCCCGCCACCATGCCTCCTCACTTGTCCCCAAGAAGAGCTCTTGGAGCAAAAAGGAATAGTAGTTTGAGGTGGAAGAAAACAAAGAGAAAGGAAGATGAGAGAAGGGGATGAAAACACAGCCCAGCAAGGGCCTCCCTGCTCCCCAGTGAGGCAAAGGGCTCCCGCACAAGCAGGAAAGGCTGTTTTAACTAAAATGTGTGGTCGGTTCAAGGAAAAACGCCATTCAGATGAATTCTCTTACCTCATACTTCCCTCATTACAGCTTGCACTTTGGACTGTTTAGGTTATGCCTTTAGACCAGGGATGGGCAACTGCAGCAGGGACAAATCCAGCCCACCACCTGTGTTTGTACTACCCTCAAGAATGGTTTTTACATTTTTTAATGGTTACATTTTAAGTGGTTACATAAATAACTACGTATTACTCCCAATTTTCCCTCGTGGCCCACAAAGTCTAAAATATTTCCTCTCTGGCCCTTTGAGAAAAAGGTTTCCAATCCTTCTCTAGATGAGATCTCCAGGGGTCAGCACTGCCAGTACATTCTTTTTTTTTTTTTTTAATCTCTTGGCTCCAATAATGCCAGGTGGTTGGATAGATTTGAAAAAGTTCTAAGAGACCATTCTAAACACAGGAAAGACATTTTTCTCACTTGCAAATGAAAAACACTGAGGCTTAGAGGTGCTAATTGGCTGGTCCAAAGTCCAACTGCTTGTTAGTGGCAAAGTTAAACCAGAATCCCCACTGCAACATACCACCCAGATCTGGTGATGCCAACATAAAGCATTACATCACCTTTCGAAGTCTCTCTTCCTATCAAACTGATTAACCTCTGTGCATCAGTAAGACACAGAGACACCGCTACTTTGTATACCTGGATGAAGAGAGACAAAGGCATTCAGTAGGAAATTAAAAAAAAAGAAACTACTCTTATTCCTAAAGAGAGGTACAGTTTGAGACTCAATCCCTGGGTAAGGGACAAACCTGACATTGTCCTAAACAATCCGTCTATGATTATACGGGCCTGTTGGGGAGGTTCAAAACTGATTTGTGATGTACTTAATGGTAAACTGAGAGAGGAAAAACACATTGAGAAAACAGAAATAAATTTCTTTCATTATGTGTGCTCAGAATTACATCAGTGAGAAAATAATTTGCTTGGTACATTTTATGCCCATTTTGAATGTGTCAAGTGATAAGAGTTTCCAACTCTTTCCTGCGGAGGCTACTCCCTAAACTAATATTTTTCATTGTTGTTCATGTTTTCTAAGGCAGTATCTCAAGGTCTAACAGGTTTACTCACCACTCTACACAGATGTTGAATTGAAACCTTTCTAATAATACCCAAAATGTATTATAATTTTTTGCTATGCTTCCAAAAGCTTGGGGATATAAAAGCTTGATGTGTATATTTTAACAAATATTGATGCTTTCTTTGGAATTTGGGAGCAAAGTGTCAATGAATTGGGTGTAACTAAACACTTTGACGTGCCATCTGAGCAGTTGTAATTGGCCTAATGCTATTGCATAGGTTATCTAGACAGCATTAGAGAGAAACCCTTCATTCCTTTGTCCCGAGTGCTCTTTTGAAAGTCATGCTGTTCTAGTTAGTTCAATGCTATTTATTTTTACTTGTGCTCATTACTTTACCCCTCAGGAGTAATGTTCAATGTTTAGCAACAATAAATTTTATTTCCCACGTGTCAGTCTGGTTACAAAGCTGATACAAACCCCTCTAAATCTTTTGTGTTGCCTAGTATGCATTCATTATTTTCTTCATCTTTCTGTCACCAGCCAGCCATTTAACTAGTTTACAGTCAGCTGTAAAGTAATTTATGTATATTAGGAATCAAAAGTAGTCAAAGCCCCCCAGGCATCTCACCTGGCCCTCTCTGCTACGGATTGGGTTCTTCCTCTACCAAAGCAACCCCTCATACACGTGCTTTAGAGCTGCAATGTTGGCTTTATTTAACTTCCAACTTCAGAACACACACTCTCTAATCATAATCAACTGACCAACTGTTATTCATTTCCACCCATGTAATGCTCTCCTAAGGCGCTGCTCTGGGTAAAAAAAATAAAACCAAAACAAATGACAACAGATGGCAAAAAGGCAATATGAAACAAATGATTTTTCAGAGTTGATTCAAACTTAGCTAAGGATTCCGGAAAGTCTTGTTTCAAAAGTGAGTGTCATACATAAAGGGTAGAGGGAACAAAGTGATCCTCAACTAAAATGTCTCTCTCAGTGTTAATTTATAAAAGGATGGACAAACACAACCTATGTTAAAATATATTTTTACTGTTTAAGCTGTATTGGACACTTTTTAAATATTACTCCTATGAAAGTCAAAATGGAGTCACTGCTGCTAAAAGGGCCCTCTAAAATGGAGCCGTGATGCCAGTGAGCAAGTGTGACATGTGCAAGTCTCACCCTGGATGGAATCTGACCTTTTGACCACATCATCTCAACACAGGCATCCAGAACATCTGCCCAACGTTCCAGAAACTCAAGATACTCATCGGACCCTTACTCTAAAATGGCTCCTGACAGCCTATCTATTTATTGCACCCTTACCCTAAAACACCTCATGATAGCCATCCCTTAAGGACAAATATTTCCTTTCTTGGGTCAGAGCACAGTCTCATGGTTTTTGCCTTTGTAAGCCCCGGACTCTTTCTCTTCCCCAGAATACTCTCGGTTTTACGCAAATCTATGTCTCCAGAATTGTAGCTCTCAAGACCCCAGATAAAGCTCTTTTCTTATTTGCAGCCTTCTGCATTTGGGGGAGGGGGTGTTTTCTTGTGGGTTTGTTTTTGTTGTTGTTGTTTTGATTGACACTCCAATACAACAAAAATCCTTTGTCCATTTAGGCTATGTCAAAA
Source organism: Aethalodelphis obliquidens (assembly GCF_003676395.1). Classification (NCBI taxonomy): domain Eukaryota; kingdom Metazoa; phylum Chordata; class Mammalia; order Artiodactyla; family Delphinidae; genus Aethalodelphis; species Aethalodelphis obliquidens. The sequence continues at coordinate 7,931,446 of NW_020837952.1, read as the reverse complement.
AGGGGCGATGTTATTTTCTCTAAGGTTAAATCAATCAACAAATATTTATTGAGAGCCACTATTTACTCTGTCTTATGTTAAGAGCTGTAGAGAATGTCATAATTGGCCCCAAAGAGGTGATGATTGTAGACCCCTCAATACAAAGATGTCAATGAGAAGGCCAGATCCAGAAGGAAGGAAAGCATGGAAGGAAAGAGAGGCATATCTAAATACTCCTTTTCTCTGTCCTTTTATGTACATCTCTCCCACCCATCACGAGGGTTGTGAAACTTAAACTTGATCGATTAGGACATGGGTGCCATTAAAAATTTTAGAGCAAGGATAGAATAAGACCGTAGAAACCACAGCAACAAACTTTTCTTGCAAACAAGGTTTTGGATGTTATTTGCAAAGCTCGGTCCGAATTTTCTAAGGCTCTAATGAAATAAGTCACACACACACACACACACACACACACACACACACGCACACACATACACACAAAAAAACCCTGCCTTCAGGTGAGATTGTATCTAGACCATGTTCAGCAGGCTCGTGCTTTATTTCTACCATTTTAAAAATTATATTATTAAGGAAAAGATCTTTGAGAAGCACCAAATTTATAATTGTGTCCTTTTAGAAATTTGGTCGTGAGAGGGTGAGTCACAACGAAAGATTTAAGGCTGCCCAACCGAAAGCAACACAACCAAAATCTTCAAGAGCAAACAAAAATTCACCTAAACAGAATTATAGTGTTAGGTAGATAAAACTTACATATCAAATTTTCTTACTGAAACAATTAGGATATTCTGAAATTTTATTACATTTGACCATCTAGTCATTAGTTAGTATGTAATTGTTTTTGGTTTTTTTTATACCTTTATTGGAGTGTAATTGCTTTACAATGGTGTGTTAGTTTCTGCTTTATAACAAAGTGAATCAGTTATACATATACAAATGTTCCCATATCTCTTCCCTCTTCCATCGCCCTCCCTCCCACCCTCACTATCCCACCCTTCTAGGTGGTCACAAAGCACCGAGCTGATCTCCCTGTGCTATGCGGCTGCTTCCCACTAGCTATCTATTTTACGTTTGGGAGTGTATGTATGTCCATTCCACTCTCTCACTTTGTCACACCTTACCCTTCCCCCTCCCCATATCCTCAAGTCCATTCTCCTGTAGGTCTGGTCTGTGTATTTATTCCTGTCTTACCACTAGGTTCTTCATGACATTTTTTTATTTTCTTAAGTTCTATTATATGTGTTAGCATACGGTATTTGTCTTTTTCTTTCTGACTTACTTCACTCTGTATGACAGACTCTAGGTCCATCCACCTCATTACAAATAGCTCAATTTCGTTTCTTTTTATGGCTGACTAATATTCCATTGTATATATGTGCCACATCTCCTTTATCCATTCATCCGATGATGGGCACTTAGGTTGTTTCCATCTCTGGGCTATTGTAAATAGAGCTGCAACGAACATTTTGGTACATGACTCTTTTTGAATTATGGTTTTCTCGGGGTATATGCCCAGTAGTGGGATTGCTGGGTCATATGGTGGTTCTATTTGTAGTTTCTTAAGGAACCTCCATACTGTTCTCCACAGTGGCTGAACCAATTCACATTCCCAGCACTGCAAGACTGTTCCATTTGTTCCAAACCCTCTCCAGCATTTATTGTTTCTAGATTTTTTGATGATGGCCATTCTGACTGGTGTGAGATGATATCTCACTGTAGTTTTGATTTGCATTTCTCTAATGATTAATGATGTTGAGCATTCTTTCATGTGTTTGTTGGCAGTCTGTATATCTTCTTTGCAGAAATGTCTATTTAGGTCTTCTGCCCATTTAGGGATTGGGTTGTTTGATTTTTTGTTATTGAGCTGCATGAGCTGCTTATAAATTTTGGAGATTAATCCTTTGTCAGTTGCTTCATTTGCAAATATTTTCTCCTATTCTGAGGGTTGTCTTTTGGTCTTGTTTATGGTTTCCTTTGCTTTGCAAAAGCTTTGAAGTTTCATTAGGTCCCATTTGTTTATTTTTGTTTTTATTTCCATTTCTGTAGGAGGTGGGTCAAAAAGGATTTTGCTATGATTTATGTCACAGAGTGTTCTGCCTATGTTTTCCTCTAAGAGTTTGATAGTTTCTGGCCTTACATTTAGGTCTTTAATCCATTTTGAGCTTATTTTTGTGTATGGTGTTAGGGAGTGATCTAATCTCATACATTTATATGTACCTGTCCAGTTTTCCCAGCACCACTTATTGAAGAGGCTGTCCGTTCTCCACTGTACATTCCTGCCACCTTTATCAAAGATAAGGTGACCATATGTGCGTGGGTTTATCTCTGGGCTTTCTATCCTGTTCCATTGATCTATATTTCTGTTTTTGTGCCAGTACCATACTCTCTTAATTACTGTAGCTTTGCAGTATACTCTGAAGTCAGTAAGCCTGATTCCTGCAGCTCCATTTTTCGTTCTCAAAATTGCTTTGGCTATTTGGGGTCTTTTATGTTTCCACACAAATTGTGAAAGTTTTTGTTCTAGTTCTGTGAAAAATGCCAGTGGTAGTTTGATAGGGATTGCATTGAATCTGTAGATTGCTTAAGGGTAGTATAGTCATTTTCACAATGTTGATTCTTCCAATCCAAGAACATGGTATATCTCTCCATCTATTTGTATCATGTTTAATTTCTTTCATCAGTGTCTTATAATTTTCTGCATACAAGTCTTTTGTCTCCATAGGTAGGTGTGTTCCTAGATTATTATTCTTTTTGTTGCAATGGTAAATGGGAGTGTTTTCTTGATTTCACTTCCAGATTTTTCATCATTAGTATATAGGAATGCCAGAGATTTATGTGCATTAATTTTGTATCCTGCTACTTTACCAAATGCATTGATTAGCTCTAGTAGTTTTCTGGTAGCATCTTTAGGATTCTCTGTGTATAGTATCATGTCATCTGCAAACAGTGACAGCTTTACTTCCTCTTTTCTGATTTGAATTCCTTTTATTTCCTTTTCCTCTCTGATTGCTGTGGCTAGAACTTCCAAAACTATGTTGAATAAGAGTGGTGAGAGTGGGCAACCTTGTCTTTTTTCTGATCTTAGTGGAAATGCTTTTAATTTTTCACCATTGAGGACGATGTTGGCTGTCGGTTTTTCATATATGGCCTTTATTATGTTGAGGAAAGTTCCCTCTATGCCTACTTTCTGCAGGGTTTTTATCATAAATGGGTGTTGAATTTTGTCAAAAGCTTTCTCTGGATCTATTGAGATGACCATATGGTTTTTCTCCTTCAATTTATTAATCTGGTGTATCACATTGATTGATTTGCGTATATTGAAGAATCCTTGCATTCCTGGAATAAACCCCACTTGATCATGGTGTATGATCCTTTTAATGTGCCGTTGGATTCTGTTTGCTAGTATTTTGTTCAGGATTTTTGCATCTATGTTCATCAGTGATATTGGCCTGTAGCTTTCTTTCTTTGTGATATCCTTGTCTGGTTTTGGTATCAGGGTGATGGTGGCCTTGTAGAATGAGTTTGGGAATGTTCCTCCCTCTGCTATATTTTGGAAGAGTTTGAGAAGGACAGGTGTTAGCTCTTCTCTAAATGTTTGATAGAATTCGCCTGTGAAGCCATCTGGTCCTGGGCTTTTGTTTGTTGGAAGATTTTTAATCACAGTTTCAACTTCAGTGCTTGTGATTGGTCTGTTCATATTTTCTATTTCCTCCTGATTCAGTCTTGGCAGGTTGTGAATTTCTAAGAATTTGTCCATTTCTTCCAGGTTGTCCATTTTTTTGGCATAGAGTTGCTTGTAGTAATCTCTCATAATCTTTTGTATTTCTGCAGTGTCAGTTACTTCTCCTTTTTCATTTCTAATTCTATTGATTTGAGTCTACTGCCTTTTTTTCTTGATGAGTCTGGCTAATGGTTTATCAATTTTGTTTATCTTCTCAAAGAACCAGCTTTTAGTTTTATTGATCTTTGCTATTGTTTCCTTCATTTATTTCTGATCTGATTTTTATGATTTCTTTCCTTCTGCTAACTTTGGGGTTTTTTGTTCTTCTTTCTCTAATTGCTTTAGGTGCAAGGTTAGGTTGTTTATTCAAGATGTTTCCTGTTTCTTAAGGTAGGATTGTATTGCTATAAACTTCCCTCTTAGAACTGCTTTTGCTGCATCCCATAGATTTTGGGTCGTCATGTCTCCATTGTCATTTGTTTCTAGGTATTTTTTCATTTCCACTTTTATTTCTTCAGTGATCACTTCGTTATTAAGTAGTGTATTGTTTAGCCTCCATGTGTTTGTATTTTTTACAGATCTTTTCCTGTAATTGATATCTAGTCTCATAGCATTGTGGTCAGAAAAGATACTTGATACAATTTCAATCTTCTTAAATTTACCAAGGCTTGATTTGTGACCCAAGATATGATCTATCCTGGAGAATGTTCCATGAGCACTTGAGAAACATGTGTATTCTGTTGTTTTTGGATGGAATGTCTTATAAATATCAATTAAGTCCATCTTGTTTAATGTATCATTTAAAGCTTGTGTTTCCTTATTTATTTTCATTTTGGATGATCTGTCCATTGGTGAGGGTGGGGTGTTAAAGTCCCCTACTATGAATGTGTTACTGTCGATTTCCCCTTTTATGACTGTTAGTATTTGCCTTATGTTGAGGTGCTCCTATGTTGGGTGCATAAATATTTACAATTGTTGTATCTTCTTCTTGGATCGATCCCTTGATCATTATGTAGTGTCCTTCTTTGTCTCTTCTAATAGTCTTTATTTTAAAGTCTATTTTGTCTGATATGAGGATTGCTACTCCAGCTTTCTTTTGGTTTCCATTTGCATGGAATATCTTTTTCCATCCCCTCACTTGCAGTCTGTATGTGTCTCTACGTCTCTTGTAGACAGCATATATATGGGTCTTGTTTTTGTATCCATTCAGCCAGTCTGTGACTTTTGGTGGGAGCATTTAATTCATTTACATTTAAGGAAATTATCAATATGTATGTTCCTACTCCCATTTTCTTAATTGTTTTGGGTTTGTTATTGTAGGTCTTTTCCTTGTCTTGTGTTTCTTCCCTAGAGAAGATCCTTTAGTATTTGTTGTAAAGCTGGTTGGTGGTGCTGAACTCTCTCAGCTTTTGCTTGTCTGTAAAGGTTTTAATTTCTCCATCAAATCTGAATGAGATCCTTGCTGGGTAGAGTAATCTTGGTTGCAGGTTTTGCTCCTTCATCACTTTAGATATGTCCTGCCAGTCCCTTCTGGCTTGCAGAGTTTCTGCTGAAAGATCAGCTGTTAACCTTATGGGGATTCCCTTGTGTGTTATTTGTTGTT
>NW_020837952.1:7920997-7925722 GCF_003676395.1 Aethalodelphis obliquidens | reverse complement strand
TTTTGATGATGGCCATTCTGACTGGTGTGAGATGATATCTCACTGTAGTTTTGATTTGCATTTCTCTAATGATTAATGATGTTGAGCATTCTTTCATGTGTTTGTTGGCAGTCTGTATATCTTCTTTGCAGAAATGTCTATTTAGGTCTTCTGCCCATTTAGGGATTGGGTTGTTTGATTTTTTGTTATTGAGCTGCATGAGCTGCTTATAAATTTTGGAGATTAATCCTTTGTCAGTTGCTTCATTTGCAAATATTTTCTCCCATTCTGAAGGTTGTCTTTTCATCTTGTTTATGGTTTCCTTTGCTGTGCAAAAGCTTTTAAGTTTCATTAGGTCCCATTTGTTTATTTTTGTTTTTATTTCCATTTCTGTAGGAGGTGGGTCAAAAAGGATTTTGCTATGATTTATGTCACAGAGTGTTCTGCCTATGTTTTCCTCTAAGAGTTTGATAGTTTCTGGCCTTACATTTAGGTCTTTAATCCATTTTGAGCTTATTTTTGTGTATGGTGTTACGGAGTGATCTAATCTCATACATTTATATGTACCTGTCCAGTTTTCCCAGCACCACTTATTGAAGAGGCTGTCCGTTCTCCACTGTACATTCCTGCCACCTTTATCAAAGATAAGGTGACCATATGTGCGTGGGTTTATCTCTGGGCTTTCTATCCTGTTCCATTGATCTATATTTCTGTTTTTGTGCCAGTACCATACTCTCTTAATTACTGTAGCTTTGCAGTATACTCTGAAGTCAGTAAGCCTGATTCCTGCAGCTCCATTTTTCGTTCTCAAAATTGCTTTGGCTATTTGGGGTCTTTTATGTTTCCATACAAATTGTGAAAGTTTTTGTTCTAGTTCTGTGAAAAATGCCAGTGGTAGTTTGATAGGGATTGCATTGAATCTGTAGATTGCTTAAGGGTAGTATAGTCATTTTCACAATGTTGATTCTTCCAATCCAAGAACATGGTATATCTCTCCATCTGTTTGTATCATCTTTAATTTCTTTCATCAGTGTCTTATAATTTTCTGCATACAAGTCTTTTGTCTCCATAGGTAGGTGTGTTCCTAGATTATTATTCTTTTGTTGCAATGGTAAATGGGAGTGTTTTCTTGATTTCATTTCCAGATTTTTCATCATTAGTATATAGGAATGCCAGAGATTTATGTGCATTAATTTTGTATCCTGCTACTTTACCAAATGCATTGATTAGCTCTAGTAGTTTTCTGGTAGCATCTTTAGGATTCTCTGTGTATAGTATCATGTCATCTGCAAACAGTGACAGCTTTACTTCCTCTTTTCCGATTTGAATTCCTTTTATTTCCTTTTCCTCTCTGATTGCTGTGGCTAGAACTTCCAAAACTATGTTGAATAAGAGTGGTGAGAGTGGGCAACCTTGTCTTTTTTCTGATCTTAGTGGAAATGCTTTTAATTTTTCACCATTGAGGACGATGTTGGCTGTCGGTTTTTCATATATGGCCTTTATTATGTTGAGGAAAGTTCCCTCTATGCCTACTTTCTGCAGGGTTTTTATCATAAATGGGTGTTGAATTTTGTCAAAAGCTTTCTCTGGATCTATTGAGATGACCATATGGTTTTTCTCCTTCAATTTATTAATCTGGTGTATCACATTGATTGATTTGCGTATATTGAAGAATCCTTGCATTCCTGGAATAAACCCCACTTGATCATGGTGTATGATCCTTTTAATGTGCCGTTGGATTCTGTTTGCTAGTATTTTGTTCAGGATTTTTGCATCTATGTTCATCAGTGATATTGGCCTGTAGCTTTCTTTCTTTGTGATATCCTTGTCTGGTTTTGGTATCAGGGTGATGGTGGCCTTGTAAAATGAGTTTGGGAATGTTCCTCCCTCTGCTATATTTTGGAAGAGTTTGAGAAGGACAGGTGTTAGCTCTTCTCTAAATGTTTGATAGAATTCGCCTGTGAAGCCATCTGGTCCTGGGCTTTTGTTTGTTGGAAGATTTTTAATCACAGTTTCAACTTCAGTGCTTGTGATTGGTCTGTTCATATTTTCTATTTCCTCCTGATTCAGTCTTGGCAGGTTGTGAATTTCTAAGAATTTGTCCATTTCTTCCAGGTTGTCCATTTTTTTGGCATAGAGTTGCTTGTAGTAATCTCTCATAATCTTTTGTATTTCTGCAGTGTCAGTTACTTCTCCTTTTTCATTTCTAATTCTATTGATTTGAGTCTACTGCCTTTTTTTCTTGATGAGTCTGGCTAATGGTTTATCAATTTTGTTTATCTTCTCAAAGAACCAGCTTTTAGTTTTATTGATCTTTGCTATTGTTTCCTTCATTTATTTCTGATCTGATTTTTATGATTTCTTTCCTTCTGCTAACTTTGGGGGTTTTTGTTCTTCTTTCTCTAATTGCTTTAGGTGCAAGGTTAGGTTGTTTATTCAAGATGTTTCCTGTTTCTTAAGGTAGGATTGTATTGCTATAAACTTCCCTCTTAGAACTGCTTTTGCTGCATCCCATAGATTTTGGGTCGTCATGTCTCCATTGTCATTTGTTTCTAGGTATTTTTTCATTTCCACTTTTATTTCTTCAGTGATCACTTCGTTATTAAGTAGTGTATTGTTTAGCCTCCATGTGTTTGTATTTTTTACAGATCTTTTCCTGTAATTGATATCTAGTCTCATAGGGTTGTGGTCAGAAAAGATACTTGATACAATTTCAATCTTCTTAAATTTACCAAGGCTTGATTTGTGACCCAAGATATGATCTATCCTGGAGAACGTTCCATGAGCACTTGAGAAAAATGTGTATTCTGTTGTTTTTGGATGGAATGTCCTATAAATATCAATTAAGTCCATCTTGTTTAATGTATCATTTAAAGCTTGTGTTTCCTTATTTATTTTCATTTTGCATGATCTGTCCATTGGTGAGGGTGGGGTGTTAAAGTCCCCTACTATGAATGTGTTACTGTCGATTTCCCCTTTTATGGCTGTTAGTATTTGCCTTATGTATTGAGGTGCTCCTATGTTGGATGCATAAATATTTACAATTGTTGTATCTTCTTCTTGGATCGATCCCTTGATCATTATGTAGTGTCCTTCTTTGTCTCTTCTAATAGTCTTTGTTTTAAAGTTTATTTTGTCTGATATGAGAATTGCTACTCCAGCTTTCTTTTGGTTTCCATTTGCATGAAATATCTTTTTCCATCCCCTTTCTTTCAGTCTGTATGTGTCTCTAGGTCTGAAGTGGGTCTCTTGTAGACAGCAAATATCTGGGTCTTGTTTTTGTATCCATTCAGCCAATCTGTGTCTTTTGGTGGGAGCATTTAGTCCATTTACATTTAAGGTAATTATCGATATGTATGTTCCTATTCCCATTTTCTTAATTGTTTTGGGTTCGTTATTGTAGGTCTTTCCCTTCTCTTGTGTTTCTTGCCTAGAGAACTTCCTTTAGCAGTTGTTGTAAAGCTGGTTTGGTGGTGCTGAACTCTCTCAGCTTTTGCTTGTCTGTAAAGGTTTTAATTTCTCCATCAAATCTGAATGATATCCTTGCTGGTTAGAGTAATCTTGGTTGCAGGTTTTGCTCCTTCATCACTTTAAATATGTCCTGCCAGTCCCTTCTGGCTTGCAGAGTTTCTGCTGAAAGATCAGCTGTTAACCTTATGGGGATTCCCTTGTGTGTTATTTGTTGTTTTTCCCTTGCTGCTTTTAATATGTTTTCTTTGTATTTAATTTTTGACAGTTTGATTAATATGTGTCTTGGCGTGTTTCTCCTTGGATTTATCCTGTATGGGACTCTCTGTGCTTCCTGGACTTGATTAACTATTTCCTTTCCCATATTAGGGAAGTTTTCAACCATAATCTCTTCAAATATTTTCTCAGTCCCTTTCTTCTTCTCTTCTTCTTCTGGAACTCCTATAATTAGAATGTTGGTGCATTTAATGTTGTCCCAGAGGTCTCTGAGACTGTCCTCAGTTCTTTTCATTCTTTTTTCTTTATTCTGCTCTGTAGTAGTTATTTCCACTATTTTATCTTCCAGGTCACTTATCCGTTCTTCTGCCTCAGTTATTCTGCTACTGATGCCATCTAGAGTATTTTTAATTTCATTTATTGTGTTGTTCATCGTTACTTGTTTCATCTTTAGTTCTTCTAGGTCCTTGTGAAATGTTTCTTGCATTTTGTTTATTCCATTTCCAAGATTTTGGATCATCTTCACTATCATTATTCTGAATTCTTTTTCAGGTAGACTGCCTATTTACTCTTCATTTGTTAGGTCTGGTGGGTTGTTATCTTGCTCCTTCATCTGTTGTGTGTTTTTCTGTCTTCTCATTTTGCTTATCTTACTGTGTTTGGGGTCTCCTTTTCACAGGCTGCAGGTTCGTAGTTCCCGTTGTTTTTGGTGTCTGTCCCCAGTGGCTAAGGTTGGTTCAGTGGGTTGTGTAGGCTTCCTGGTAGAGGGGACTAGTGCCTGTGTTCTGGTGGATGAGGCTGCATCTTGTCTTTCTGGTGGGCAGGTCCATGTCTGGTGGTGTGTTTTGGGGTGTCTGTGGACTTATTATGACTTTAGGCAGCCTCTCTGCTAATGGGTGGTGTTGTGTTCCTGTGTTGCTAGTTGTTTGGCATAGGATGTCCAGCACTGTAGCTTGCTGGTCATTGAGTGAAGCTGGGTGCTGGTGTTGAGATGGAGGTCTCTGGGAGATTTTCACCGTTTGATATTACGTGGAGCTGGGAGGTCTCTTGTGGACCAGTGTC
>NW_020837952.1:7759977-7920897 GCF_003676395.1 Aethalodelphis obliquidens | reverse complement strand
AAAAAAAAAAAAAAAAAACGGACGGATAGAACCCTAGGACCAATGGTGGAAGCAAAGCTATACAGACAAAATCTCCCACAGAAGCATACACATACACACTCACAAAAAAAGGAAAAGGGGAAAAAATAATTAATCTTGCTCCTAAAGTCCACTTCCTCAATTTGGGATGATTCCTGTCTATTCAGGTATTCCACAGATGCAGGGTACATCAAGTTGATTGTGGAGATTTAATCCGCTGCTCCTGAGGCTGCTGGGAGAGATTTCCCTTTCTCTTCTTTGTTTGCACAGCCCCCGGGGTTCAGCTTTGGATTTGGCCCCGCCTCTGCGTGTAGGTCGCTGGAGGGCGTCTGTTTTTTGCTCAGACAGGATGGGGTTAAAGGAGCCGCTGATTCGGGGTCTCTGGGTCACTCAGGCCGGGGGGAGGGAGGGGCACGGAGTGCGGGGCGAGCCTGCGGCGGCAGAGCCGGCGTGACGTTGCACCAGCGTGAGGCGTGCCATGCGTTCTTCCGGGGAAGTTGTCCCTGGATCCCGGGACCCTGGCAGCGGCGGGCTGCACAGGCTCCCTGGAAGGGAGGTGTGGAGAGTGACCTGTGCTCACACACAGGCTTCTTGGCGGCGGCAGCAGCAGCCTTAGCGTCTCATGCCCGTCTCTGGGGTCCGCGCTTTTAGCCGCGGCTCGCGCCCGTCTCTGGAGCTCCTTTAAGCAGCGCTCTTAATCCCCTCTCCTCGCGCACCGGGAAACAGAGGTAAGAAAAAGTCTCTTGCCTCTTCGGCAGGTCCAGACTTTTCCCCCGACTCCCTCGCGGCCAGCCGTGGCGCACTAACGCCCTGCAGGCTGTGTTCACGCCGCCAACCCCAGTCCTCTCCCTGCGCTCCGACCGAAGCCCGAGCCTGAACTCCCAGCCCCGCCCGGCCCGGCGGGTGAGCAGACAAGCCTCTCGGGCTGGTGAGTGCCGGTCGGCCCTGATCCTCTGTGCGGGAATCTCCCCGCTTTGCCCTCCGCACCCCTGTTGCTGTGCTCTCCTCCGCGGCCCCGAAGCTCCCCCTCTCCGCCACCCGCCACTCTGCCCGCGAAGGGGCTTCCTAGTGTTTGGAAACCTTTCCTCCTTCACAGTTCCCTCCCACTGGTGCAGGTCCCGTCCCTATCCTTTTGTCTCTGTTTATTCTTTTTTCTTTTGCCCTACCCAGGTACGTGGGGAGTTTCTTGCCTTTTGGGAGGTCTGAGGTCTTCTGCCAGCGTTCAGTAGGTGTTCTGTAGGAGTTATTCCACGTGTAGATGTATTTCTGATGTATCTGTGGGGAGGAAGGTGATCTCCGCGTCTTACTCTTCCGCCATCTTCCCCTAGATCTCCGAGGACTTAGTTCCCAAACCGGCTTCGGCGGCTCCAGCTCCAGCGGCTCCGGCTCCAGCGGCTCCGGCTCCAGCGAACAGTATGTAATTTTTTAAATCCACCATTATTTTACCGTGTCTTCAGGTTGAAAAGAAAATTGTGGTCATGTTTTCCCTGTGGGTTAGTAATTAATCTGTTCCTGCTGGGGCTGATTTTCCACACCTCTTTTCATACTGGAAGCTTCTTCCAAAATTAGTTTAATCTTTTGGACCATTCTAAACGAACAATAACCCAACCTTCATTAATAAACACATTACAATTCTCTCACCTGGTTTCCCTGCCTTTTCATCAGGGATGCTCAGGGCTAGTGCCGGGAGAATGTGTGCAATCTTGCTTCAGCGTCTCTGACTAGAGGCAGGCAAACTCCCTTGGCTAGTTTGCATGTTAAAGGTACTTCTGGCAGGTGTCTTGTTGACGATCTAAAAGCTCCTCTCTTGTGTGTGTAAGGGCAAACTCTCTTCAGTGACATGAATTAACAGTAAGAAGCATATTCAACAAACTTCAATAACCCTTTGTACCCCTTTTTTAAGCCATAAAACCTATATTAGAGAAAGTTTGGACCTAATGTTCTCTACCATGTCACTCTGCCCTACTTCCCCCAGTTGTCAACAGCATAAAACCTTTTAATGTGTCACTGCTTCCTAATTCTAGCAAACAGAGGTAGAAAACTCCAAGTCCAGTGTTTTAATTATTTTTTAAATCCTTTTCAATTTCTAATTCCACTTGCAGATCACTCACTTATTTTCTATACAGGACAGAAGTGCTTGAATTATGCATAAAACCTTTTAAAAGGCATTTTTCAGATAAAGCACTTTGTATTATTAAGCATTGTAAAATTATTATTGCAGACCACTTTTATTATGTAGCTCATTTTAAATGGGCCAGAATATTTTAATCATCCAAGAAAAACCATAGTTTATAGCTTAAAATTGAAAATATATCTGCACATTTTTTCCATAAAATATGCATGCATGATTTTCAGCTCCATTTAACTAATGTGTTTTGGAAATATGTTACAATAGTAAACGCAACAAATCTCAGACAAGGAAGAAAGGTAATATAAAAAGTGTGATTAATAGCAATATATATTTTTTTCATTTTACAGAAGTCCCTATTTCGAAATATGAATCATTTTACATAGATAACCTCTGTATTTCTGTGCCGTTTATCTGAACTGTAGTGTATTACAACTCTAGGTGCAGAATTGCAAATTACATCAAAGAAACAGTCAAAACAACATAAATTACCCATAATGCGTTTCAAAGAAAAAATTGCAACTGTTAAAGAATAATCAAAAAAATCAGATAATGCCTACAGCATTAAAAGTAGGTTCAGCAATGTAATATATTTGCAATCATATTATTGAAAATTATTTCGTAATTGAACTAGTGATGTGAAAATGAAAGTTGTGAGGTCATTTGGATTGATATTCTTCATAGTCAGCTCCTGGTAACCATCTAAAACATGCATGGTCCTGTATGTAAGACATGTTTCCTTGATGGCTTCACTTTTCTCAGATGTAACTCCACGGTAAAACTGAGCCAGTCTTTAAAATGTGTATTAAGAATTTTGGATGGGAGCACATTTCTGTAAGGCAAAATTGGTTTGTGGTTTCTACAGTAAGAAAGAGAATTACTGTGCACAGCATAGGAAGTCTAATTTTATGGTTTGCATGGCTGGGTAGTAGCTAGAGTTTTCAGCTCAACCACACATGTCATGAATAACAATATGTGAGATTTACATAGCTATTTCCTCAGTGGAATTCCAAGAACTACATAATCTCATTTAGATTCATAACATCTCTCCCAGGAGCCACGAAGTAGCAAGTATCTCCATTTTAAACAATGGAAAAGGGGGAGGCATATAGAGATTGAACCACGTCTTGCACCAGATAGATTAGAAAGTACTTCCCTAATAATGGCAGAACTTCCAACAATCCCCTTAGAGAGATTCCAAGTGTGCAGACCCTGCTGACCACGTGCAGGTGCCACATTTTCACAGTGGTCAGCTCAGACCACCACTGGAAAACAGACAAGCCTCGGTACTGGGAGAACCAGACTCATGCATGTTCAACACTGTCCCCCAGCTCGTTTCCCCACCTGGACCACCACCAACCACCACCAGCAGCCAAGCTGAGACTCACACCACCTGACTCTATCTCGGGACTGTGCTTCCTAAGGTCTAGCACTCATCCCTTGGCTCAACCCCTAATGGCTCTGGTCTCCCTAGACTTCGGCTTCTACAAACTACATCTTCTTCCCTGCTTATTCCTATGGATTAGCATATCTAAAAACAGGACTCTCCTCCTCAACTTGGACTTCTGGGCCTCAGCTCTCCTTCCTGGCTTCTCCTTCAACGTGGGAGCTGCTGATCATCTTTCAACCCGGCCAGAGACTCGACGCTCCCACACATTACTCCATAGGACAGACCCTTGCCAGCCTATCGGCAGGCTGGGTGCCCTTGGCCCCGGCTGCCACTCGAGGGCAAGCAGCTCCTGTAGCAGTGGACTCTAGCATACTTCTATATGACGCGGATGGCCTGAACACGGGGCTAAGGAGGACAGAGTCACAGACCAGGTCCTCAGGCAGCCTCGCCATTCTGTGGCCACAGGTGTACCACCCAGTGACCAGCCGGCAATGCTAATCGCCTTCACTTCCCCCCTGTGTTCTTCACTGGGGACACAGGGGGAAAGTGAAGGTGATTAGTGGCTGGACAAACAGCTCTAGGATGTATGTTCTGCAAGCAATGGAATGCAGCATAGTACAATCTTCCTAGGAGATGTGGCATTGTAGAATCATGGTCTTCTTGTTCAAAATCCAACACCATGCTTGTATGGCTCTTGTAATCATCTACATTACCACCAAAACAAAACAAAACAAAAAACGAGCAGCAGCATGGAGGGGGCACTTTTCTTCTGAGAAACAGACCGATTTCCTGAGATACTCTTCTACTGTGCCAGTGAGCAGCTTGCAAACAAGACCACTTTAAGACAGGCAAGATACTGCCTCTTGTGAAGGTAGAGAGGTCACTTTGACTATTTGACTTGGCCTTAAAAAGTAGGCCGCATAGGGCTTCCCTGGTGGCGCAGTGGTTGAGAGTCCGCCTGCCGATGCAGGGGACGGGGGTTTGTGCCCCGGTCCGGGAAGATCCCACATGCCGCGGAGCGGCTGGGCCCGTGAGCCATGGCCACTGAGCCTGCGCGTCCGGAGCCTGTGCTCTGCAACGGGAGAGGCCACAACAGTGAGAGGCCCGCGTACCACAAAAAAAAAAAAAAAAGAAAGAAAAACAGTAGGCCGCATAAATGTTGACATTTTCTCTTGGTGCTGGTCCTCCCTGGCCATTTTCTGACTTGGCCCTACCTTGTTCCCATAGCCTCTCACCATCATTCCAGCCACTTAGCTCTGCCTGCTTTTCAATGCTGGTTACCAATGAGCCAAGCCCAGGCTGAACCAGTTAGTTCCTCAGCCATTAGAACACACCTAAGTTCAATGCCCTAGTGCCCTCCTCAGCAGCCTCTCCCAACTGAACAATTGGTTTAAGTGATTTTCAATCATTGCTCTCCATTTACACTGTCACTCCCAACCTCTCCAAACAAAAAGGAAAAATCAAAGAATTGTATGTGTATTATATATTTTTTTCACTGAATATCCATTTCCCTTATTTTTTCTTTCCAACATAATTTTGCTTTTGTTCGGTATGGAAGTGAACCTAGCTGAAATATTCTCCTTCCCAGACTCCGCTGCAATTAAGGTAGCCCTGAAACCCAGTTCTGAACTACAGTTGCATAAGGAAGTCTTTGGAGAGAGCATCCCTTTCCAAACGCAAAAGACAGACGCAGAGGCAAACAGGTTGGGCCTTTCTTCTTCTAGTATAAAATGTGCATATGGAGGTAGATATAGAAAAGCCAACTTACAATCATTAAGCAGCAAATCTGAAGACAAACCCCATGTTAAGGATGACAGAAGAAGGATAGAAGGAGCTAGGGCTCGGATGCATTGTGGGGATGCTTCCCCAGGTGTGGACTGCCCACCTCTGGACTTCTTATCAGAAAAAATAAATAAAACCCCTATTTGGTTAAGGCACTGTGGTCAGATTTTTCTGCTTTTCTATTACTTGTAATCAAATGCATTCATTCCTACCTAACACTTGCTTTCTTTTTTTCCTATTGAATTTCGACTAGACTGAACTATAATTTTTGCATCCTAATGGTCAAAGCTCAGGGTCTTACTTTCGCATTTCTTGGCTTTTTAATTTTTAGCTATAAACACGTTGCAATATTTGACCTACAAGACTCAGGCCTCTTCATCTTTTGCATAAAGTGTAATAATGATAAAGTAAAATAATATTTAAGCATGAATACTTCAATTATACACCCTGGCTTAAACCAAGGGAACATGAAGTAACGCAAAGAGCAAAGCATTTCATCTCAGAAGATCTAGGTTTACGTCCTCTCTTCATTACTCACTAGTTGTATAGCCATGAGCCAGCCACCTAACTCTCTCCAAGTTTCAGTTTCCTTATCTCTAAAATAGAGATAACAATAATGTCTACTCACAGGGTGGCCATTAATGCTCAATGAAAAAGCACAGAGATGAACAATAGTAGTTATAATTATTGACCATAGTAACTATCTAAGAGTCTCTCTTCATATGAATAAAAATGCATTTTTACCTATTTTCTTTTCTGAATGTATTTTCTATAATTTTGGTAATAGCCTTCTAAACATTTCCAGACAGAAGAGAAGGTAAAGGAGCTAGAAGCTACCTTTCTTGTGGATGCTCAGTTCTAATTAGAAGGATTCATGCAGTCATGGATTGGATGCATTAATAATACAATGCGTCTGGGACACATTGATAATCACAGCCCATACCAGTGAGGCACAAAAGAGCAGATACCTTCCCCCATGCATGACACAAAAACCAAGCAGCCAAGACCAACTAAAACCAGAAAACTGGAAATTTTGTATATTCATTAAGGGGAATTTCTTTCACTTCATATACTATGAATTTATCTATTCTTCACCATGCCTTACATAGAGATTATCCTCTAGGTTATATGAGTGCGTGCCATATTACTACTATTTTTCAGAAAGTATAGAAAAATTTAAAAGTATTTGTAAAATTTATCTCCTTCCCTTTCCTCCTTTCATTTTTCTGCTTGTTAATAATTGGCCATAAATATCCAGGAACTACAAAGATTTGGGAAGAATTTGGTATATATCTTACAAACTTACAGAAGAAAGTACCTAAAACCAAGGACTTAGGGATTCCTAAGGCCACTGAGAAGCAGTGCATGTTTCCAAGCATCTTCTCACAGTGACAACAGTTTTCCTTAAGTTGTCATTGTCATTTCCATAATGCTTAGATCCTGTGATTTTAAAGTGCGTGTATTGTCTGCAATATGCAGCACTGTGCTGATGAGGGCTACAAATGTTTCCTTGTAGAGTTTAGGCTTTTGTTCTTTCTGTCAAGGTTGGTAAGTGTCACTGTCTTCATTTCTGCCTGCATTTCATGAGGATCTGGACATTAACTTCTGTACCAATTTCTATGAATACTCATTGCATCCTTGTTGATCATCAAGGCTGACAAGGTTAAACTTGAGAACGTGAAAGTCGGCTGAAAGCAGATTGGAGAAGTGTGCTCAGGGAAGTGTCTGGATGTTCCCAAGCCTGTGGGAGGAGGATGTTAGCGGCCCTCCTGGCATCCCTGAAGCCTGAATCCAGCCCCCGCACCTAGTCTCTGGCTCTGACCCTGAGTCCAATCTTGTCGCATTTCCTGCTGGTTCTCAACACTGAGTCACAGTGTTGCATAAAGGAAAGCACGTCATATGGAGTTGGACAGAGAGGATATTTGTGCAACTACTTACCTTCTCTAAAATGCCATTTCTTCTTCTACTTACCTGCTATAAAATGTAAAAATTACCAACAATATATGGGCATCTTCTCAAGTTTCTGGGCTAGGGAATAGAGGAGTTTAAATGGTATGGCTCCTCCCAAAAGCAACTTGTTATCAAGAGCCTTAAAAATATCTAAATCATTTGACCAGGAAATTTCACTTTGGGGACTCTATCCTGAAGAAGTAATCTGAAATGCATTTTCCCAAGTTTGTGCTCGCCAGTGTCCTTCTCCCAAAACTCTCTCTTAACACACTGACCCTGCAGTTTTCCTCCTGTCTTCCAGTCCCAGCTCTCTTTTTTTCTTATTACATAAGTCTACTTCCTTCTCTTGGTGGCAAGGTTTCTTCTCTAAGGAGAAGACAAATGCAGAGTTCTCTTTGGCAATCGGGAAAGGGGTGGACACTTACCTCCTCATGCATCTAAAAAAGAAAATAATCTCCTTTTTTATTGGAGGGAATCTAATCACAGGATATTTAATGCTTTGAGCATAAAGACATCCTGCCTAATTATCCTCTTCCTTCTTTCACTCAACAAGTATTTATTAAAATACCTACTATGTGCCAGGTGCTGTTCTAGTTGCTGGGATATAGTTAGTGGGGGAGGCAGGCAATAAGTGAAAGATGGGAATGACAAGATCAAATTTACAATGTACAGGAATCACCCTGGCTGTAGTATATAAAATAGACTTTGGGGGGTGGGGGAGGATGGAGATCAATAACAGGCTGTGGGCTTCCCTGGTGGCGCAGTGGTTGAAAGTCCGTCTGCCGATGCAGGGGACGTGGGTTCGTGCCCCGGTCCGGGAAGATCGCACATGCCGCGGAGCGGCTTGGCCCGTGAGCCATGGCCGTTGAGCCTGCGCGTCTGGAGCCTGTGCTCCGCAACGGGAGAGGCCACAACAGTGAGAGGCCCGCGTACCGAAAAAAATAAAATAAAATAATGAATAAATAAATAAATAAAAATAACAGGCTGTAGTAGAAGTGGTCTAGGAGGCAGGTGGTGCTGGTCTGGACCAGGATGGAAGCAGTAGAAATGGTGGAAGTGCTTGCATTCAGAATGTATTTTTTTTAATTGACGTATAGTTGATTTACAATGTTGTGTTAGTGTCTGCTGTACAGCAAAGTGATTCAGTTATACATATGTATACATTCTTTTTTAATATTCTTTTCCTTTACGGTTTATCATAGGATACTGAACATAGTTCCCTGTGCTATACAGTAGGACCTTGTTGTTTATCCATTCTACATATAATAGCTTACACCTGCTAACCCCAACCTCCCAATCCATCCCTCCCCCAACGCCCTCCCCCTTGGCAACCACAAGTCTGTTCTCTATGTCTGTGAGTCTGTTTCTGTTTCATAGATAGGTTCATTTGTGTCATATTTTAGATTCCACATATGAGTGATATCATATGGTATTTGTCTTTCTCTTTCTGACTTACTTCACTTAGTATGATAATCTCTAGTTGCATCCATGTTGCTGCAAATGGCATTATTTCGTTCTTTTTTATGGCTGAGTAGTATTCCATTGTATGTATGTACCACATCTTCTTTATCCACAGAATGTATTTTAAATGTAGTACTGACACGATTTGCTGACACACTGGATGTGAAGGTATGAAGAAAAACAATGATAAATGATATCAATGATAAACGATGATAAACTCCATAGCTTAGTTTGACTTAGCACTTACTTGTGCCAAGTTCTGTTCTAAGCACTTTAATTCTCATGATAAGTCTGTGAATTAAATATAATTATTATGCCCGTTTTATGGATGGGAAGCCTGAGGCACAGAGAGGAAAAGTAACTTGCCCAGGATCACACAGCAAATGAGCTAGTAAGTGGCAAAGCTGGCATTCAAACCCTGACAGTCTGCTCTGATTCTCCCCAAGTGGGTCCCATGATCTTGGAGTTGGTGGGGGAGAGGGGGTGACAAGTTTTTAGGAGTCCACTTTGGTGTACATTTCAAGCCACATTATTAACTGAGCTGTAAGAGTAATAAAGCTATTCGGTTGCTCCACTCGGGCTCCTGTGTCTGCTTCTCAACTGGTTCAGAATTTAGAAGGAAAGGGTTGTAAATTACTGGCTCTCTCAGAAAGCCCGACACTAACCTTGTCCAATTTTACTGAGGTAGGATAAAGGATTGAAATTAGATAACCCCATCTTTCCAATTTACTCCAAACTGGGGACACTTAGCTCCATTAGGGAGCATTCAGGTTTCCCTTGTGCAAGGACTAGCCTTTCTTCCTCAACACTTGGACCATCACCATATCAACATCTCCCTCAGTCTTCTTGGTCCTCCGGCAGCCTTACCCACAGCTCAAATTTCTCATGCAATCCAGGTTTCCTCCCATAGTGAGTGAGACTAGAGGAAGGCAGGAG
The DNA here is from genome assembly GCF_003676395.1 of Aethalodelphis obliquidens. NCBI lineage: Eukaryota > Metazoa > Chordata > Mammalia > Artiodactyla > Delphinidae > Aethalodelphis > Aethalodelphis obliquidens. The sequence continues at coordinate 7,911,232 of NW_020837952.1, read as the reverse complement.
TCCCTTGCTGATGGGTTAGCCCAGGGTCTCCAAGGGCCGAGACACCCAGTTATACATCTTATCCATCGTTCAGCCTCCAAGTGCACTCCTCTTGTCCATGAGCACACGATAGCCCACTTTGCTCTCTCATCTCACTTTACTGTAACCTTATACTCAAAAGCAAAAGCTTTCAACAATTACTTATTGAGTACCATTTGTGCACCTAGAATTTAGCAGCAGATGAGAGATAAATATGGCTTTTCTGTGTCTGTGCGTGCTTAGAATTCATTCAGCCTGTGTTAAACGGCTGTAAGGTATGTGAATCTATTTCCCTCCTCTAAATCCCAGACAAGCTGAGTGCCACTCAAGACTAAGCCTGAAAAGTTTACTCTATGTTCAAAAATACAAAGGCCCTTACAGTTTTCCAATAAATAATGATTTAGATTAGAGATTTTACCTAAGCTCCTTGGATAGCTTTCATGGGGCCTACAAATCTTCTGATATTGTGTGCAAATTTTTGTGTGCATATACGTCTGTGCATTTTTCTGTGGAAAAGTTCTTTAGAATCTCCAGACCTCCATGAATCAGAAAAGGTGAAGAAACCATTGCTTTAGAGCAACTTCTAATGAACAGACTCCTAAGGTAGAATCTGGTAGGGTTTCCTCACACTCTGAGTCCTGGGGCTCTGGTCATACCATTAGGAGACATCAGGTCAACTGGATGCAAGAGCACTATGGGTACTGAACCTAGAGCACTATGGGTTCTGAACCAAGAGCACTATGGGAACTGAACCTAGAGCACTATGGGTTCTGAACCAAGAGCACTATGGGAACTGAACCTAGAGCAATATGGGTACTGAGCCCACAAGGTCTTCTCCTGCCTGTCGTCTTGCACAGCGACTGCTGAAGGCATTTCCCTCAGGCTTTCTCTCCTTCAAAACTCCCCTTCCTACTCTTCCATGTAGCAGAAGAAAGAGGTAGACAAGAAATCCACACACTGAGAGCATAAAAATCTATGATTAGACTCTCTCCAATCAAAAAGAAGTTTCCCTTTCACTTTTTATTTTAATTTAGTAAATTAAAAATTCAAAACTTTAGTATGACTTTATTATAACTTGACTTGTAGCACAAAAACAGCAAAGAGGCAGTGAAACACTATCAGTGTCTCAATTTGAAGAGTCTTTTTTCAAATATCCTGGAAGGTGCGGGACCATATAAAAATTCACGATATAATGACAAACTCACCATAGCTACAACGGGTCACTCTTTTGCTAAAATAAGGTGCTTATATTCACGTCTTGATAAATTTAAAAAATAACTCTCCCACTTTCCTCAATTTTCTGTATTTTCTCCTCCTTCTCTGAATATAAATACCCACCTTGCTATACTTCTGTTGCTTTCTTAAACTGTATTTTTTAAATTGGCAAATACACACATCTCCAAAGGGGAGAAAGACATGCTAACAATTTGCCCAGAATTTCACATGCCGAGGCACAGGCTGGGGTTTCCTTTTTACTCTTAAGGAAGTGAAATATCAACTTTCTAAGTGAAAGCTTCTAGAGGGGCAGCTTGAAATTTATACACAATGACACCCTAAACAACTCACCAGGGAAAACGGTTGCAACCCACAGCTGGTACAAACGGCCTGCAATTCAAAACGTTCTCAAAGCTATTTCTTAGCAGGACCTACAACTCCTAAAACAATCATTTTTCCAATCTTTCGTTTAAGGTTTTGGTTTTATAGAATTGATTTAGAGTAAATCTGTGACAGGATGACAGAGAATATGGTGTCCCTTTCCACTGAGAGCTAATGTAAGAGAGTTCAAGATATGAATTTGGGAGCACAGGGGGCTACAGCCTGGCAGCAAACTTCCTTTACAGGAGAAATTTTCTCTTCTCTGGTGGCCTCTTTGGTTATGGAAGGGAAAGCACACGATAGCATGATCAAGGACAAAACAAGAGAGAGCTGAATTGTTTTACATCTTTTTATGAAAGGAATTGTAAGTTGCCAAGAGCAAGGAGGGGATTGCAGATTAAAGAGACAAAGAGAGGAGAGAAGGAGGAAGAGGAAAGTGGCAGTTGGCCGAAGGCCAGGGAGCTAGACTTTTCAAAACAGGAGGAACAAATATTCAATTTTAAGTCATCTGCTATAGGTATTTTGTTTCAGTGCAACTCCCAGTTTTACCATAAAATCCCTATGAAATTCCCTGCTTTTATGACTGGTGTCCAAGGTAAATGAAGGAGAAGACATGATGTTCTGCATTTTGATTGACTCGGGGCATAAACAAGGGGACAGACACAGGAGTCAAGATGACAGTGAATTTGAAAATTCTGAAAAGCAGGAAATAGACCAATAAATGGCTAAGAGGACCAAGTCTTCCCCTGGGAATCGTCAGATGCTGTGTCAGGCTTTGTCAGACAAGCAGAACCACCGTGTGGGATTTACGGTAAGGATCACACCTCCCACGACGGTGGGAGCTGCTGAGGAATTCTACGGGAGGCTGTTGCCTCCTTGTTCGCCGTGGGCCTGAAGTCTCTGGAGAGCCTCAGGACCAGCGGCTGGGAAGAAAAGCTGGGAGAGCGAGAACACCCTGGAACCCAAAGGACAAACTGGAGCCCTCACGCCGTGCCACCTCCAACAGCACAGGTGGCCTGCAGAGGGCGCTGGCATTCTTCACCACGGAGCCACACACACGCCTGGCCCAGGCCTCCGGGAAGCTGAAGGAGGTGATCGAGCAGGAGCTGAAGGAGCTACGGGCTTGCGGCTTGTGCTCTAACAAGATGTGCCAGCAGATCGGTGACAACGTGCCTGAGCGCCAAGGCTGACCGGCGCCCCGTGCTTAACTTCAATAACTAGTGGCTCACCGCGGGCAGTGCTGAAAGGAATCACTCCCATTTTCACAGGGTTTTCCTGGACCCATGGATCCTAGTGATACAAGAAATAGCACGATATACCGGTCACTGATTTAGAGCATATATCGCATCCTGGAGGGCTGGATCTTAACCCTGCAAGGTGTTGCTACGCAGCTGGCGTGGAAACTGAATCTGCAAACTAGAATGCTAGTCTGGCATTCTGACTGGCCAGTGACCTCCAGTGATGAGGAACACAGCAAGATCAATAAATTCCATTAGCACCAGTCCATGGCTGCACTTCAATTACTAGTAAATGAGTTCCTTGGTCAGGAGCAATGCTGTGGGAATACCTCGACATGAATCGTATTATCTAAGTCCACAGATGGTGGTTTTAGCCAAAGCACTGAAGGCAAGGAAAACAAACTCATATCAGGAGTGTCACTTCCAGTAGGAACCAAGTACTGCCTCTTCCAAGATGGATGTGGTCCAGTGTAATCAACCTGCGACCAGGTGGCTGTCTCCTCATCCTGGGGAATGGTGCCATCTCGTAGGGCTCAGAGGTGGTCTCTGCCATTGGCGGGTTGGGCCCTCAGCAGTCACTGTAAACAGATCAGCCTTAGTGAGTGGAAGTCCACGTTGCTGAGTCCATGCATAATCTCCATCTCTGATGGCATGGCCACTTTGTTCATGAGCCCGTTGGGCAAGGATGGGGTGACTGGGGAAAGAGCCTGACTGACATCCACAGAGCAGGGCATCTTGTCCACCTGACTGTTAAGATCCTCCTCTACTGAGGTTGCTCTTTGATAAACAGTCACATCTTCATGCTCTGTGACCATTCAGAAAGATCTATCCACACACCTCCTTGTCACCAAATTTCCAGTTGTGCTGCTTCTTAGGCAGACACATTCCAGTCCATAATGCTGACCATCTAGTCAAACCATTAACCACTGTCTATGAGTCAGCATAGAGCCATATCTCAGGGCATTTCTTCTTCTAGGAAAAATAAATCACGAGATGCGCTCCTCGAATTACTATCCAACAATAGGACTTCGCTTCACCACTGCAATTCAGAGCCACCTCAGAGGGGGCCAGCAGTACTTACTGAGCTACCTGCTTTGGTCTGTACCAGCATATCATGCAGATCTATAAACTGGGCCTGAATTTTATTCTTCCTCAGTTAACATGAGTCATAGGGAACTCTCTATGAGGCCAAACGTGTGGGATGAGAAAGAGGAGGCAAGACAGCAAGAGTAGGGGCCACGGGCATCTGGGTCTCCTGCTCATTCGACTTACCTTCAGGACCTGCTCAGGCTGTGCTACATGCCCAGCTTTATGGTTTGCTGGGCCAACACTCAGGCAGCTCAGGCTCATTTGATGGCCCATGGCTAAGTGTTGAGTCTCTAGTAAGGCCTAGTAACAAGCCATAACCCGTTTCTCAAAAGAAGAATAGCCATCTACAAAAGATGGCGAGCTTCGCTCCAGAATTCTAAAGGCAGCATACGCTGTGATTCACCTGGGGGGGCCGCCAAAGCACCACCCACATCTTGATCCACACAGACGCTTCAAGTACCGCTGGATCCGCTAGGTCGCTTGGCCGAGCGCTCTACACAGCAGCCTGGACCTATTACAAAGCCTTCTCTTGCTGGGTGACATTTTGGCTCATTTCTACAATCACCTGATAAACAATCACACATGATATACAATCACACATGATATAGAATCACTTGTATTTCTTCTCTGCTAATCTAGAACTTATGTAAGGAAAAGGGGGCTATTTAATTTGTGTTCCTCAAACACTCTAAAAGATGGGATGTGGGGACTCTGGCCTTTCTTATTTCAATATATATGGAAAGGGTAGCTCCACGAGGCTGGAGCTCTTCAGGACACCCAGTGACATGTGTAAGATACAGGTCCTAAAATGGAGGAAAGGGCCAAACCTTTGATGACCATAAGACCACTTATCTGATGCCAAAACCATTTACCACAAAGTAAACATTCAGTTAATCATCTCTTTGGTCTTTTTCACTGCACTAAGCATCCAGTTTGACTGACGGCCCATCAGTCAGTTTAGTCCCACAGCCTGTAAATAACAACCCTGTGCTTCCACGAAGAGGAGGGCCTTCTGTGAAATGGAGAATCATTTTGACTATGTGAACATTATAGTTTCCAGCTCTTTGCTTCTTATCATATTTACTTTGTATTCTTTCAGGCCAACCTGAATAAAAATGCTAATTTAACCCAGTTTAAAAACCAAAGAGGACAGAGATTTCACTTGAAATGGGATCGTTTTTATTCTTGTCTCTCTGCCTCGGACATAGACATGTAATATTTAAATGCTACTCCCTGTGAGGTCTGGACTTTCTGTACTTTGTGGCTGCGACAGAATTCAAATTTCGAATTCCACCTTGTGTGAAAATAGCATTTCAAAGTGTGTGCCCCGGGAGAATAATAATAAACCTGAGTCTTGGCATTTTTTAAAATGGACTTTTTTCTTCAGAGGTCTCTTAAAATATGATTCATCCTCTCTCCTTCTGGGCACCGGGAATTCAGCAATGATGCTTTTCACTTTCTCCCAAGTTTAGTCTGAATCTGTTACCAAATGACTCATGGTAAGCAGAATGATTAATGGCAAAATGAAGATTATTGTGTCTGCATTTAACACTAATTATAATATTTTATAATATGCTAACCTTATCCTTTTATTCTAATTTAAAATGTTATATTAATTGTCTCTAATTATAATTTGAGTATTTAAAACATGCCTGTTGTTTTCCTTTGTTGTTAGTATAATCCTGAAAACACCTGCCCACAATCTACTAAATACTAGGGTTGCAGTGATTAATAGTAACAAATCCTGTGAAATCACTTTTTATCCTTAAGCAGTCTGAACAAATTGGGCCATTAAAACATCTTAGCTTAAATGCTACACTGCTCTGGAATGTTTCATAAGGTTGCATAAAATCTGTCACTTCACATCCCATAATTCACGTGACAAACGCAGGGCAGGGTTTAACCACTTAGTGTCCACGACTGACTGTGGCCTGGGAAAGCTTAGTGGGCATGTTTTTCATTAAAAATTTATAAAATTATGGAAATACTAGTTTTAAGATTTTCTTTAAAGATGATTTTCTTGTTTGAGTTCTCCCAGACTTTTTTCACAGTCTCTATTGTAATAGTATTCAAATGACTTCCTGAAAGAGAACTGACTTTTCCTGAAAGTGTATATAGAACTTACACTTCCTGAAAGAGAAGTGTAAGTTCTATATTTTGACATATGCCAGAATGACCAGCTAATTTCTGCTTTAATTAGAGTTGGCTCTTTTGCTGTAGACTATTTATATGACTAAAAATGTAATTAACAGAAAGGTAGAAACGTTAAGAAAATCATTATTACACCTCTATTTAGCTTTTGTTTTCAAAGTTTGTTATGGTCTGTTTTTATGAATTGGGACGTTCTGCCTTGGTTGAAAATATTAACAGATTAAGGAAATTTGAATTTTACATTAGGAAGTTAGAATTGGCAAGTATTTTCAAGTCGTATATCATTGCGTCATTGGCATATGTGGCAACAAGATATCCCCCAAACTTGAAGACAAGGCTAAACGTGAAATTGAAAAAACTTTTTTTTCTTCAATAACTAAAATAAATTGCTGGAAAAGGTAACCCCATCCTAAGCAATAATTTGAAAAAAGTGGCTGAGGAGTTTCAGTGCACCCAAACTCCTGTCATAATTTCAGAAGACAAGGAGTCTATTTGCAGCATGCTCAGTTGCATGATGAAAGAATGTTTTACTGGAAGAGTAAGCTTGATGGCTAGAAAAATGCAAAGACTTGCTACCCAGAACCCTTGGCGGATACCTTCTTAGAGTAGAAATGGATGCACCAGGATCTCATAATTCAAAGACACCAGACACCAAGTCACCCAACAAGCCCCCTGGCTCTAATTCCATGCTGCTACCACCTCTTTGGTGTAATCTGGCTTCTCGAGTGAATTTTTGACAGAAGTTACTGTTGAACCACAGAGATAATATTCAAGTCCCCCAGATGTTCATTTATTCCACAGATACTAACTGAGCAACATCTATGTAGCAAGTACCCTGCCAAGCACTGGGCAATATGGTAGTAAACTGGAAGTCTAGCCAGAGAGAAGACATTAAACAAATTAGCATACAAATTAATGAATGATTATAAATTTTATTAAGTGCTATGAAGGAAAGTAAGAAACAATAACTAGAAGGACTTTCTTTGAATAGGAAGATCAGGAAGGGCCTCTGTGTGGAAGAGATGTTTAAGTTGATATTTGAAACATGTAGTAACCAAGCAAAGGGTTGGGAAGGAACGCCACTGGCAGGGGGACCTGGAGGCAGGAGGGGCTTGGAACAGGTGGGTCAGGATCTGAGAAAATACTAGTGTGAATAAAGGAGAAGGGGAAGCAGGAGTGGTCTTGCGATGAGGTGGAGAATGAGGTGAGGCTCAGAGCAGGCAGGGCCAAACTCCTTGCAGTTTCTACTTTATTCTGATGGTGACCAGCCACAGAAGGACTTACAGACTGAAGGGGGCATGATCCGATGGATGGATGTTCCTTAAAGATCACTCTGGTCGTCCTGTGGAGAAAGGACTGAAGGGGAGCAGAGTGGAGGTGGGGAAGCAAGCTGGGAGCTATTGTGGACTAGCTCCCAGGTGGGAGATAAAGATGCTGTGACCTAGGATGGAGAGAAATTGTTGTCAACTATAAATTATTAAAATGGTATTTCAGCTTACCCATCAGTCTCTTCTGAGTTTCCACAGGGTTTCCATGCCCAACTCTGACTGCAATGTCAAAATACAGATTCTGCACTTGTAAAGCTGAGGGCTACACTCCAGAACAGAAGAACTACACCCAGCTTCCACTTACCCAGGCTCAGTCTGGGTGACTGGCAAGCCACCCTGGTTGCCACCCTTACCTCCTCTCACTCCAGATGCACCACTTCAAAAGGGACAAGCCCTTAAGTCAATTCCTTGGGAACAGGAGTGTATAAAGAACGTGAATTCACTTTGTTATAAAGCAGAAACTAACACACCATTGTAAAGCAATTATACTCCAATAAAGATGTTAAAAAATAAATAAATAAAACTACTTCTTGAAAAGTCAAAAAAAAAAAAAAAGAACGTGAATAAGTGAGTTTGTCACTTGTTCCTCCTGTGGTGAACATTGGTCCCCTTTGTAGCTGTAACGAGTCATTTATGTCAAATTTAAGACTGTGATCCCCATGAGAAAACCTCTGTTCCCAACCAGTCATTTCCTAACTCATAATAACAGCTATCAAACACTCACCATGTATCAGACCCTGTTCTGAGCACTTTATGTGAATCCACCCATCTCTGGCCTTTAAACAGCCCTGGGCCCTCTATCTGGACTCACTCCCTAAATGAGCTCATCCACTCGCATGGCTTTTAATGCCATCTATATGCTGCCAACAATGCCAGATCTTTCCAATGTCAACAGTAGGAGATTTATATAAAATCTCAATGACATGTTTAAAATTAAAATCGTTTTTTTCCTAATTATACATGCTCACTGTAAAATATTCAGGAGATATATAAATGTATATGGAAGAATAAATACCACGTGAAATCCCATTGCTCTGCACTGGCCACCATTAACATTTGGTGACCGTATTTTTACGCACCAGCGCCTCTTTTTACCTACACGTGCACACAAGCATAATTATACCTAAGTAGACTATTATACATGCTATTTTTCACCATGGACAACTTTTTATGATTTTTTCCCTTGCCTTCCCATGCCCCCTTTTTGATTTTTCACCATTGGTACAAATAGTTTCAAAAACACTCTGTGGGCCAGATAAAACATGTCCAGCTTACATATCCTCAATTCGTCATTTTTACCTTACACATACCCTGACTCATTTCATGTTCTGTGTTTCTCGGTTCAAATTTTCTAGAGAAAAAAAATCTAGTATTCCACTGGACAAACCACTGATCGGTCTACTCCTAGTCTATGCAGCTATGGAGGAGACCTAAGCCTGATTCTTTACTGTGAGCTAAGGGTAAGGGCAGATCCCGGACAAGGGAGCTGGGAGCTGGAGAAGCCTCGAAAACATTTCTGCTTCGTGCTAGTAGTCCAGGACACTGCCTAAGAGCAAGATCTGTGGAGTCAGACTAGATTTAAATCTCAAATCTGCCAATTTACTGTGTAACCTTGAGCCAGTTACTTAACCTCTCTGTGCTTAATTTCTTTTATCTGGAAATTGAGAATCATGAAAGCACCTAACCTGTAGGGTTTCTTCTGAGGATGTAAGTGTAAAAGGCTTAGAACAGTATTTGGCCCATGGTAAATATTAGATAAATTATAGCTAATGGTAATATTATTTTTTTCTTTATTTTTCCCTTTATCTGAAGAGTTTACTAATGCAACAGCTTCCACTCAGCACACTGAGAAAGGCTCTTTTCTAAATGACAGTTATCTCTGTAATATAACAAGGAGAATTCGTTTATATTTTAGGAAATTGTGACCTCCAAAACATCTATTGTGCTTCTGTTTTCAGTGGTTTCAGACTAACCAAGCTTCTACCAATAGTTTCTGCTATTAGTTGACATGACTTTTGTAAAGAATGAACTTTCATTCAAAAGTGAGGCAGGGACTTCCCTGGTGACGCAGTGGTTGAGAATCCGCCTGCCAATGCAGGGGATGTGGGTTCGAGCCCTGGTCAGGGAAGATCCCACATGCCTCGGAGCAGCTAGGCCCATGGGCCACAACTACTGAGCCCATGCACCTAGAGCCCGTGTTCTGCAACAGAGAAGCCACCACAATGAGAAGCCCGCGCACCACAACGAAGAGTAGCCCCCGCTCACCTCAACTAGAGAAAGCCTGTGTGCAGCAACAAAGACCCAACGCAGCCAAAAAAAAAAAAAAAAAAAAGTGAGGCAGAAAGGACTTCCATGGTGGTCCAGTGGTAAAGAATCCACCTTCCAATGCAGGGGATGTGGGTTTGATCCCTGGTCAGGGTACTAGGATCCCACATGCCGCGGGGCAACTGAGCCCACGTGCCACAACTACTGAGCTCACACGCCTTAATTAGAGAGCCTGCGTGCCACAAACTACAGAGCCCACGTGCCCTGGAGCCTGCATACCACAACTAGAGGAGAGAAAACCTGCGTGCCACAACTAGAGAGAAGCCTGTGTGCCACAATGAAAGATCCTGTGTGCCACAACTAAGACCCGATGCAGCCAAAAATTAATTAATTAATTAATTTTTTTTTTTTTAAGTGAGGCAGAAGACAACTAATAAGGACCTACTATATAGCACAGGGAACTCTACTCAATACTCTATAATGGCCTATATGGGGAAAGAATCTAAAAAGAGTGGATATACATATATGTATAACAGATTCACTTTGCTGTACACCTGAAACTAACACAATACTGTAAATCAACTATACTCCAATAAAAATTTTTTTTTTTAAAAGGTGAGGTAGGGCTTCGCTGGTGGCGCAGTGGTTGAGAGTCCACCTGCCAATGCAGGGGACGCGGGTTCATGCCCCGGTCTGGGAAGATCCCACGTGCCGCGGAGCAGCTGGGCCCGTGAGCCATGGCCGCTAAGCCTGCGCGTCCGGAGCCTGTGCTCTGCAATGGGAGAGGCCACAACAGTGAGAGGCCCGTGTACCGCAAAAAAAAAAAAAAAAAAAAAGGTGAGGTAGACTTGCTTCCTATCCTCAAGGATACTTCATCTTAGTGGAGGAGTTAAAATATATCATCAACAACTGTAATACAAGTAGAAAGTAATAGGTGTCATTAAAATGTAGTAAGTAAGCCCTTGTAGAAACCCTGGTCACATGCATCCTCCTTAGATTGAAATTTAATCCAACTACACTCTTCAACAAATTAAGGATAATTGTTGCTAACAGAGTTATATAGACTATATCACAGGGATGAAACTTTCACACTATGTATTGGTCAGAAAAGAATAGTTTATAGTGCAGTAACAAATAAGCCAAAAGTTGCAGTAGCTTCTAAGGAGGAAGTTTCCTTCTCACTCATCGTAAGTTGACAAGGAGGGTCTGCTCACCATGGTCACTCACGGGTGTAGGCGGACATAAGCTCCATTTCAACATGTGCTTCCACAGGAGTAAAAGGTAGAGTTTTGGGGGGTTTTTTGTTTGTTTGTTTGTTTTTGCGGTACGTGGGCCTCTCACTCTTGTGGCCTCTCCCGCCGCGGAGCACAGGCTCCGGATGCGCAGGCTCAGGGGCCATGGCTCACGGGCCCAGCCGCTCCGCGGCATGTGGGATCTTCCCGGACCGGGGCACGAACCTGCGTCCCTGCATCGGCAGGCGGACCCCCAACCACTGCGCCACCAGGGAAGCCCTGGGGGGTTTTTAATTTAAAATTCTTTTAAAGCATGGCCAGTCACATTTCTTAACATTTCTGCCTGGAAGAGCCACCCTCCATTTCTGCTCACATTTCATTTATCAAAGCAAGTCACATGGCCGTGCCTGAGCTCAGTAGCATGAGGATACGTAATCCTCCCACCTGGTGGCCACCGCAGGCCTGGGAGCTAAAGCATCAACCACACTAGGACTCACACCTCAGACAAAAAAGTAACTCCCTTTATTTTCTAGCGCTGATCTCCTCTCCCTCTAGAGCCCCATTCCCAGTGATGGTGAAAGATTCCTGTTCAGTACTTCCCGAACGTCCTCCGATTACTTCTAACCCGGAGTGCCTAAAGACTTTCAGCCATCGTGGCAGCAGGTGGACCAAGGCCCTCAGGCCAGCTCCTTAGCCCTTTTCCTCTGCACCTCTGTGCTCCTCCTGAGCTCTAAGCTGAGCCCTCGAAATCTGGAACTTGTGATATTTAAAGGGAAGCTTTTAGAATTTAGAGAGTCCTGTTCTTTTCAACAAAGCCTGGCTTTCAATAACTGCCTCACTGTAGATTTAACAAATCTAGTGTAAATGGTATAAATTGGATAATGATAAATCATCTGTGTGAAAACATGGTACTCTATCTTTATGTCTGCACACACTTTTCTTTGACAAGCTTCCACTACCACTTGACAGTAAGAAAACTAAATTTAGTCCAATCCACCAAACCTGGCCCAGTCCAGCAGTCTTCTAATCCACTTCAGGAATTACTGTCTCAGTTAATATCATCCAAGTCTCTTTCCCAGCTTCCCTCTCTTCCTTCCCTCTGACTCTACACCCTGAGAAAAAGATGGAATTGCAAACCAAGCCAGCCACTGCCCCATTCACTTCCACTCGTGAGCTCTGAGCCCACAGCACTAAAAGGGGGGCTTGGCACAGATGAGATATGCTGCAGGTTGAATACACTCACCCCCATCTTTACTCAAAGGAATGTCAGTGATGTCCCATGTCTTCAGACGACCTTGTCGTACAGATCACTTTGAGTTTGCTGTAATTTCTAGCGAGTAATTCATTTTAAAGCTTTGGGAACTATTATTAATCACAAATTACTTGTGACATACCTCACGAGCAACATATCTCAGTTGGGAACTGCTGCTCCAGGTGAGGGCTGCTGGAATTAGTTAAAAATATTGATGCTAAGCGTTATTAGTAAAAGTTGCAATAACCTTACCTATCCTATCACTTGTATTCAGTTATGTTACAATTTATAATCCACTAAAAAAAAAATCTCTGTTTAATTACCTATGTTTTTTTCTTCAATGATCCAAAGTATTTAAAAGGACAGTATTTATTACCTTTTCTTATCTCAAGCATTCTTCATGTAGCTGCTCATGGTTATTTTGAATATCGTGAATTAACCGCCACCAAGCTTTCATTAGACAGTTTTCAGTCAGGCATGATTTATAAAGGGACTTGTGTCAAAACATGTTTCCATTTGTTCTTCCTGTAGTATAGTTGAGATTGAAATATTATCTTCACTCACCAGCACATGTATGCACATAGAGTTCATATTTGTGACTACTTCTAAAATCATTAGATGGAAAGCAAGTAAAAGTAAAGATACTTAATATAAATGGTTATTCTCAAGACACACAGCCCATGTTAAAGTATCTGCAGATCTGGTGCTCATCTCAATGGTCAACCAACAGATGGAGCGCTCTGTCTGTCACATTACTTTGGAGCTTCTAAATGTGCCTGGTGGGAATTCCATTACTTGCACCAGCTGTACAGGTGACCTTGCCTTCCACTTGCCAGATTCAGAATACAGGAGGCAATTTTAAGCATGATTTTAAAATACAACATATGCAAATATGCCTGTACTTGACATAGTTACTCTGGTGCCAAAAAATAAAAAAACAAAAGCTGTCCTTTTTGCTTTAACCCTTGGAATTATGGGATGTATGGTTTTCCATCTTCTGAGTCTTTCTGCAAAAAGTTATTTAACGCCCTTCTACACTGGGAGAAATTTTTAAGATTTTTTTAGTACCTACGGAAGGAGTTTTTTTTCTGGGGTAAAACTTTATAAAGAGTTCTTATTTTCTTATCAAACAGAATTAAATAATTAAAAGGTGGCATTTGGGAGCCATCTGGAGACATTCTCAAGCTAGAAATATCTTCCTTCGGAAGGCCTGAAAGTTCTCCATTAATGATGCATTATTGGGGGCTCAGCAATCTCTGTCTGGGCACCCTTTTTATAAAATGCAGTAAGCAGAGCCAGGATTGAAACCCAGTTCATTGCTGCACCACTCTTGCACTTTTCCCTACTACAAACTGCCTCTCTTTGAGGATGGTCACTAACAAGTAAATGTGAGTTTTTTTCCTAAGTGAGAGGAAAGAAATCAGTACATGAAAACACTGAGTAAGTAGAAATGAGGACCCAGGAAAAAGGGAAAAGGAACAGATAAGGAAGCTGAGAGGTGTCAAAAGAATAACGTCTACTTCAGTTTTGCCTCGAGTTGGCCATCGCTTGAGTTTGACTTCTAAGAACTCTGTCTACAATGTTACCTGGTAGTAACCCACTCCACTTTCAAGACCTCCTGTCTGAAATTTCAGTTCAATTTCAGTATATGTTACAATATGTCGGATCAGATTGAATTAGAAATGGAACATCCAGCTATTTTTATTTGCTGCCTTATTGAGTGGGTAAGAATAACATTACAAAATATTGCAGTAGTGGTGAGCACCCCTAAAAGCAGTTTGTATTGATATATCATTTCCCACTGAAAGGAAAAGAGCTCCTTGGATAAATGACTCATTCCAAGTAGGGGGCAGAAAGTGCATGGAGATGAATCCGGGAAGGCCTTTTGAAAGGAAGCTTCAACAATGAGTAAGCGCACATCAAAGTGAAATAGGAGCCCTTAAAGGGATACCCACTGGCCTAAAGGAAATCAGAAAGAACAGTAACTGCAATGGATTGATCGAAACTCACCAGTGCTAAGAAGCATTGAAACACATGGAAATGCTATGGAGAAACAAGGAGGAGGAAATGTCTTGGTTAAAAGAAATTTAGTGGACATCCGATCAAGCATTGTTTGGTCCTTGCCTAGACCTTGTTTCAAACAAACCAAAAATAAGAAGACATGAGGACAACTTGAACATGGATGGAACATCAGATGATATTAAAGAATTGTTAACTTTATTGAGTGTGATCACGGCTTGGTGGTTATATTTTAAAAAAAAAAAACTTACTGGAAATGCAAATGAAAGTATTTAGGTGAAATGACCTAATTTCAGGAATTTGCTCTCAAATCCTTTAGCAAAAAAAAAAGTGTAGTAAAGGAAATAAATGAGACAAAATTGACCAACTCTGTATTTGTTGAATCTGGCTGATAGGTATTTGAGGTTCATTTTACTAATCCTTTACTTTTTTATCTAAAATACATAGTTACATTTTAATTTATCTTTAAATTAAATCATTATTTAAATGTTATTAAAGTTATTAGATTTTATCTAAGGTTTAAATTTTTATATAAGGCTTTTTATCCATTGCATTATTACACCCATGTCTACATGACACCAAAATAAGGAGTTGAGACGAGAAAGCTTTGTGGTTGCCAGCCTCCAAGATGAGCACTGTTGATCCTTGCCTCCTGGTGCTCATGCCCTTACCTAGTTCCCTTCCACATTTTCTCAGAGTTGGTCTGGGTGACCAAGAGAAACCAGTGGGAGTGATGCTATGTGACTTCTAATGCTAGGTAATAAAAGACATTTCTGCTTCTGCTTTGCTCTTTGGATCACCCACTCTGAGTGTCGTGAGGATACCCAAGCAGCTCTATGGAGAGGTCTCTGTGGCATGAACTGAGCCCTACTGCCAACAGACTACATCAGCTTGCCAGCTACAGGAATGGGCCACCTTGGAAAAAGATCTTCCAGTCCCAGTCAAGCCTTTGATGACTGTAGCACTGGCCAACATTCTGACTACAACCTCATGAGAAACCCCAAGCCAGAACAGCCCAGCTAAGCCACTCTGTGTAAGTCAGCATTCAATCAGAGAAGCAGAACCAGTAGCAATATATGGATTTAAAACAAGGAATTGGCTTATGAAATTGTTGGGTCTGGCTTAGCAGGTCTGAAGTCCATAGGGTGGGCAATCAGGAAAGAAAGATCACAAACCCCAGGCACAGAGACCAAAGCTGTTGTTCACAGGCACTCAGGAAGAGAAGATCAAAAGCAAACAGCAAAGCAAACAAGCAAAGCAGTCAAGGTTGAACTCCTGGATACAGGCAGAAGCTGCTGTCGACAGACAGAAGTGTCTCTTTCATGTTCATGTGCTCTCTCTCTCTCTCTCTCTCTCTCTCTCTCTCCCTCTCTCTCTCTCTCTCTCTCTCTCTCTCTCTCTCTATATATATATATATATATATATATATATCTCCCCCCACCCTCCTCTCTCTTGCCTAAACCCTCTTTTAAAAGGCCTTCCAATTGTTTAACTCATGCTCACAATGGAGAATCTCCCTTTCAACTGGATAACTCAGGCCCACCCAAGATAATCTCCCGAACTTAAAGACAACTGATTAAAGACTTTGATTACATCTGCGAAATCCCTTCCCGCCAGCAACTAGATTCGTTCCATTAAATAACTGGGAAGAGGCATATGTGTGTTACAAAATGGTTGTGCTTCTTTTCCATCCTCCAACTCTCACAAAACAACATACCTAGGAGCCCAACCTATCTGGAAACGTACTAGAAAGGGAATTCTAAAGGACACAGTTCAGCCCAGCCAAGTCGACACACCCCAAACTCCTAACTGACAGAAATTGTGAAATATGATAAATGTTTATCATTGTTTTAAGACTTTGGGTTTTGAGGTAAGTTGTTACCCAGCAGTTGAAAACTAATACAGGTTTGATGGAACAAATTATCTGTAATCAAGTGTAACAACAAGTGAAAAGCTGTTGCCTGAGGTCAGCTGAGTTTTACTAGATTTGTACTTACTGAATTCACAGAATATTTGTGAGTGGATAATGGGAGTGGGGGGTGGATTGTGGGAGGGGCTTATATGGGTGGGGGTGGGTTGGATAGTCTTCATCATAATCAGACCAGCAAAATAACAAAGTACAGGGAGACATCTTGATTGTCTCAAAAACACCTCATGACTCCTGAAAACTTGCTGAGGAATAAAGCAAAAAGACTTAGGAACCTACATTAATGCAATCTCCCTGACCCACGATGCCTTATCCCTGACATGATCATACAACTTTGGGGGTGGTATGAAATGGGACAGGTTCTACAGTCACACACACGTGGGTTCTTGCCCCAACTCCATACCTTACCAGTTACATGACTTTGGCCACTTTACATAACTTCCTGCTATGGACTGAATTTTGTTCCCCCCAAAAGAATCATATGTTGAAGACCTAAACGCTCGTAGCTTAGAATGTGACTGCACATGGGCCTTTACAGAGGTAATTAAGGTTGAAAGAGGCCATAAGAGTGGGCCCTAATCCAATATAACTGGTGTCCTTATAAGGAGAGGAACCCCATGGGCACTTTCACACAGAGGAAAGAGAAGGTGGCCGTCAAAAAGCCAAGGAGAGAGGCCTCAAGAGAAATCACACTTGCAGACATGTTGATTTTGGACTTCCAGTCTCCAGAACTGTGAGAAAATTAATTTCTGTTGCTTAAGCCACCCTATCTGTGGTATTTTGTTATGGCAGCCCTAGCAAACTAATATACTTCCTGAGCCTCAAATTTTGCATCTATAAATTAATAATACTTACAGCTCTAGGGTCTAGACCCTCCTTTAGCTGTCAGAATATTTGGGGGCTTAAAGACAGACAAAAATCTTTGGTCAAGAAGAACCTTAGATTTTATTGAACGACTGAGGTTCAGCCTTGGGAGTCAGGCAATGTTCCAGTCACACCTGACTCAGGTTTTACAAGGCAGAATGTTACAATATTTTCCCAATCTTCTCCAAGAAAACACCCTCTCCCAACAACGCACATAACAAAATGGGAAGGAAAAGAGGTTCCTGGGGTTATCTAGTCCAGGAGCTTTATTTTCTGTGATAGCCCATGATTTAAGAGAACCAGTATACACTGTCCATTGTTCTTTAAAGAAGGCAGTTACCTGCATTTTGCATATTAGTGAATCTGATTCCTATCAGGGAAATGGGAGGAGAGGGAGGAGGTGTTTGTTAGGAAATAAGAAGGATTTCCTAAAGAAATTACTTGGAGCAACAGGAAGATAAAATGAATAGCCGTTCGGCAAATACCTGGATATCCATAGCCATTCTGCTCTGATGTCCTTAGGAGAAATGGAGAATGAGGAAAGACAAAATTTTCTGTCTGTCAAATTCTCTTCTGACTTTAGTTTCATATTAAAATTTCTTGTGATTAATAACTTTAATTTTTCTTAATATCAACCTCAGAGGTTATTATAAGGATTAACACAGTAACTTATAAAGCACCAAAAATATAGCAGATGCTCAGTCCTTTCTCCTTCCCTTAGGACAACAAAAGCAATTCCTTGTGCAAGTTTTTATATCCTCCAACCTTCTTCTATATGTTGCATACACACAGACACACACACACACACCCCTTAGCCTGGTGATTTTGAAGACTGAAAATAACAGAAGACTCCACCAAGATATTCTCTGAGGTGAGGGACTTTCAAGGGGCATGTCACTTCCCCACGAAGGAACCCACAGGAAGTTGTCTTTTTTTCCTGGAATGCCTGAATGACCCTGTCTTGAGGGTGTGATCATTGAATTCATTTTGATTCTGCTTTATGGAACTCTTCCCTCTTCTTGGTCCTGACTTGAGCAATGCAACAAAATGAGTCCTGGATGTGGCCCGTCCAAGTCGACGATGCTTTGATACATACTTCACCTGTTCACCTCCAAATGCCTCTTCAGGAACAGGGAAGCCCTTTAGCACTTTAACATTTATTCTTTCCAGATACTTGCCTGACAGACTTTTACAAGCACAGTTTAAATTGGGCAGGATCTCAGAGTCGATATTTTTTTCCCTTTTTCAGATAGCATTTTTCTTTTTCTCCTGGCAAGGGAAAGGTTTGGGAACAATACATATTTGTTTGGTCCAGGAGAGAGACAGGGAACTGGAATGTGTTTATGTCACTTTTTTAAAAAAGCGTTTAAACAAGGTGCTCAGTACACAAAGAGATGCCTCCAGAAACTGAAGAGGGATGGATCTCAGCATATTTAATGTGAGAATCTGGTAAACAGTTCTAAGGGTTGGTTTCCAAATCTCTGCCCGAAAATCATTTCTTTCTCTCTGTGCACGGATACCATGGAGCCAGTGGACCAGAGGAGGTAGATGGGTAATTGGGCAGCAGCACAACTCATTTCTCAGCTGGCAACCTTTTAAAGACTTTTAAATCCTCAACAGCAACTGGCCTTTCCATTGTTCTTTTCCTCCTTCTGGCTGATGTCTGCACAGACTTTACTGCCTCTGTATTGACAGGCCTAAAAACTCCGCCCACTGCCTGTATCAGGAACAACACCCAACACAAACCGTCTGAACATAAACAACCAGCCATGTAATAGCATGGGATGTTTCCTGGTATCCAAGTTTCTGCCTAATGGGAAAAATCTGTTTTCAGCTTGGACTGCAATAGGAAAGTTATTTATCTTGTGAAAGATGGTGAAATAAAACAGTCCTTCCATTTGGTCAGCAAATATGTAAAGAGAACAGAATCTGTAACCCTCCAAGATCTGAGCACTGGGAAAAGACAGAACCAGGGAGCTACACAAACCGAGTAGGAATTCCCGAGCTCATAAGGATTAAGAGCTTTCTGCTGACGGCATTTTTTTTTTTTTTTTTTTTTTTTTTTTTTGGTACGCGGGCCTCTCACTGTTGCGGCCTCTCCCGTTGCGGAGCACAGGCTCCGGACGTGCAGGCTCAGTGGCCATGGCTCACGGGCCCAGCCGCTCGGCGGCTGGGATCTTCCCGGGCCGGGGCACGAACCCGTCTTCCCTGCATCGGCAGGTGGACTCAACCACTGCGCCACCAGGGAATACCTGCCGAAATGAAACGAAAAATTTGGTGTTTGAAACGTTGATTCTCAACTCAGGCTGCATATTAGAATCGCCTGGGGAGATTTTTAAACTAGATCCTTGGTCCTGGGTCCCGCCCCCCAGAGATTTTGTGGGTTTGTTGTTTGTTTGTTTGTTTTAATCTCCACCAGGGATTCTGATACACAGCCAGGATGGAGAATAACTGGGTTAGAATGTGAAGAAAGTTCATAAACAGAGACTGGAGATCAGAACCCTAGCTGCAGAAAGAAACCTCCCAGAGCAGATCAGCCTGACAGGTATATAGCAACAGAGAGTAGAAAAGTGGTTGCCAGGGACTGGAGGGTGGGGGAGATATGGAGAGGTTGGTAAAAGGGTGTAAACTTTCAGTTATAAGATTAATAAGGTCTGGGGATCTAATGTATAACATGGTGACTGTAACTGATAGCACCGTACTGTATAATTGAAATTTGCTAAAAGAGTAGAATGTAAATGTTCTCACCAAAAAAAATTAAAATAAGGTCAATATGTGAAGTGATGTGTTAACAAACTCAATGGGAGAAATCCTTTTATGACATATACGTATATCATCACTTTGTATTCTTTAAATATCTTACAATTTTATTTGTCAATTATACCTGAATAGAGCTGGGGTAGGGGAGAAATACGGCACATAGATACAATGGAATATTATTCAGCTGTTAAAAAGAAGGAAGTCCTGCCGTTTAAAACAACATGGGGGTGGTGGTGTGATGAATGGGGCGATTGGGATTGACATGTATACACCGATGTGTATATAATTGATGACTAATAAGAACCTGCTGTATAAAATAATAAATAAAATAAAATTCAAAAATTCAAATAAATAAAACATGGATAGGGCTTCCCTGGTGGCGCAGTGGTTGAGAGTCCGCCTGCCGATGCAGGGGAGACGGGTTCGTGCCTGGTCCGGGAAGATCCCACATGCCGCGGAGCGGCTGGGCCCGTGAGCCATGGCCGCTGAGCCTGCGCATCCGGAGCCTGTGCTCCGCAACAGGAGAGGCCACAACAGTGAGAGGCCTGTGTACCGCAAAAAAAAAAAAAAAAGATAAATCTTGAGGGCATTGTGCTAAGTGAAATAAGTTAGACAGAGAAAGACAAATACTGTATGATCTCACATGTGGAATCTAAAAAATAAACGAACTCATAGAAAGAGAGTAGATTGATGGTTGCCAGGGGTGGGGGGAACAGGTGAAGGTGGTCAAATTCCAGTTCTAAGATGAAAAAGTTCTGGGGATCTATGGTGACTATTGTTAACAACACTGTGTTGTATACTTGAAAGTTGCTAAGTAGATCTTAAAAGTTCTCAACACACACATACAAAAACACAGTAACTATGTGAGATGACAGATGTGTTTAACTGAACTTATTGTGGTAATCATTAGGCAATATACACATACATTGAACCGTCGCCTTGTACACTTTAAACTTAAGCAATGTTATATGTCAATTGTATCTCAATAAAGCTGGGGGGAAAAGAAAACATCAGCTAATAGGTAATAAAAATAATAAATTATCACCACTTGGCAACCCCTAATGAAATAAAGGATTTAGGCCAGTAGTTCTGAAGCTTGATTGTACATGGGAATCACCTTTGGGAGCTTGAAACACACTAACTACCGGCTCCCACCCCCAGAGATTCCGATTCGCTTCACCTGGTGGGGAGCTTGGCAATGAGACTTGGGAGGATTAACGTCTGCCTGGGTGACTCTAATGAGCAGGCAAGGTTGAGACCATTGATATGGGCAATGGACATCAATAGTCACTGGAACAACCAGATAGAAAAGCTGGTCTAGTATAGATGGCTCAGATGGATCACAGCTAACTCCACTGATCTATCCCACCATCGTCAAAAGGTGGGATGCAATTGGAAGTACCCAACACCACTTAGGATGTGTACTTGTCAAAAAGTCAGCCTGAAACTGATGTAGCCTCTTAATTTAACTATCACCTACAGGAAGTAAAAGGGACCTACACGAAATAAAGGACACCCTCAGGATGTAATCAGCAAAATCCAGAATGTGGTGAAGTCTACAAGACAGATACTTCAGTTTCTCTAACAAATAAATTATAAGAAAACAATAAAGGATAGGGAATTGATAGATTAAAATAGTCATAAAAGACATAACCAATGCAAATACATAGACCTTATTTGAATCCTGATTTGAACAAACCAACGGTTTAAAAAAAAATTATAAGACAATCAAGGAAATCTGAATATTGCTAGATATTTGATGATACTAAGACATTTATGTTAAATTTTTAGGTCAGCAGCTTTTTCTATAAAGGGCCAAATAGTTAGTGTTTTAGGCTGGGTGGGTCTACAGTCTGTTGCAACTACTCAGCTCTGTCATTGCAGCCTGAAAGCAGCCATAAACAACACATAACAAATGGCTGTGACTGTGTTCTTCACAACAACAGACAACTGCATGGATTTTGTCAACCTCTGTTTTACAGATACATTCAAAAGAGCTTCTGGATGAACGAATGGAGAGGAGGGGAAGGTGGCTGAGCAGTATAAATGGAACAAGGTCGGTCATGTGCTCATAAATAGCTGACGATGGGTACATTATACTCGTGGTTGTGGTTCTCAAAGCGTGGTCCCAAGGCCATCGGCATCAGCATCAGCTGCAGACTTGTTAGAAATGCAAATTTCAGGCCCCACCTAAGACTTAGGAATCAGAAACTCTGGGGGTGGATCCCAGCAATCTGCTTTAATAAGCCCTCCAGGTGATTCTCATGCACACAGACTAATGTTATTCATTCTCTCTGTCTCTCCCAGTCTCCCTCTCCCTCTCCCTCCCCCTCCCTCAACTCTCCTACGTGTTTGAAATTTTGTGGAGTAAAAAGTTTTTTTCCCATCTGGTTTTCAAAGTGGCTGTACCAGATAAACAGTCCCTCTTAGGAAATACAGTTGTTTTAGATGACATATGATTGCTGAAGCAGGGAATTTAAAAATTCAAATGAAACAACCTTTTTTTTTTTTTGAGAGTTAAACCATTTTATTTATTTATTGGTGGGTAGGGAGGGACAGGCAGTGACAAGCCTCAGTAGGGGGGCAAATACCAGCTAGATCAAGAAGGGAGGGGCAGGGGATCCAGAAACGGGGACCTTGGAGGGGAAGGTGAGCAAAGAAGACGTCATCCTACCACTCTTACAAGTCCTTCCAGGTCACTCAGGAACATCTTGGGGCCCTTAAAGAATGGGTCGTCCCGCTCAAGGCTCTGGGCCTGGAGCTGAAAGCTGCTGGGCTCCGGGTTAGAAAGGGTGTGCCTCTGGAGCTCCCCCACCTAGCTTCCTTAGAAGTTCCCAGCTACTGTTACAGTCCGGAAGACTGATTTCAGAGCTAGATGAAGAAAGTGACATGGCGAAGATGGCAGCCGCGGGCAGCTTAGACTGGAGGATATGAACGGATGTCCTCCAGCTGCGGCCTAAGTGCCGCCCCTCCGTCTTTGGTTTCAGCAGCAGCACCGGGTGCCGGCTCAGCTGGCCCTGCAGCAACTTCTGTTCCTCCCGAAGCATCTCTGGCTCCTCCCACGGCAGTTGCTGCTCATTCCGCAGCTCTCGGTGAAGGCCGCTGGTAGCCTTGCACTTCTGTGGTCCTGTTTGTATCTGGGCTCTGGCGCGTTCCTGCACCTGGCTTCCCAGGCCCTGCAGTTCCCTTCTCAGCCCCTCCAAGCGTCGCTCCGGGAGACGGGCCCTTCGCTCTGGGCCCCCCTGCAGCAACCTCAGTGATGCTTCCAGGGCACAGATCTGGTACTTCTGCTGCTCTTGCTATTCCAGCAGGCTATTCCTGCACAGCCTGCCTCAGCACCTCAGTCACCTGAGCCTGGGATCCGAGCTGGGATCTAAGACTCGTAACTACACCCCGGAGAGAAGACGCACCGTGGGCCTCGGCCCAACTCAGCCTCTCTGGGACAATGGGAGTCTCTAGAGTCCAAAGCTGTTGAGCTTGGACTCGATCCAGGTCCCAGCGCAGTGGAGACCCCAAGGGGATACAGCCGCTGCTTAATCGTGGCACATTTCCGTCAATTGAGAAGCACGCGTCGAGCTTCTCAGATCAGCTCAGGCGCCTACTCAGAGCCTGCGGCAGAGGTCTGGCTTCCTGGCGTCTTGGGCCCTTGCTCTCCCGATCGTGGACACCCGAGGCACAGCCCAGGAAAGACCACACAACGTCAGATCGAAAGAGGTGAGTGGGCATGCAATGCTAAAGGTAAGGATGCAATATCAGACCAAAACTGCGCCTCTGGGACTAGTCAGGGGAGAGGCATCCTTGGGGACCTGGGGGAAAAGTGGGATGGATACCCTGATACGCAGCTATCCGGTGGGAGTCAAAGGTGCTGCATCTTGGTCGAGACCTCCCCAGACACAGGACGCTGGTGCCAGCACACCGAACCGGTGCCAGCTACTATGAAACAACCTCTCCTGAAATGCTTCTTCTAACTCAAAACACATGACTAGCACACAGATTTTTGTATAGTCCTGGGCTTTTAAAAAAAAGTATTATTATTAAAACAGGAGCTAACCCACCGAAAGTTTATTTTATATGTACTATCGGCTGAACATTTTTATCAGTTTTTCAGGGAAAAAGTCATTTGTTTGATCTGAAAACACCTGTTATCAAGAACAAATTATCTTGCAACATATACAAATATCAAATCATTATTTTGTATGCCTGTTATCTTTCAATTATGCTTCAAGGAAAAGGAATATTTCTTCCTAATACTCTACTTTGTTTTTTATAGGTATCAGATATTATTTTCCAGATTTTGTGACATTTTAACAATGATTTACGATATTTATTATGACGATGTCTTGAGTTAATTTGAGTTGAAAAATGTGCCAACTTTCAGAACACAGCAGCAGATTTTTTAAACTTCTCATTATGCCAGCAAATAGTTTGCAATTGTTTTGGAGATGAGGTATGTGGAGCACGTCTCCATTATTCCTTAAAATTTATTCTAGCTATTATAGAAAGAAGATGCTCTCTGTGTGGCAAAACAGTCTGTAACAAGCCATTTTGTTGCATAAATTCACTATAGACTCTCTCATTCCTCTACAACTAAGCTCTTCTTTACTTGTGTCTAAGTATATGAATCACTCGTTCTAAAATTACTGATGGTGACAAGAAATCTAGAGGAGGCATCCATAGTATAATATGTTGTATGTAATATAACGTGAGCAGAAGTTACATCATTCCTACTTCTTGATCTCATTTGCCTAAATGCATTTAGTCTATCAGGATTGAAATATACTATCAAAAGTTGTCATTTTTATGTTAAATATTCAGTATCTTAAAAAACGTATTTTCTACAGAATAAGTGATCCGGGCATATTGTTTTCAATCTGTATAATAAGATACAGATTCTCCTCCTATGAGAAAGTGAATTATTTTATCAATTAAGATGACCTGGCTGCAAGAGATAGAAACTGCCTGGGGAACTTTAGCAGAAAAAGACTGTATGGGAAGAAGAGAAGGTAACTCACAAAATGGAACAAAATGTGGAATAAACAGGTTCAGAAAGGGCAGGAACTAGAGCAACCCTGGAGAAAACAGAAGCCGGACATGATGAATGGTCACTTCAGGGAGTGCTGCAGAGATAAATAGTGCTGGCCATTTGGGGTCTTTAGATCACTCTTTTCAAGAACATAAATGCCTCCAGCCACCTGGCTTGGGTCAGGGGTCATCATGTCACTGATTGATAGTCCATCAAAGCAAAGTTGGGGTGCTATTAAGCGAAATAGCAGATGGGGGCAAAAATGATAAATGTCCACTGAAATCATTAATTTTCTTTTTTCTTTTTTTTAATTGAAGCATAGTTGATTTACAATGTTTTGTTAATTTCTGCTGTCCAGCAAAGTGATTCAGTTATACATATATACGTTCTTTTTTTAAATATTCTTTTCTATTATGGTTTATTATAGGATATTGAATATAGTTCTCTGTGCTACACAGTAGGACCTTGTTGTTTATCCATTCTATATGTAATAGTTTACATCTGCTCACCGCAACCTCCCACTCCATCCCGCCCCACCCTCCCCCCGGCCCTTGGCAACCACAAGTCTGTTCTCTATGTCTGTTTCTCTTTCATAGATAGGTTCATTGGTGTCATATTTTACATTCCACATATAAGTGATATCATATGGTATTTGTCTTTCTCCTTCTGGGTTATTTCACTTAGTATGACAATCTCTAGTTGCATCCATGTTGCTGCAAATGGCATTATTTCATTCTTTTCATGGCTGAGTAGTATTCCATTGTATATATGTACCGCATCTTATTTATCCATTCATTTCTCAATGGACATTTAGATTTTTTCCATGTCGTGGCTATTGTGAATAATACTGCTATGAACATAGGGGTGCATGTATATTTTTTAATTAGAGCTTTGTCTGGATATATGTCCAGCAGTGAGATTGCTGGATTATATGGTAATTCTATTTTTAGTTTTCTGAGGAACCTCCATACTGTTTCCACAGTGGCTATAACAACTTACATTCCCACCAACAGTGCGTGAGGGTCCCCTTTTCTCCACAACCTCTCCAGCATTTGTTATTTGTAGAGTTTTTAATGGTGGCCATTCTGACTGGTGTGAGGTAGTACCTCATTGTAGTTTTGATTTGCATTTCTCTATTAGCGATGTTGAGCATCTTTTCATGTGCCTATTGGCCTATTTGTATTTCTTCTTTGGAGAAATGTCTATTTAGGTCTTCTGCCCATTTTTCAATTGGGTTGTTTGTTTCTTTTGTTGTTGAGTTGTATGAGCTGTTTGTATATATTGGGAATTAAGCCCTTGTCCATTGCATCATTTGCAAATATTTTCTCCCATTCTATAGATTGTCTTTTCATCTTGTTTATGGTTTCCTTTGCTGTGCAAAAGCTTGGTAAGTTTGATTAGGTCCCATTTGTTTATTTTTGTTTTTATTCTATTGCCTTGAGAGGCTGACCTAAGAAAACATTGGTATGATTTATGTCAGAGAATATTTTGCCTATGTTCTCTTCTAGGAGTTTTATGGTGTCATGTCTTATGTCTCAGTCTTAAAGCCATTTAGAGTTTATTTTTGTGTATGGTGGGAGGGAGTGTTCTAACTTCATTAATTTACATGCAGCTGTCCAACTTTCCCAACACTACTTGCTGAAGAGACTCTTTCCCATCGTATATTCTTGCCTCCTTTGTCAAAGATTAACTGATCATAGATGTGTGGGTTTATTTTTGGGTGCTGTATTCTGTTCCACTGATCCATGTCTCTGTTTTTGTGCCAATATCATGCTGTTTTGTGAAATCATTAATTTTAAAATACCACTTAAAAGCAAGTCAATCATAGTAATCCCTCATTCAAGAAATATGGTCTGTCCATAACACAAAGTCTATCATCTCTTTAATTCTGGTTATATAATTGAAGACACACACACACACACACACACACACACACATGGATATGAGTAAAAATTACAGATAAAGTGTGTTAAGTTTGAATTATATTGGGCCTAATAATATAAGGGGCTCATCCATTCATTTATCCACAAATATTTAGGCACAGTTCTAGATATTGGGGATACAAGACTGAAAACAAAAATTTATTTTAATCCTTGCCTCATTTTTGTGAGAGAGAGAGAAACAATAGACAAAATAAATAAGTAAATTTTGTGGCATCTTAGAAGTTGACAAGTGCTATGGAGAAGAATAAATAAGGGAGGAAGGACAGAGGAAAGGGAGTGCCAGGTCAAGGTTGCAAGTTTAAAGAGAGTGATCAGGAAGGGCCTCACTGAGGTGACAATGGAGCAAAGACTGGCGGGGAAAAAGGATGTAAGTCAGTCAGGTATCTGGAGGAAAGTACTCCAGGAAGGAGCAGCAGGTGTAAGGCACTGAGGCAGGTGCTCACCTGGAGTGTTCAAAGACCACGAAGAGACCAGTGTATTTGGAGCCCCTGGAGTGAGCCATGGGAGAGGGGTTGGAGGTGGGGTCAGAGTAAGAGGGTGATCAGGCCATGACAGGCCTTGTAAGCCACTGTGAAGCCTTTGGCTTTTTCTCTAAGTGAGATGGGAAAATCACACCGCAGAGAACCCATGCTCCCACCTAAGAATTCATCTTCCCTTGAATCATCTTTCCAGTCCAAAACCTATCAAATATCAAAACATCCTGGGGGGGCTTCCCTGGTGGTGCAGTGGTTAAGAATCCACCTGCTGGTGCGGGGAACACGGGTTCGATCCCTGGTCCAGGAAGATCCCACATGCCGCGCAGCAGCTAAGCCTGTGTGCCACAACTACTGAAGCCCACGTGCCTAGAGCCCATGCTCCTCAACAAGAGAAGCCACCGCAATGAGAAGCCCGCGCACCGCAATGAAGAGTAGCCCCCGCTCACTGCAACTAGAGAAAGCCCGCGCACAGCAGTGAAAACCCAATGCAGCCAAAACCAAATAAATAAATAAATAAATAAATAAATTTATTTTTAAAAAAAAACATTCTGGGGACTTCCCTGGTGGTACAGTGGTTAAGCCTTCGCCTTCCAATGCAGGGGGCACTGGTTCGATCCCTGGTCAGGGAGCTAAGATCCCACATGCCTTGGGGCCAAAAAACCAACACATAAAACAGAAGCAATATTGTAACAAATTCAATAAAGACTTTAAAAATGGTCCACATCAAAAAAAAATCTTTAAAATAATAATTCTTCCCCCCTCACCCCACCCCAGTTTTCAAAGCCCATCTGTACACTTCCTAAAGAACTAAACATTTCTGCAATATCCAGGCATTGTCTCACTCCTCAAGCACTGCTACTCAACTGTATCTGTCAATGTCCAACTGGGAGACAGAAATCACACAGTAATTTTAACAAGGAAAGTTTATAACAGAAGATTAGATAATGGAGCATAACTAATAAGAAGTAAACTCAAAAGAATATAGGGTGTTTCCCTGGTGGTGCAGTTGTTGAGAGTCCGCCTGCCGATGCAGGGGACACGGGTTCGTGCCCCGGTCTGGGAGGATCCCACATGCCGCAGAGCGGCTGGGCCCGTGAGCCATGGCCGCTGAGCCTGTGCGTCCAGAGCCTGTGCTCCGCAACAGGAGAGGCCACAACAGTGAGAGGCCCGTGTACCGCAAAAAAAAAAAGAATATAGGAATTGCAGATGTAAGGAGCAGTGACCACCCTTAAGGCTGAGATCTGTACCTTGTCGAGAGCACAGTCATCGCTCACTGGATTGAGGGGAGTTGCTGAGGTGCCGTTACTGTTGCAACTTGCTGGAAATCCACCCTCCGGGGTGCCAGCGAAAGCAATTCACAGGGAGATGCAAAGCTGCACAGGGAGCTACCAGGGAAAGCTTCTGGATGCTGGATACTGTTGGTTGCTATGCACTCATTTCTGGAGCCAAACACCGGAGGAGGCATTCACTAAACGAGCTGGGTGCTGGAGAGGACATGCACTGCAGAAACTCAGTACTGAAGAAAGTTGGGCCCTGCACTGCCAGCCTGTAAGATAGAAGTCACATAGAGAGCAGAAGCCTGCCAGGAGAACACTCTGGAACCAGGACCAAAAAAAAAAAAAAAAAAGAAAGAAAGAAAGAAAAGAATAAAGGAAGAAAGAAAAGAAAAAAGAAAGAAAAAAATTCTCCCCCCAGTATCCCTCTAGCGTCCTCTACCAACAAAGTTTAACATCATGCCAGTTGGCACAGGAGAAATATTTCAAGAGCCCTATTCCATTTTCATAGAGCAGGCAATAATGGATGGATTTGAAGTTAAGAGGCAATAAACTGATAACTGGCATACCCTCTTTTCTTATTTGGATGCAATATTCACAGCATAACCTGTTGATGAACTGCAATATTATACTTTTCTAAGAGTTGCTACTTTCTAATGCAACATACCCTCCCAACCAAAAACAATCCAAAACCATGCCTAAGTGTGAAGCTCCGGGTCCTGAAGAATAAAGTGTAGTCTATCCATTCTGAAAATGTGACACTTAGAAGATACCTGAGTATCTACTTAGGGCACTGAAAGGTACCCTTGTCCAATAATGCCCTGTGTAGGTCTGGGTGCATGCTGTTCTATATAATCATAAATTCAAGTTATTTTATTCACTTTAAATTCTTGCCTCTTAGTATTTGCTTTTGTTTCTTCTTTCTGATATAAGCACACAATTGTTGTCCTCTTCTACTTGGATGTATTATGAATGAATAGCGCAGTAAGATGTATCATGATGGAAAGAGCATTGGCTCTCTGTCAGGCTGACCTGGTTTTAAATTCTGACTCCATCACTTTCTGGGTGTGTGACCTTAAGCAGATCATTTAATCTCTAGAAACTTCAGTTTCCTCATCTTCAACTGGGACAATAACACCCACCTTGCAGAGTTTAAAAAGACTCTCTGGAGCATCTACTAGAGTACTTGCCCCAGAGAAAGTATCTATTTTTAAAGATGGCCTGCATCTGTGATTTCTGCTGCTCTCATCTCTTTAGGAATTTTACTCAGCTGCCCATGGTGAACATTGTAAGCATGCCAAGTTAATTCAAACTCTCATTCCAAAGACAGCCACAGAAACATAAAGTAAAGCTTTGTAAAATGGTCCACTAATTATCGTAAATTTCTAAACAATATTCCAGAATTGTTGGGAAGAAAAAAACAGTAATGGGCATAGGCACCAAAGGTTAATAGAGATTCTCAGAAACATTAGCTGTCTTGCCGCCTCTCCCTGACTTTTGTTACTCTTTATAGTGAGAGATATTTTTTTAAAGTGAACTTTGCTTCTTAAAAGTGTCTTGATATAATAATTCTATTCTCAACTTAGAAAGTCAAATAACTTCTTATAGGACAACTAACCACTTCTTTATAGAGAATGCAGCTGTTGACAACAGTTTACCAAATGGAATGAGATGCTGCACTAAAGGACTATGAAAATAAAACCCAGACCTTAGATCTGTACTTTGGGTAGAAACACCAGAATGAACTCAGACTCAAGTTTCTCACTGCAATAAACAAGTTGTTAGAACTTTCATCTAGTTTAATCCAATCTCAATTTTCAAAGACCACAGTGGACTTTCTAGACCATATGTTCCTTCGGTTCATAACATATCACCAGTGACTTTCATATTCATCAGCGGACCTGATGCCAAATATTTTTTCTACTTTTTTAAAGTAGATGTAGCCAGAGAGGAATGTAGCTCTTCCTTGGCAAGAGGGTTCTGAAGTTTCCCCTAAGCCAACTGAATTCTCAACACAAGATCAGACCAACAAGAATATAATGGAACCCAGGTGTTAGACTAATTACTAATTTAGCCATAAATGAAGAAAAGGGAAATATTAATCCATGATGCAAGTTGTTGTGTTACTACAGAACCCATCATAATGAAGTAACGACCTCACTTTGCTCAGAGGTTAACTGTACAGATGGTCCTGTATTGACCGAATGCTAATGAGTTGTGTGTGTGGCAGCAGGTAAGCAGGAGATGGCAGAAGGAAACTATTGTGATAGGTACATAATTACAATGGAAGTCATGTCTCGGGTAACGAGCAAGATTCACGTCACATCTTCTCAGTCACAGCACAGTTTCTCCAGCTCTGGAGAAGCAATCGGTGGGATTATTTGACAGCAAGATGACATTTTGACTTTGGAACAAATTTTTCTCACAGAAAGCACAATTACCCACTGATGTTGTGATATGCAATTAGATACAGCCATACTGGGCAAGTTACATTGTTTTAAACATGCAAATTGTGGATATGTTGTTCATTAGCACAGGAGATTCTTCAGTCTTTGTCTATGGCCCTTTGGGTCTAAATGCCTTTGTCATATGCAATGGCTGCATTCTGAAACTTTTTAATTGCCTATTATTTAAGCTTGAAGTTTTAAATTGTTTAATGTAGGAGTATTCTGCCAGCTAAAGCTAATATCTGAGGCGGGTCAGATCTTTATTGTATGCAGAGACTGTGTTTCAGGGAACATTGTTTGGCTTATATTCTATCTAAACCCATTTAACCAAAAAATCCATATGATAAAGGAATTTTATTACAGTATAAAATGTACTATGCTGGAACTATGTATGAATTCTTATGAGTCCAGTTGTTTTGTTTAAACTCACTGAGGCATCAGTAATGTACTCTACTGAGTATGTAAAAGAGAGAAAAGCTCCTTTTGTTTGCTTTCCACATTTCACCAAGTTCAGGAAGGGAGTTCCTTCTCTGGAAAGGGAGAGAGAGAGAGAGAGAGAGTGTGTGTGTGTGTGTGTGTGTGTTTGCATGCACATGCATTCATATCTGTCCACATTTAGCCATCTCTCAATTAACTGCATATAAAAGGGCAAAGTTCTCATCTTACACTGACATCCCCTGCCATCCCTCACAACCACCCTCCTCTCTCCTCAGAGTGTATTCAGGAGAAATCAGTACATTTTAACATTAGACTAAACAAAACGTAGTTAAATGGAAGAGATGTCTAAAATAAGTTGTTATCTGTCATAGTCAAATAACTTAAGCATCAACAATGCACTTAAAATCATGAAAAATAAGATAAATGTATTTTCTTTCTGTGGTATAGGTGACATTTAAAACATCCTTATAGAGGACTTCCCTGGAGGTCCAGTGGTTAAGACTTCGCCTTCCAATGCAGGGGGTGCGGGTTCGATCCCTGGTCGGGGAGCTAAGATCCCACGTGCCTCAGGGCCAAAAAAACCAAAACATAAAAAAAAAAAAAAAAAAAAGAAGTAATATTGTAACAAATTCAATAAAGACTTCAAAAATGGTCCACATCAAAAAAAAAAACTTAAAATAAAATAAAATATCCTCAGAAAACACTGGAAACTCGTGTTGTTCTATGACACCTTACAAACACGTCGTTAGTCAAAAACAAAAAAATCCCACTAACTTCTTGGTGTCATATCTGATTGCCAGAGATTAGCGGACTAAACTTCTGCAATATTTATCTATAACAAGGGATAATGTAACTACTGTGTGAGGGTTATTGTGAAGATTTAATGAGAATAAGCAGGGGGTAAGCAAATTATGGCTGCTGAGCTAAATCTGGTCCACCATCTATTTTTTTAGGCCACAACGTAAGAATGGCTTTTACATTTAAAAAAAAAAATTTTAATCAAAAGAATAGTAATATTTCACGATGTGAAAATTGTGTAAAATTCAAATTTCAGAGTCCATAACTGAGGTGATACTGGAACACAGCAACACTCGTTCATTTTGTGTTGTCTAGGCTGCGTCCGCACTACAACAGCAGAGTCGAATAGTTGTAGCAGAGACCTCATGGCCTGCAAAGCCTGAAATATTTACTTTGTGGCCCTCCCCAGATGAAGTTTGTTGACCTCTGAAATAAGCATGAGGCTTGGCACATAGTAGGGGCTCAATAAATGATATTCATTGACATAAATACAGCCTTGGCATATTAATAACTATTATATGGACTAAAAATGTTTGGTCCTCCAAGTGCTGGTCAGGTCTCCAATAACATAGTGTGGAGACTCAGCTCAACAGAACAGCCAGGCCATGCGGGGCCCCTAAAAGCCTTTCTCCATCCCTCCCCCGCTACACCAGGACTTGCCCCTACTCATGTTCTGCCCTGCAGAGAAGGTGGAGGGGCATCTTCCGTGCACCTCATCTGTGGCTTTCCATGCTGGTTTAGATCATTGCTCAGAACCCCTCCCTCCCTCTCCCACCATCTCCACGGATGGAACGTACCTTGAGAACAGCCACATGACTTGCCTTGGAACGGAACATGAGCAAACATATCATGACCTACTGGAGTCCTCGCTTTCAGAGTATTCATTCTAGACCTCAGTTACAAGAGGAGCAAAAGTTGTTAGAACTAGAAATAATCTATTAATGAACTGGCCACCTATGAACTCAATCTCCAGTTCAAACTTTCCTCACCATTGGGGCCATTCCTGCCCATCAGATCAGAACCTTCATCATCTCTCTCAACTGACCAACGTTTCTGCCTGGTTGGACCCAAGTTCAACCCTGCCAGCCCAGATGTCTGCAGCCCACCCAGTTGCTGAGGTTACATTTTTAGGTCTGCAAGAATACTGAAATGGATAATTCACAAATATTAAGCCTCAGTTAAATGTATTCTTTCTGCCAGCCACATGGAAAGGAAAAGCTCTGGTGAAAACATAAAACGCAGTCAGCTGGGGTTACAGCTCATTTTTGCATGGGATCAGCTTCAGATTCTCATCTAGAATAGACTACTTCCAAATCCACATGTTTAAAAGTGAGGAAAGAAAAGAAATTGGGTTCATAGTCATTTCAGCAGTGAATGGTCTATGGACCCCCTTGACACTCTCTCGAGACCCCTAGTGTCCCAGCCTCTAGGTAATTTTAAAAGAAAAACAGGTTGGAGGAATGTGTTACCATCATTTATCGACCCACTGGAGGAGGTCTCACACATCACTCCAGTTCGGTTTCCTACTGGGTGGGGCGTATGCTCACCGTCATTCTCTAATAGCAAAAAGAAAGGCTTCATGTCATCAAAGAACAGGGAATTCTGCTCTGAAAGGACATTGCCTCTGAAGATTCCACACCACTAGAATTCTTGGCTCAGTTACGTAATGAAATTATCCAAATGCTTTCTACTAACGCCACCCACTGATCAGACTTCCTTCATTCCTGGTTCATTTTTTAATAATGTTTTAAACTTTGTTTGTTTTAAAAAAAACTTTTAATGTAAATATTCAAAGCTAATTCAAGTCTTATTTTAAAGTTACCTCTTGGGGAGGGGAGGAGCTGCTTCTTTGCCAAGGGCACTTTGGTTGCTATTTTCTATTTATAAGAAAGAGTATATTTCCATGTCTGAGCAGTTAGACAGGCATAAATGAATAAATTAGCATTTGCCTACATTTAAATTTCAAAATCTAAACTACTGGACAACTGACTCTTGATTGATTTATTATTGCTCAGAGTTATTGTTTGCCAACTGAAGCCAAATGTTATGGTAAAGGACAAATTACTAACCAAAAAAATGATGCCTCGGTGCCCTGGTTTTGGAGCTCAGAACTCGTCCTGTGGGTCTCTTGCTTCTCCTGGAAGAAGTCTCTTTGACTTATTCCCTCACACTCAAGACTTGACTTTAGAGGATAGATAGGACTTGTAAGCTGAAGAAAGGGGAGTGAGCATGCCACACCAGAGAAACAGGTTGACCATAGTAGGAAACAGTAGGACTTAATAAGCACATTCCTTTGATGAAAATAAAAGGTGCTCAGTTTCAGCTCCATCCTCCCGTCATACATGGGAGAGTGAATAGTGGTCACAGAGCACAGGTTGAGGTGCTCCGTGGAGGTACTCATTAGAAGGAATTTCTTCCTTCCCACACTTGACTACATCCAGCCAGCTTCTTGAGGGTTTGTGTGAATGACTACCTCCCAGAGGGACTCGGACTAGGCCAAAAAGGTCAGCTTCCCACTTGAATGGACCTATCCCTGGGCCGCCACCACAAAGATATCTGACAGTTTTAAAGGTGGAATAGAAACTTTTCAAGGCTGACAGATTCAGTAACGGTTGGGGTAGGGGGTACTGTGTTTTTGTGATGTGTGTGTACGTGGTAGGGGGTGTGAGCATATGGGTCAGAAGAAATATCACTGTTATACTTGCCACTGTCCTGAGAGGGACAAGGCCGAGAAAGACTGCATCACTACTGAATTCCCTTAGGGAACAAAATTAACATAAGATTTTTTTAAGTGGAAAAGTGTTCAATTACACAGAAAGATAGAATTATATATAGAAAGAAATAAAAGAGTTTTGAGCACTTGGTATGTTTCCGACACTGTTCAAAGCACCTTATACGTATTAGCTCATGGATTAGCTCCTAACAACCATGTGAGGTAGGAGCTCTTACCCTTTTTTTTTTTTTTGCGGTACGCGGGCCTCTCACTGTTGTGGCCTCTCCCATTGCGGATGGAGCACAGGCTCGGGACGCGCAGGCTCAGCGGCCATGACTCACGGGCCTAGCCGCTCCGCGGCATGTGGGATCTTCCAGGACCGGGGCACGAACTCGTGTCCCCTGCATCGGCAGGCGGACTCTCAACCACTGCGCCACCAGGGAAGCCCTTACCCTTATTTTATAAATTTCTGAAACCGAGGTACAGAGTGGTGAAGTCAGTCACCAAGATCTCACAGTTTGCCAAATGGTGGAGCCAGGATGTGAATACAACAGTCTGACTTCAAAGCCCACGCTGGTGTGGAGATGGACTCATACATAATCTGAGTTTGACTGATAGATACAAACCATTGAGTTTCCCTCTGGCAACATCCTAACTCTGGAAATCATTCTACTTGGGTTACACATAGCTCTCTCCATCAGGCAAAGACTGAGTCCTCTACTCACTAAGGGCTTCTGCTATTTCTATCAAGTGTATATTTTGGAGGAAAAGTAAAATATTTTTTATAATAGATGGTCTTTTAAAAAATCTCTATTATGAGATCTTCAAACATCCCGAAGAGTAGAGGAACAGTACAATGAACTCCCGTATGCCCATCACCATCTACCCCTTCACAACCCATTTATCCCCGCTAGTCCCCTCCCCCCACCTATTCTGGCTTCTTTCTCCACGGCACCATGGAAACTCATCAAGGTTCCCAAAGACTTCTTTGAATCACAGGCCAGTGGATGTTTTCGAGCCTTTTTCAATGTCATTCTCCTGATCTATCTGAATCTCCTGACACTTTTGAGAAGATACTTCTAAGATCATATTAATAGGATAGCTACCATGCTTTGAGAACTTTCTCCGTGCCGGGCACAGTCCTGAGCACTTTTTATACATCATGTCATTTAATCTTCAAAACAATGTTGAGGTAGGTACTATTACGGTCTCCATTTTCAAAAGGAGGAAACAGACTGGTAAACATTCCTCATTTTGAGGAAACAAAATGAGGCATAAGGAGGCTAAATAGATTTGACTGAGATTGATGCTGAAAGCTCAACCTCTGTGCACCGGTGCCGAATCGAATCTTAGAGACAGAGTTTTGGGTGAAGTAGAAAAGAAGAGCTTTATTGCTTTGCCAGGCAAAGGGGGCCACAGCAGGCTCGTGCCTCTCAAAACTGTGTCTGCCCCGCCGCGCAGCCCGGGCGGGGGCGGGGGGGGGGGGGGGATTTAATGAGGGTCTTTATAGCAGTGGTCATGGGTGGGGTTTCTGATAAGATTAGGGTGTGTAAAGGCCTGCACTGCCTTAATCTCCTCTCAGGTGGTTGTCTCCTAATTTTAATGAGCTTCTCTGGCCCCTTTAATCTTTCTTTTTTTTTTTTTTCTGCGGTACGCGGGCCTCTCACTGCTGTGGCCTCTCCCGTTGCGGAGCACAGGCTCCGGACGTGCAGGCTCAGCGGCCATGGCTCACGGGCCCGGCTGCTCCGCCGCATGTGGGACCTTCCCGGACCGACCCGTGTCCCCTACATCGGCAGGCGGACTCTCAACCACTGCGCCACCAGGGAAGCCCATGGCCCCTTTAATCTCAGGTGGTTTCCTGGCTGCCACTCCCTTGATTAGCAACTGGTCTAATCTGCACTTTGGAACTCAGGGAAGGTCATGGAGGCTGGAGTCTTACCTCCAAGAAATGGGGGACAGAAAAGGCTTCTGGGCCCAGGAGCCCCACAGAGTCCTGCTTGGTTTCAAGATCACATAATTAGTAAT
The DNA here is from genome assembly GCF_003676395.1 of Aethalodelphis obliquidens. Taxonomy (NCBI): domain Eukaryota; kingdom Metazoa; phylum Chordata; class Mammalia; order Artiodactyla; family Delphinidae; genus Aethalodelphis; species Aethalodelphis obliquidens. Next base: position 7,874,356 of record NW_020837952.1, on the reverse strand, counting down.
GGCTAGAACCTGGACTGCAACTGAGGTCTGCCTGACTCTGAAGTTCATGCTGTTCACCACTACACCAGACCCTGAATCGCTCCCCTCCCTGGCTGTTAGTACATCACTCTCTCCTGGAGCTCCTTGTGTCTCTCTCACCTTCCTTCTCTGTCTCCTCTATGGGCTTATCTTCTTCATTCCATCTTCTAAATGTCAGTGTGCCCTTTGGCGCTGCCATCATGCACTTCTTCCTTATTTCTCTCTTATACTCCACGATCTGAAGGACCTCAATCATGGCAATGACACCCATATGCCAATGACCTCCAACCTATGATTCCAGCTCAAATATCTTGCAAAGATGCCAGTCCCAACATTCTCTTGACCGTCCCATAGGAGCCTCCACCTCAGCATGTTCATTCATCATCTTACCCTCAAAAGCTACTCCTCCTCCTGTGTTGCTGGATTAGAGAAATTGCATCATACAGATGTCCACCAAGTCCTATCAGTTCTGTCTCCAAAACATTTCTTGAACCTGCCCTTTTCTCTCTATCCTTGTTAGCTCAAGTCCACACCATTTTTTTCTTGGATTATGGCAAGTGCTGGATTATTGCCAGCCTTGAGTCCCCCAATCCATTCTCCAAAACTTTTTCAGGTTGATTTTTTTAAATACAGATCTTATAACATTACCTGTAAGCCATATAACATGATTCAAAATGGAGTAACACCTGTCAAGGGCCCCTATTAAGTCTCTTTCAGACACCCAAGAACTGGAAAATTACTGAAGACTGCAAGTCTATTCTCCGAAAAACCACATCCTATAGAGACACAGCCAGCCCAGGTACTGCTGTGGACCAGAGTAGACATCAACCCTGTGAAGCCCAGTAAAAGACTCAAATCCCCACCCTTGGGTGCCAACGCCGCTCTATGCATCTGGCCCCTTTCCTCTCTTGGGAAGTGAATAAAATCTCTTTTCCTCTTGCTAATATTTCTGTGAATTCTTTCACAACCCGCGTTGGCTCACCTAACATTACCTGCCTGTTTAAAATACTTCAACAACCTCACATAACCTTCCATATAAAATCCAAATTCCTTATTATGGCTTACAAGGTCCATTGTAGTCTAGACTGATTCTAGAATACCTGTCAGAATTGGACCTCACCACTACCCATTTGCCCTTAATTTTCTAGCTATGTTGTAACTCTCTGAAATGCTTCTTAGGTGCTTATAATCTTTCATATTTCCATATTCTTCTACATAATGTCTAGATTGTCCTTCCATTCATCCCCACCTCTGCCCCCTGCCACCATACACCAAAACAAGCTCACATCTTCTCTACTTGGCTAATCTAGCTTATCTTTCAAGACCTAGCTCAAGAGTCATCTTTAAGGACCTACTTTGACCGCCCTCTCTCCATCTCAGTCCAAGTTTGGGGTCTCTCCTTCATGGTCCCATAGCACTCTAGATTTCTGAGGCAGAAACCGTAAGTCGTCTACTCAGTGTCCTTTCTCCACTCTCCTCACTAACCGAGCTCCAATTCCGTACAGTGTACAAGGTGTCCATGTAAAAATACTCATCATCCGGGCTCCCTTGAGCTAAGAGTGAGCATGTGACCTACTTTGCTCAATGATATGGAAGTAGAATTTTATTGGGTGGGGCTTCCAGAAAGCTATGGTTTTCCTGATAAACACAGACTTAGCTGGCCAATGCCCTTGCCATTTACCCTTTTCCTGACCCCCTGCCTAGAACACAGGGCACCCAGAAGTAGAACAACCAGCTTGCATCTATGAGAATGGAAGCCAGACACTGAGGATGGAAGAGCAGGAAGTTGGATGGATCCTGGTGCTATTTGACTTGCTTGAGCTTGAGTGCCAGCCCTGGGCTGCCTTCCTCTGGTCTTCTCGTTACATGAGAAAAATGAACTTCCATTGGATTAAGCTACTACTGTTGAGTTTCTGTTATATGTAGCCCAACCCAGTTCTGGCTGATAAACTCTCCCTTTTTTCTTATCACTTGTCACATTGTATGTTAGTAGTTGCCTGTTGTCTAAGTCTACCACTACACAATAAGATTCATGAGCACATGGACTGTTTTATCAGACTCCTCTTCTGCCTTAGCTCATGTCTCCTGGCCCACTTTTTAGTTCAGCCTGGGCCACAGCAGCCAGCAGGAGAAAACGGACAGCATAGTCTCTCAGCTTCACCAGTATCTCTGGTTTTCTAGTGGGGGGCCTCGGCCTCTGCTAGGGGACCCCAGGAGTCACTCAGCCGTTCTGATTCTTACACAAACTTGGAAGTGGAGGGAGTTAACATCCCAAGGACAATCCTTATCCAAGGGATTGACTACTGCCCACTTCCATATCTCATGTGGGCAATTTTGAAGGGCATCCTACACAGCTTCTTAGAGGGTGCCCAGTGGGATTGAACCCTCATTGCCCACAGTGGTAAGTCAGTTCAGTAACGCTTTGTGTCCTTCCTATTTCGTTGTTTCCAGTTCCCACTCTTGTTTATTTCCCAAAATAAAACTTCTGCTTTTGGGGGGGAACCTGAGCTAAGACAGCTATGACTTAGTGTGGTGCCCAGTTCTTAACAGATATTTGTTCATGGATACATAACTGAATGAATGAACTTCTTTTCCAGTGACACTTCTTTGTGAGAACTGCTCTTTATTCCATCAAAACATCATAATCATTTGAAAAGACAGGAGTGCTCATAGGGGTGGAATTTAATAGCTACTAACTTCCACAGAAAATACTGGCCTCGGAGAGGGAGGGTATCACAACAGCAGCATCTACCCAGATTTCAGTCAGTGAGGATTCACATTTATTATGATCAACTAGATGGGGAAGCCCTGAATTATCAATATGAAATTTATTGTCCTAAATACAAGGACACTTAAGCACTAAGCCTTGGTTTATTGATGAATTGAACATTTAGGCAAATAAAAGAATTAAAATATTATTAAAAATTAAAAGATTGGGCTTCCCTGGTGGCGCAGCGGTTGAGAGTCCGCCTGCCGATGCAGGGGACGCGGGTTCGTGCCCCGGTCCGGGAAGATCCCACATGCCGCGGAGCGGCTGGGCCCGTGAGCCATGGCCGCTGAGCCTGCGCGTCTGGAGCCTGTGCTCCACGACGGGAGAGGCCACAGCAGTGAGAGGCCCGCGTACCACACACACACACAAAAAAAATTAAAAGGTTTGGTTAGGAAACCAACAACATCTATGAATATAAAATCATGTTTTTCCAAAAGATGTGACTCCAGTCCCAAAATAAATCATCAGATCTAAAACAGCTATAATAATGTTCCAACCAATGGTTTTAAATTATCATAAAATCAGGAGAAAAGTAAGTCGTTTTTAGGATAATAAGAAAATGTTAGCGATAAAGCATTATTAGAAAATACGGGACAACGTTCTGTTATCCTGGGCTTTGTTTTTAGATCAATGATTTGATAAAAATTCATGTGGCCCTTTCTGTTTATTTTTTAAAAAGAGAGAAAAACCGACCACAGCAAAATGCCTCTGGGTCTGTGCACAGTGCCTTAGAAATAACAATGTATTATGAAAGGATACAGCCTCAGCCCATCCAAAGAGCTCCTCCTACTGTTTATTCAAAATATAAAAGGAGTCTGAAGAGAGGAACACTCATTGAAGAACCGGAGCATGACAAAGTCAAGGAGTAGCGAGAGGGTCCAAGCTTCCAAGTCAGAGCTAGGTCTCCGATTCCTTGAGCAGGACGAGCCCAAGGCCAAACTCTGACATGGACAGAGCATCCCGGGATTCTCAGGGCCCTACCTCCCCATAAGCGGCCTTGTTGAGGAACTGTGCTCACCTGCAACTTTACAGGGGCTTTCTGGCAATAATATCTTAACTCCAAGAAATTCAGCTCTAATAGGAAAATAGCATAGGAGAGAGTCATGGGAGAGAATTTTTGAAAAAGACACCTCTTCCCATTGCTTCCAAGTACTCCTTCAAGGGCAGTCTCTTTACTCTGCACACATCATCTTTTTTTTTTTTTTGCGGTACGTGGGCTTCTCACTGCTGTGGCCTCTCCCGTTGCGGAGCACAGGCTCCGGATGCGCAAGACCAGCGCAGATGTCAAATTATAATGCTGTACACCTGAAACTTCAATAAAATTTAAAATCCTGGCATAATAAATCACCCATGTTCTCAAAAAGACCAAAGCCATGCCACGACAGAATGGACTCTCTTATAAGATGAACTTCTATCCCTGGAAAGGTTTGTGCAAATGTCGACATCTGGCTGCCCATCAAGAAGGCATAAGGTGGCAGTTCAGACTACCAGACCTTTACTGGCCCTTAAATCTAGAGAGAATATTATTCTAGGGCAACTCTGGGTTTCCACAGTAACACAGGTCCTCTGAGAAGGGAAGTGCAGCCATAAAAGGAAGTGCTGTTTAGTACTGTCTTTGTCTCCGTGGCTACATTGTCAGTTCTTTGAAGACAAACATTGAGTCTCATCCTCTTTGTCATCCTGGGCAAGGGCCTCACTCTGGTCAAGGTCACCTACAACCTTGAAGAGACAAATCTGAGGCCCATCTCTCTGTTCTCGTCTTACTGCATCTCTCAGCAGTGGTAGACACTTCCTCCCTAAAACCTCTTTTTCTTTTAGTTTCCATAACACCTCACCTCTCCAGCTTTCCACCCACCATGCTGGCTCTTCCTCCTTTTCCCAACCTCTCTATTGGTGTGACCTAGGACGCAGTTCTTGACCATCTTCTCTCAGATCTATACTCTCCCCTGGGATCAGCTGGTCCAGTCTCTGGTCTTCAAATACCATCTATAGGCAAATGATGCCCAAATTTATATCTGCAGCTCTGACTTATCTGATCTCAGTGTTTTGATGTCCAATAAGCATCTGAAACTAACCAAGTTCAAATCAAACTCTTAATTTCCACCCTCTACAACTCTTCTTTCCCACCTCAGTAGGTTGCTCAGGACAAATACCTCTTTTTCCTTCACGCCCGCATCTAATCCATCAACATATCCTATTGTCTCTTTCTCCAAAATATATTTTGTTATCAACCACTTCTATTTCCACCTGAGTCCTAAGCCCCTGGACGTACCTGAAATAGCCCAAAGTGTCTTCCTGATCCCATTCTTGCCATTTTCACAGTCATTCTTCTAGCTAGAATGATTTTTTAACCCTTCAACAGCTTCTGACTACACATGGAATAAAATCCAAACTCCTCACCAGAGCCTTACAAGATCCCTCATAGCCCAGTGCCTGCCTGCCCCTCCTTCCCCATCTTCCATTCTCCCTCCCTTGCTCACTAGGCTCCAGCTACAAGAGCTCCTTCCAGAGCCTTGCACATGCCGAGCTTGCTGCTGCCTCAGGACCTTTGCACTTGCTGTGTCCAATGCTTGGGATGCTCTTCTCCTTCAGCACCTGACTCCATCTCCTTCAACACTCCCTCAGAGAGGCCTTTTCTCATCTCACACCTATCACTCTCAACCACATTTATCCTATCTGATTTTCTTTACAGACTCAATGTGAGTTTGCTTATCGTCTTTATTCCCACTGCAAAGTAAGCTTTAAGAAAGCTAGGACTTCATCCAACATTTTCACCAGTATCCCAGTGCCCAGAATGATGCCTGACACAAAACAGGTACTCAATAGATATTCATTAAAGAAATGAATAGAAGTATTGAAGAGGTTTTGGTTAAGTGATGATTTCATGCCACAACTGGGGTTACAGGGGTTAAAAACATTCATCTCTGTTATAAACAAATGATTACAGAGTCCCGAGTTGCCCAAGTTGCCCTAACAAGTTCACATGAGATCTGGGACTGGAAGAGTGATGCTGGGAGAGGTTGCAGCCAGTGACTCTCAAGTTCAGCTCCTTTTGTTTTGCATTCTCAGTTTCTCAATGTAGGGAACAGAGTTTTAACGATGAACTGGCCTGCTTCTTCCCTGACCCCATAGTGCACTTACATGAAACAAAGAGTAACCAAGGCAGAAAGCCTACTAATGGTGCCAATTGGGACCAAGACATGAATTATCCCGTTTATATGGTCAGATATGTGTCTCGTTCCCCTAGGATGCGATCCAAATAAGGTCATGAGACACTTCCAATATCATATGAAAAAGACCCACATGGACATTCTCTGAAATTACTAGTGAGTTTGTAGCTCCGCTGCAAGTTCCATTTCCATTTTCAGAAGTGTCCGTATTTTTAGATATTAAAGCAAATCTCATGAGGAGGATTAAGGATTAGGGGTTATCAATGTAAAGAGAACACTATCATTCTTAATCATGACTGCATTATGTAAAAAAATGACTTCCTTGCATTGGATTTTGGTGTAAACCGTTCGACTGAAATTGGCTTCTGAAAAGTTATTTCAGGTAACTTATTTATAGTCATGATGCAGAAAAACACAATTTGCCACCAGTATCCTATTATTTCTACACTGCTCTGTTATTTGTGACCTGAATAAATAAGGCCTGGTGGTTTAATAGGATGATAAGGCTGCTAAGATATGTAAAGGCAAAGATAAAACCTCTGCCCGTTCTCTCCAAGATGATGAACTTGATTCCATGGAGCTGCAAGTCATGGTACTTCCAAAAGCATAACTGTCCACCCAGAGCCCTTCCACGTGGAGCCTACTTCAAAAGGACGTCAGGGTGAAGTCATGGGGCTGGATTAAATAAGATGATTCAAAAGGAAAAATCAGTTTCTGAATACCTCAGGAAAATTTCCAGATAGAATTATCCAGATCAGTTTTCATCATCTTCACATTTCCATTTGCACATCTAATCACAACGGAATATTTCATTTCCAGCTCTTCTGTGAATGGTGCAACCATGAATGAATTTCTTCCCTGTTGGTAGTATGCTACATTGCTTGATAAGGCTTTAAAAGAGTCTTAGAGAAAAGGTGCCAGAATCGGGTGAACTCTATCTCTGGAGAAGAAAGACTAGAGATCTCCAGCTTACTGACAACTTGTCAGGCAACAAAATTACTGAAAGATACCGACATTTTTTTATTCTCTAAACTCCAAATCCTTTGACCGATCCCCTGATATAGATATCTACATCCTTCATTTGCTTTTGTTCAGCTAATAAGTGACATGAAGATGTGATGCTCTGATGAGATGAAATCGAGTGTGTGCATGTGTGCGCGCTTGCATGTGAAAAGGAGAACATCTGTTTTCCCAGGGTATGTCAAAGATGTATGATTCTTAATGACTTCTGTTAGGATCTACTCATAATCAAATGTTTAAATGTCTCATCCTCAAAACGTCGGAGCCATACTAAATTAATGAAAGAAAATGGTAATTGTTCGCTAGGGGAATGAAACAGAATGCCACATTAAGAAATCACTGGAAACCCTGTTATCCATTAACACTATCCTATTCTAAAAATTGGCGAAATAAGATCACAAGAATTGGGCTTCCCTGGTGGCGCAGTGGTTAAGAATCCACCTGCCAATGCAAGGGACACGGGTTCGAGCCCTAGTCCGGGAAGATCCCACATGTCACAGAGCAACTAAGCCCGTGCGCCACAACTAGTGAGCCTGCGCTCTAGAGCCCACAAGCCACAACTACTGAGCCTGCGAGCCACAACTACTGAAGCCCGCGCACCACAACTGCTGAAGCCCCTGTGCCTAGAGCCCATGCTCTACAACAAGAGAAGCCACCGCAATGAGAAGCCCACGTATCACAACGAAAAGTAGCCCCTGCTCGCTGTAACTAGAGAAAGCCAGCGAGCAGCAACGAAGACCCAACGCAGCCAAAAATAATAAATAAATAAAAAGATCACAAGAATTCAAGCTATATTCCCATTCAAACTAAAGGCATTTTTGCCTCCTCACCTAAACTGTAAAGTCCTCTACAATAGGATTTGTGTCATGTCTCTGGGTCCTAACCAAATGCTCTACAAACAGAAGGGGCTGAATACATGTTTTTTGATGATGATAATAAGAATAATGAACTAACTCCCCTTAATTCCTACCATGAATGATATTCCATATATTTATTCATTAGACCCATATTTCTCTAAACATGTTCCACAAAAGGTACCTGTGTTGCAATACTGATGGTTGTTCTATTAAATATGGAGGAAGGGGCTTCCCTGGTGGCGCAGTGGTTGAGAGTCTGCCTTCCGATGCAGGGGACAAGCGTTCGTGCCCCGGTCCGGGAGGATCCCACATGCCGCGGAGCGGCTGGGCCCGTGAGCCATGGCCGCTGAGCCTGCGAGTTCGGAACCTGTGCTCCGCAACGGGAGAGATCACAACAGTGAGAGGCCCGCGTACCGCAAAAAAAAAAAAAAAAATGGCGAAAGAAGAAGGGCTCCTTAGATCAATTAAGATTGTGAAACCTGAGGTGTACAAGGTTAAAGATGTTTTTCTGCCACAGAAGTTCTTAAGAAAGTTTATAACATGTTTGTGCATTGTGAAACTCTAAGAGATGGTTAAAGTTTGCAATATTTTCCAAAATTGTTTAATAAGGAAAACTTATGAAACTTTGAAGGGCACCAGTGTCTTTCACAACGAAGTTTGGGAAACGCTACCTTAGACAAATGTTAAATGAGTACCCACTGTATGCAAGAATAGTGTCCATGGAAACGCATCCCTTCTCTCGGCCTCGGTTGTTATTGTTATTTTTTTTAATCTGTAAACAGATGATAATAACATCCATCGCACAGGGTTGTCATGAAAATGAGACGAAATCAAATCTTTAAAAGGTCAAGCCTAGCAGCGCAAAGCAGGCACATGATGAATGCTCCTTCTCGGTCCATACAGGCAGTACTGGGGGGAAAATGAAATTGTCCCCAATTTAACTAGACCTGCATACACCTTTTAGGTGTGTACACGTGAGGACGGAATTGTGGCACGTGCACTCATTCTCTGGTTCAGGAGTCAAATCAGGCCAGCCGTGGCCATCTCCCATCCCAGCTGGGATTTCCATGTCCTTCATCTGATAAACCTCCACCTGCCGCTGCTTTTGTTCATTAGACCCATGATCATTCACACAATCACACACACTTAGAGACACCCGGGCATTCAAGCCTAAACCGAAAGCACAGTGCTTCCAATTGCCAACATGGGCTAAAGTGTATTTCTCAGGCAAGGATCTTGGGCAAAAGAAATATAGCAATTAGGGCAATGCAAGTGCTGAACAGTACACTAGCACTGCATTTGGTTTCTAATCTGTGGTGGCAACACTGCATGGCAAAGTGGACTGAAATATTTAAATAAAATCAAAGTAGCACGAGGCACTGCAAAAATGAGCCTTTTGTGACTCGAAATTCATCAGTGATACACTGGCGCCCTCTGCTGGCTAGATTTTCTAACAGCTCAGATTGCTCAGTAGGTTTTTGGGGGTTTTTTCCTTCTTTTTAAGAGCCTGCGATGTTTCATTTCGGTTCAATTTTTTTACACATAAACTAGAAAAAAGTGTTAGTAGAATGGTACTTACTATAGAATCAAAATGCATGGAATTATTTAAAATTATTATTTCTTAACCTTTCAGTCCTCACCTGAAGAGGTAGCTTGGTCAAAAACACTTAGCGATTTCCTATTGAGCTGTAATCATGGAGTATTATTGTATTATTTCTCTTTAAATTGTAAAATATTCCATAAAAGGCAATTTGTGTAGGCATCCTACTGGCACATCATATAGATTCTCATTTTTATTAACTATGGATAAAATTTTTGCCTCATTTTACATGGCCTATTGCTTTGGACTGCCAAATCTGGCAAATAAAAATATGTCCCATGTACTTGCATGAAACATACTCATACTAAATATATTAAAGAATACTAAATTATTGAGTAGAAAAGAATCCATTGTTTTTCTGAAATTCAAATTTAATTGGGTTGCCTGCATTTATCCGGAGACCTTACTTATTTTCAGGTGTGCTCTGAATTTCATAATTGAAATTCTTTTCTCTTGTGATACGCAGTGCTTATCCTACCATAATAATGAATAGAAGCAAAACATCTCTCTCCCTGTTTTCTGTTTTTCCCTCACATTTGCGAGACACTGAATAGGTTTTAACATATCAAAGCTTAAAGCAAAAGATTGCATTAGCAGGGTCTGCTAGGCCTGAGATTGAAAACATTTGTTCTTTTTTTAGAAAACATTTGTTCTTTTTTTAAAAAAGTTATTTAATTAATGAATGGATTGAATGAGAGAAATCCTGAATTCCTGGATTTCTTTTATGCAGCAACAAAAAGTACTACTGATATATAAAACATATAGAATGTTTTGTTTTGCTTTGTTTTCAGAATAGTAGATTTGAAAATAAGGGCACCTAGATGCAACACGATTCTAAGGCAGGGAATCTCAAGCCAACACAGTAGAATCACCTGTGGAAGTTTTAAAACTCAAGGCTACCCAGGCCCCACCTATAGACCAATAAAATCAGAACCCTTGAGATTGGGATCCCAGGGAACTTTATGCCTTTAAAGCAGCTCAGGCAATTCTAATATGCAGCCAGGGTGGCAAACCACTGTCCTGAGGCCATCAAGTCCCTTCAGAAAGTGCTTCTTTCCTTTGACTTGCATGTGAATCAGTGCAGATTGATTTAGTAGAATCTGGGCATTTTTAACTAGCTTCCAGTTGATGTAGTTGCTGCTGGGCCAAGGACCACACTTTGAGGAGCAAGATTTTAAGAGAGGTCACAAAAGAAAAGGTGACTTGTTTCAATAGGGAATTACAGAATGCCTGTGTGAATTGAAAATGCAGATTACTTACAACTGCATTACTGTAATGACAACTGCCACAGAAATGAAGGAGGGAGGAAAGCTCAGAGAAAAACTTAATAGTTCTGGATTAGAGACCTAAATGTAAGACCGGACACTATAAAACTCTTAGAGGAAAACGTAGGAAGAACAGTCTTTGACATAAATCACAGCAAGGTCCTTTTTGACCCACCTCCTAGAGTAATGGAAATAAAAATAAACAAATGGGATCTAATGAAACTTCAAAGCTTTTGCACAGCAAAGGAAACCATAAACAAGACGAAAAGACAACCCTCGGAATGGGGGAAAATATTTGCAAATGAAGCAACTGACAAAGGATTAATCTCCAAAATACACAAGCAGCTCATGCAGCTCAATTATCAAAAAACAAACAACCCAATCCAAAAATGGGCAGAAGACCTAAATAGACATTTCTCCAAAGAAGACATACAGATGGCCAAGAAGCACATGAAAAGCTGCTCAACATCACTAATTATTAGAGAAATGCAAATCAAAACTACAATGAGGTATCACCTCACACCAGTTACAATGGGCATCATCAGAAAATCTACAAACAACAAATGCTGGAGAGGGTGTGGAGAAAAGGGAACCCTCTTGCACTGTTGGTGGGAATGTAAATTGATACAAACACTATGGAGAACAGTATGGAGGTGCCTTAAAAAACTAAAAATAGAACTACCATATGACCCAGCAATCCCACTACTGGGCATATACCCTCAGAAAACCATAATTCAAAAAGAGTCATGTACCACAATGTTCATTGCAGCACTATTTACAATAGCCAGGACATGGAAGCAACCTAAGTGTCCATTGACAGATGAATGGGTAAAGAAGATGTGGCACATATATACAATGGAATATTACTCAGCCCTAAAAAGGAACGAAATTGGGTCTTTTGCACAGACATGGATGCATCTAGAGACTGTCATACAGACTGAAGTAAGTCAGAAAGAGAAAAACAAACAGTATATTAACGCATATATGTGGAACCTAGAAAATGGTACAGATGAACCGGTTTGCAGGGCAGAAATTGAGACACAGAAGTAGAGAAAAAACGTAGGGGGGACACCAAGGGGGGAAAGCGGCAGCGGGTGGTGGTGGTGTGATGAATTGGGAGATTGGGATTGACATATATACACTGATGTGTATAAAATGGACGACTAATAAGAACCTGCTGTATAAAAAAATAAATAAAATTTAAAAATTAAAAAAATAAACATTAAAAATTTTTTTAATTAAATAAAAAACTTAATAGTTCTGCAGTGGGTTATTGTATCAACTTGAGTGATCTTCCTGTTTTCTGTCACAGCATCTCTCACTGGCCAAAAGGTGTTAATGTTTGCTCCCTGACTACTTTTGCAGAAAAGGTATGAGAATTCGCATTAGATCATTTTATTTGCAGCATCTCAAATATGCAGTAATTTAAAGCATACAAGTTTAGGTCATATTAGAATTTAGTTCACAGTTCCATGAGACCTTTTTTAACCATTTTAATCTGTTGGAGCTTAAAGCAGTGATATGCTGATTGTGAGACCAAGTGAAGCTGATCAAATCAACCCTGGAAAGTGTAATTAGTAAATCTCCTCATGTGCTTTTGAAAAATTAATCAAGACGGGTTTGGTGAACCTTGCTGACAGGGTCTCTTCGGGACAGATGACGCGGTTCCCAATGTATTGTCATAAAAGAAAACTCCAGCTGCAAATCCCAAGGTGACCCATTTATCTGGCTTGGGTGGCACGTAATGACTTCCTGAGCCCTGCAAATAATTCTGCTGGTTTAAAAACCAATGTGGTTAATACAATTAAATGAAACTGATCCTTCAGGTTCAAAACCCATCAATCTGACTCACACATTAACATTTTAATATGGAAACAGCCACAGTAATCTTCCAGTGCCTTCTAATAGTGTTCTATTAGAGGGTTGTCTATTATGGGGTTGTCTGGTCAGGCCACTCAGGATGGCCGCTCTCTTGCTCTCTGTACGTCCCCTACTTGACCAGTGCCTGCTTCATCTATACCCTATGCGCATGACTGACCTTCCTACGGACTTGCCCCAGCCTCAGCTAGTGATTGTTCTGATCAAAGGGGTGGTGAGGGGCGTGTCCCTCTGCTGGTTTCCCTGGGAACTAATGAGGTTTCCCTGGGAACTAATGAGGCCACCTGACATCAATTCCCCCTATAACTGGCAATCTCCCCTTCCCACAACCAGGAGAAAGTCTGCTACCATGTCCTGCCCACCGTCTGTCTGCTGCACGCCGTGGGGTGTCCCTCCAGGACCCTGCTTCAGACCTGTCAGCTCTCCCATCCAGTAAACCACTGATGTCTCTGTTGGTGAGTCCGGGCTCTTTCTTCGGTTTTAAAGCTGGGCAAGTGCAGCCCAACAACTGGCAGAGCAGCCAGGAGACCAAGGAAACTCCCGAGTGCCGAGATGTTGAGAAATACACAACGGGGAATGGAAAGCTGCGGGGGACTGTCCACTACACGTGGTGCCCAGAAGTTCCAGGGGTGATCCCAAAAGTTATGGGGGAAATCCCCGGTGGCTGTCCTGGATGAACGGGGGCTGCCAAGAGATCTGGAGAACAACGGCCCCGATGGTTCTGCTATTGTATCAAAGTGAGGCTTTTGTAACTGGTTAAGCTAGTTCTCTAGAAGCAATGTATTCTCTTCTTGTGCCTTTGAGATGTAGATGATCTACCTGGGTTCTCAGGAACTTTAATCACATGTGATCTCTAAGAGTAAACGAAGAAAAGGGAGAGAGGCTTTTGAAAAACCATATAGGAATAATTATGTTTTGGGAATATCTATCTAAAAGAGTCTCTCCAGATTTTGGTAACTTGAAACTAAACTAAGTTAAATGAAGAGAATTCATTGACTGGTTCATTTCAAATAGGGTAAAATATTGGAACATTAATTGCTGGGCAGGCCTAAGTTTGTCTCTCTTTGCCTGCTTGGGAGAGGAAGACTAGAGCATTAAGTTTTCCAATCAGGAAATTTACAATTACGTGCTTCTTGGTTTTTGCCAGAGATTAACGTTTTTAAGTGTTAAGACTACAATCAGACATAATTTAGTCATTGTAACCAAGTTTGTTTATCCATTACATTGTGATCCGGCGTTCAACGGTGACTTTTTAAGTCTTTTGTCATTTATAGGCAGTAATTGTTGTGCTCTGATGCTTCTGCAAAAGTGCTTCATCTTCAAGAAGATTCATAGGAAGGCCTTTTGGCAAGTACAGGTCTCTGATCAATTTCAGATCACACAGCTGAACGGGGTAAGAAATTAAAGAATCCTAATGGAAAACCCAATGGCTTCATAAAAAGGTAACAAAAGGGTTGTTTACTGGTGAATATGGTTATAATGTTTATGGGTTTTGTTTGGAATGTTACTGGTTTCGATCTGTTTTCCAGGTAGAGGGGAGCCCTTCCCCTCAAGTTAGCTTTGACTTACAGCAATTTGGTAAACTACATCTATGGGTAGAATTTGTCGACTGAAAAAAAACGCGCTACCTAAAAGTTGAGAGTTGTTTTAGTTGGCGGACTTTCAGAGGACTTCAAGCCTGGACACAGCATCTCGGATAATGCTGAGAAAATTGTTAGAGGCGAGAGGGAAGCCAGGATATATAGGACTTTCTGCAACAAAGGGCAGGTAGTAGGGATATCAAAAGATTACTGTTAATTAAGGAAAACCAGACATCTCAAGTTAATGAAATTAGCCCTTTTCTAGGTATGGGAAGAGGTAAAGTCTGGGCTCATTGAAATCATTCCTTTGATATGCACCTCAGCTGTCTGGGGCCAGTAACCTGTGTTTTCTCCTCCAGAGCTTCAGGGTGCACCAGTCGTTGGTGGCTGCAGCAGTTGACTGCTAGATGGCAGGCATCCTGTTTCTATCTTGAGTTCCCTCAGAGCTCACCATAGGGGCGGCTGTAATGTGGTAGCTTGAAGGCTGCAACATCTTTTGTTTCCTGATATGGCAAGCAGCATTCTTAGTTCATAAGTTGAAGCCCTTTTCTGTCTGGTCTGCCAACTAAAGGTTGCCCCTTGCCATCTACCTCTACAAGGATTAAATCCCAAGCTGCTATGACTGCTGACAACACATCCTGAAAGGAGTTCGGGGTGGAGATCAGGAATGAGGTTCTCTGTGCTCTGGGAAAAACTGGCAGAACAGGCCTTCAGATAGTTAGATATTTTCAGGAGAAGATTTTATGAGCCCAATGCTTGCATCTCCTCGTAGCTAGAAAAGCACTGAAGTCTTTCATGGTGACGTCTGCTCCTCACAACTAGCAGTAACCTTCTCGAGCCTAGCAGAAACCTTCTGCAAAAATGTGTGCTTGACTGCATGCACCCCGCCTTCACCAGAATCACATATATACTGACCTTCCCCCCTGCCTCTTTGGAGCAGTTTCTCAGCTCTCTGAAATGCTGCCTCCAGGGCTATAGTCCTCCTTTCGCCCCCAATAAAACGACTCACAACTCTCACATTGTGCAATTTTTTTTTCAGATCACAGGTCCCTCCAGAAATTGGAGACTCTTAGGTTCTGAGCAGCCTTATGAGGTGAAAGGGAAAGACGGTCTCCTGGCATGTGCAGGAATCTCTATATTTGGGGACCGAGAAATCCAAGGTGGAGCCTGATGGCAGGTCTTTGGCATGGCTTTCTTGGCCTTGAGAGGCCTTTTGGGAATTCAGCCTGAGACTCCTTCTGAGGAGTTCTGCCTCAGCCACTTTGGAGGAGCCTACGTGGTCAATTGATCAGACTTGTTTTGCGAACAAATTAGTTTTGATTTGGCTGTGTTTGGTGGAGATGAGAGTAATTTTAGATTGAAAAAGATTGTTTCAATAGATATTAAATTCTAGTTCTGTTAATTGAGGTCTGTATTGATGAAAGTTATTGTGTTAGCCACACTTGCCCTGATGTTCAGGAGGAAAAGATTATCCAGTGAAGTTATCACAGAGTGTAACTACTCATGATGTATATAACATTGCTCGCTTTAAGTCGGCTGCTAAAAGCACATGTACAAGTCTTGCGTAACAATTTGGTATAAGTGATAAAATGTATGGCCTATTCCCCATTAACATACCCCTGAGTCTGTTCACAAGATCTGATTAAGTTTCCCCCAGTGTGAATAACTAGGCGAAAATAAAGGAGGTCCAGCACCGAGGGACATGATCTGAACCTGGGGTAGGAGCCAGCACCCCAGCATTGAGGGACGGATATTTTGATCATCAATGCTTTCTATTGGAAGATTTGCAATCAAAAGGGGAAATGATGGAAAAATCTACACGTATTAAGGTATGGGGTTGTATATGAGGCTTATACATGGTTTAACTTAAATTTTACTGACAAGAGCAGCCTGTTTTGTGGCCTTTCAGACATACATTTTACATCTGCTTTGGCCATTGCGGAAGGGAATGCATTTGAAAGTCAAAATGGAGTAGCTGTGGTTCAGACATCCAAGGTAAAATGAGGTGGCCATCACATGATGTTAGACATAGTCCTCTGTAACTGAAAACTTGAGTTTTCTGAACTGTATGGCAGACCAGGACAGAAACCACAGGCGGATGTGGTATTATCTCAGAATGTGGCTACCGCTTGTATTTTGCTTGTCATCATCTCCCTGTGTTGTGCCTGTTAGATGTCTTACATTTTGTCCCTAGCCTGAGGGAGGAAATCTATTCGAGGGCTGGGCAGCCACACCGGCCTCACTGTGCAATGAGTCTTATTGCTGGGTCTACAGGGAGATACCATTGTTGTCCTCCTCTGGGCTTCCATGAAAAACTGACCCAGCTAATGTGACTATATGGGACGACTGACCATGGGGGGAAAGACTTACCAGCTTCCAGTCCCATGTGCAACATGTCAGAAGGACCCCCCCACCGTAAACGTTACTGTACAACTGACTGCCCGTGACCCTCCCTGGGCTATGCTGTGTGTGGAGTGGGACAGGCTGGCTTCTGGACACAGAAGTCCAACTAGTGGGACTATTTTCTGCTTGGAAAGACCTAATGTGTCCACCCCTAATTGCACCCAGTGTAACACGGGGTGACAGATGTGTAGTAGGGCGGCTGACCCCCGGCGAGGCCACCAGAATGTTTCTTTTAGAGCCAGGCCTTCCCCTCCCCATGGGGGTGGCTCTGGGTTTGTGAAAACCAGGGGCGGCCTTACCTTCCTTATTACTGGACAGGGCACTGCCGCTTCGTTGACCTGGTAAGCACCTGGGCCCAGAATGTGCCCACATCCTGGCAATGACTGTTCTGAGCACACTGGGTAGCTTACTCTTTTCTTTTTTTTTTTTCTTTTTGGCGGTATGCGGGCCTCTCACTGTTGTGGCCTCTCCCGTTGCGGAGCACAGGCTCCGGACGCGCAGGCTCAGCGGCCACGGCTCACGGACCCAGCCGCTCCGCGGCATGTGGGATCCTCCCGGACCGGGGCACGAACCCGTGTCCCCTGCATCGGCAGGCGGACTCTCAACCACTGCGCCACCAGGGAAGCCCAGTATCTTACTCTTGATGCTGTTTGGCTGCTGCTGTCTGTATTGTATTGTGGCAGCTGGTTGCAGTGCCCCCTACATACCTGACCCCAGGGATGTCATGGAAGAGGGGCTGGACCGAGATACTTAAGGGTCATACAGGGTATGTAGGGGTGGAGTGTCTAGTCAGGCCACTCAGGATGGCTGCTCTCTTTCTCCCTGTACACGCCCGGCTTAACCAGGGCCTGCTTCACCCACACCTACTCACAGGACTGACCTTCCTACACACTTGCCCCAGGCCCAGCTAGTGATTGTTCTGATCAAAGGGGTGGTGAGGGGCGTGCCCCTCTGCTGGTTTCCTTGACAACTAATGAGCCAACCTGACCCAATTCCCAACCTGTAACTGGCAATCTCCCCTTCCCCCTCCTCCCCAGGGAAGCCTGCCACCGTGTCCTGCCCGCTGTCCACCTCACGCGGTGGGGTGTCAGTCCAGGACCTTGCTTCAGCCGTCTAAGCTGTCCCATCACTGATGTCTCTGTTGCTGACTCTGGGCTCTTTCTTTGGTCTTAAAGCTGTGCAAGTGCAGGCCTTGAAGGCGGGCAGGGTGCAGCCCAACAGGGTTACGTTTAGAAAGCAGTGCACAGGAGACAAGGGAACCCTCCTGCACTGTTGCTGGGAGTGTAAATTGATACAGCCACTGTGGAGAACAGTATGGAGGTTCCTTAAAAAACTAAAAATAGAACTACCATACAACCCAGTAATCCCACTACTGGGCATATACCCTGAGAAAACCATAATTCAAAAAGAGTCATGTACTACAAGGTTCACTGCAGCTCCATTTACAATAGCCAGGACATGGGAGCAACCTGGTTCATTGCAGCTCCATTTACGATACCAGGACATGGGAGCAACCTAAGTGTCCATCGACAGATAAATGGATAAAGAAGATGAGGCACATATATACAATGGAATATTACTCAGCCATAAAAAGAAACGAAATTGCGTTATTTGTAGTGAGGTGGATGGACCTAGAGTCTGTCATACAGAGTGAAGTAAGTCAGAAAGAGAAAAACAAATACCGTATGCTAACACATATATATGGAATCTAAGAAAAAAAAAAGGTCATGAAGAACCTAGGGGTAAGAAGGGAATAAAGACACAGACCTACTAGAGAATGGACTTGAGGACACAGGGAGGGGGAAGGGTAAGCTGTGACAAAGTAAGAGAGTGGCATGGACATATATACACTACCAAATGTAAAATAGCTAGCTAGTGGGAAGCAGCCGCATAGCACAGGGAGATCAGCTCAGTGCTTTGTGACCACCTAGAGGGGTGGGATAGGGAGGGTGGGAGGGAGGGAGACACAAGAGGGAAGAGATATGGGGACATATGTATATGTATAACTGATTCACTTTGTTATAAAGCAGAAACTAACACACCATTGTAAAGCAATTATACTCCAATAAAGATGTTAAAAAAAAAAAAAGAAAGCAGTGCATATAGTGTTGTCTTTAAAATCTCACCAGAATTAGTCATGGAAATTAATATTGAAATATTTCTTCTAGCACTCAAAGCCAATGCCTTTACAAGGTCTTTGCCGTGTATTCACCAGAGAAGGCAGAAGCATTACAAATGGTGCCTCAGATTCCACTGGACAGCCAATCTCCCCACCGACTACCTGCAAAGTTACAAGGCCTACTTGGAGCACACAGGTAAGGTCAACGATAGTTTCAGTTCTCATTGTATTAACTCAATCAATGGTATGTAACTTTGCGACCACTCCCTTTCTTGGAACTCTCTTCTGTTTTTCTTACAGGGAACCACACCTATTTTTGGTCTTTTTCACAATATTTTCTTCATGTCTTCTTTCTCTGACAAAACCTTAGATGCTGGTATTCCCCCCTTCTAATCCTTGGCCCTCTCTCTTCCCTTCCCTTTTCATTTATTCCCCTTCATTCATATGGCTCCAACTATCAGCCATAAGGTGATAACTCCGCCTGTAACTCCAGGCCTGGCCTCTAAGCTCTAGATTCTTGCTGTTCAATAGGGCAGTTACTAGTCACATGTGACTGAAATTTTTTTTTTTTGATTTTTTTTTTTGAAATTTTTTAATTAGAATTAAATAAAATTTAAAATTCCATTCCTCAATCTCACTAGCCACATTTCAATACTGAGTAACCACATACGTCTAGTGTATGCCACATTGTATAGTTCAGGTAAAAACTTTTCCATCATCACAAAAAAATTCTACTGGACAGTGATACCTAGATAACAATAGCTAGTAATATATGTGCCAGGGATTCTTCCAAGTTTTTTATATGTAAACTAATCCTCAGGACAAACTTCTGAGGTACTTAACAGTAGTCAAAATCACAGAGACAGAAAGTAGAACGTTGGTTGCTGGGGGGCGTCAGGGAGTGAAGGTTGGGGAATTGTTTAATGGATATAGAGTTTCCATTCTGCAAGATGAAATTAGTTCTGGAGATGAAGCATGGTGATGGCCGCACAATATGAATGTACTTAATACCACTGAACTGTACACTTAAAAATGGTTACGATGTCAGATTTTATATGTGTGGCAGCACAATGAAAACAAACAAGGTTTGTACTAAGTACTTTTAAAATTGTGGTGAAACGGGTATGCATTGTAGCTTTGGAAACAGGTATTTGGAACTCCTCATTGTAACAGATAACTAATGCCAGCAGTAAGACTACTGAAAGAGAATCCAATTAAAATGGGAATTTTATGGTAGACACTTTAAAAAAAAAGTGTGCTTGGGACTATAGCTTGAAACATGAAACTAATATGAAAATAAATTTATCATATTTAACAACATTGAGGTTAACACTGCAACTATTTGCTCACACTTAGAACAAAGACATTGGTTATACTGACATAACAATTTTGAAAAAATTATGAATAAGTAAATGTGCATTTAATTTTTTTAGATTCTACAAGCACCTGTACAAAATTCAAAAGGTTCAAAAGTGTACACAGAGAATAGTAACACTTCCCTCTCTCCAACATTCAATTCACCTTCCCTGGTGGAGACTTCTATTTATAGCTTATTGTATTTACATACAGGGATATTCTAGAAACCTGTAACATGCATGTATGTATGTATATATTGTCTTTTTCCTCCTTTCCTTGTCCAATGCCCTGCTGTTTTCACTTAATATATCATGGAGAGCTTTCCATATCAAGAGTATGTGTATTTAAATAATACCTGTCAAATTATTCTCCTTAGAGGTTGCAGTCAATTACTCCCTAATAATGTCTGAGAGTATATTTTTTTAATTTACTTTTTAATCAGTTTCAGGTGTACAACATAATAATTTGACATTTGTATACATTGCAAAATGATCAACACAATAAGTCTAGTTAACATCCATCACCTTACATAGTTACCAAAAAGATTTTTCTTGTGATGAAAACTTTTTTTTTTTTTTTTTTTTCCCAGTACGCGGGCCTCCCACTGCTGTGGCCTCTCCCGTTGCGGAGCACAGGCTCGGGACGCGCAGGCTCAGCGGCCATGGCTCACGGACCCAGCCGCTCCGCGGCATGTGGGATCCTCCCGGACTGGGGCACAAACCCGCGTCCCCTGCATTGGCAGGCGGACTCTCAACCACTGCGCCACCAGGGAAGCCCGTGATGAAAACTTTTAAGATTTACTCTCTGGGACTCCCCTGGTGGTCCAGTGGTAAAGAATCCGCCTTCCAATGCAGGGGACGCAGGTTCTATCCCTGGTTGGGGAACTAAGATCCCACATGCCATGGAGCAACTAAGTCTGTGTGCCCTGGAGCCCAAGCACCACAACTAGAGAGACAAAATACGCATGCCACAACTAGAGAGAAGCCCATGCACCAGAACTAGAGAGAAGCCCATGCACCGCAACGAAGAGCCAACAGCCAAAAAAATAAAAAATATATTTTTTTAAAAAAAGATTTACTCTCTTAGCAACTTTCAAATACAGTAGTCCCCCCTTATCCGTGGTTCAGTTACCTGTGGTCAACCATGGTCCAAAAATATTAAATGGAAAATTCCAGAAATAAACAATTCTGGATAATAAGTTTTAAATTGTGCACTGACACAACTAGCGTGACAAAATTTCACACTGTCCCAATCCATTCGTCTGGGGCATGAATCATCCCTTTGCTCATCGTATCCCACCCATTAGTCACTTATTAGCTAACTTGGTTAACAGGTCAACCATCATGGTATCTCAGAGCTTGTGTTCAATAACCCTTCTTTTACTTAATAATGCCCCAAAGTGCAAGAGTAGTGATACTGGCAATTCAGATCTGCCAGACTGAAGCCATAAAGTACTTTCTTTAAGTGAATAGGTGAAAGTTTTCAACTTAATTAGGAAAGAAAAAAAATCATATGTTGAGGTTGCTAAGATTCACTGTAGAGAACAAATCTGTCCATTAAATTGTGAAAAAAGGAAAAAAACACTGTGCTAGTTTTGCTGTCATGCCTGAAACTGCAAAAGTTATGGCCACAATGTGTAAGTGCTTGATTATGATGGGAAAGGCATTACATTTGTATCAATACAATACGATATTTTGAGAGGGAAACCACATTTGCATAATTATTATAGTGTATTGTTATAATTGTTCTATTTTACTATTATTGTTCGCCTTTTACTGTGCCTAATTTATAAATTAAACTTTATCATAGGTCTGTATGCACAGGAAGACATAGTATATACAGGATTCTGTACTATACAAGTTTTCAGGCATCCATGGCGGGGGTGGTCTTGGACCATTTCCCCCACAGGTAAGGGAGGACCACTGTATGCAATACAGTATGATTAACTATAGTCACCATCCTGTACATCACATCCACGTGACTTATTTCATAACTGAAAGTTTGCACGCTTTGACCCCCTTAACCCATTCTCCCACACCTCCACCCCCTGCCTCAGGCAGCCATCAACCTGTTCACAATGTCTTTATCCATTCACCCACATCCAGCGAGGGACACTTAGGTTGTTTCCATATCTTGGCTATTGTAAATAATACTGCAATGAACGTAGGGGTGCATATGTCTTTTTTTTTAACTTTTTTTTTTTAATTGGAGTATAGTTGCTTTACAATGTTGTGTTAGTTTCTGCTTTTCAAGTTAGTCTTTTAGTTTTCTTCAGGTTAATACCCAGAATTGGAATTGCTGGATCATATGGTAGTTCTATTTTTAATTTTTTGAGAAACCTCCATACTGTTTTCCACAGTGGCTGCACCAACAGAGCATGAGGATTCCTTTTTCTCCACATGCTCGCCAACACATTATTTCTTGTCTTTTTTATAATAGTCATTTTAACAGGTGTAAGGTGATAATTTCATTGTGGTTTTGATTTGCATTTCCATGATGATGAGTGACGCAGAGCATCTTTTCATGTTCCTGTTGGCCATCTATATGTCTTCTTTGGAAAAATGTCTATTCAGATCCTCTGCCCATTTTTTTAATCAGGTTGTTTGCGGGGTTTTACTATTGAATTATATGAGTTCTTGATATATTTGGGGTATTAACCCCTTATCAGGTATATGATTTGCAAATATTTTCTCCCACTCAGTAAGTTGCCTTTCATTTTGTTAATGGTTCCCTTTGCTGTGCAGAAGCTCTTTAGTTTGATGTATATCATATATTTGACCCTTGTAAACCTCTTCGGTGAAAACAGTATGCCACAGTTTACACATTTCTTATTATAGGTAAGGTCACATAAGTCGTATGCTTAAAGAGGCACCTACTTGCATTTTCTGTTCATGTTATTTCCTCATTTTTGTTTTTTTTTAATATAGATGTAAATAGTCATCACTTTATTATGAATAACATCTTTCAGGATACCATGTTGAAAATATTTTATTTAAATTTTTTGAAGATTAAAAAATGCTGTTAAGTATATCAATAACTTGTTTTATGGTTTTGCAATTTTTATGCCACTTTAGGCATTCCCATTCTAAGATTATGTTAAAAATTCTCCCATGTTCTGGTATTTTTATGGCTTTCTTTACTATTAACATCTTTGATATCTCTGGGACTTACTGTGGTATAAATGAATGAGGCATTTAACTTAATTTTTTCCAGGTCTCCAGTTTTCTCCAAACCATTTACAGAATATTTCATTCTTTCCCACTGCTTACCTTTTTTATTTGACACTCAGGTCACAGAGCTTCTCCTCTCCCTGGGAATTGGGTACCAGCTTCCTTGAGAACCAGGTACTTTGTTCCACATTATCCCTTTCCACAACCCTTCTCTCACTGTCCCTGCCCCCTTCTAAGGCCTTCACACAAAGGGTCTCCTCTTGTCTGGAAGTCTCCTTCCCCACCCCCTTGACTTGCTAACTCCTTCTCATACTCAGATCTCAAGTTGTTGTTGTGTTTTTTTTTTTTTGGCTGCGCTGGGTCTTCGTAGCTGCGCGGTCTTTCTCTAGCTGCGGTGAGCGGGGGCTACTCTTCGTTGCAGTGCACGGTCTCATTGCGGTGGCTTCTCTTGTTGCAGAGCATGTGCTCTAGGCACACGGGCTTCAGTAGTTGTGGCACGCACGCTCTAGAGCGCAGGCTCAACAGTCGTGGCGCATGGGCTTAGCTGCTCTGCAGCATGTGGGATCTTCCCGGACCAAGGTTTGGACCCGTGTCCCCTGCATTGGCAGGCGGATTCTTAACCACTGTGCCACCAGGGAAGCCCCTCAGGTCTCGAGTTTAAATATCACTTCTCTAGGTTAGGTGCCAAATTTTATATCCCCAAACAACTGCACACTTCCTCTCTGGTGCAGCTGTTCCCCACGATGACAAAGATCCAACCCATGTTGGACACTTCAGTATCCCTAGTGCCTACATCAGTACATAGTAGATAGAGCTTAATAAATATTTATTGAATTAATGCAATGTTTATTTTTTCCCTCTGATTGATTCTCCTCCTTATGCTGTGGTTGGGAGAATGAGGGGGAGCTGTGGTTCCATTACTGAATGCTGAGTCCAGCCACTTGACGCTTACAAGGCTCCCCAGGGCCTCCTACTAATAAGTGAGCACTCTAGGGGCCAGCCTGGCCCCTCCAGACATGTCGGGCTTTGACCCAGCAGATCCAGATTTGAAAGGTACGTACATACAGCTTTGGCCTTTGCTGTGGGACTCTGGGACTTATTAATCTTCAGAAAAAGAAGCATTATGTTAGGAGAGTTTCCTTGACCCAGTTTTTTTCCCCCTTATTTTACCACCTTGGATGTGAGGCGGTATGAACGCAATTAGCACTCAGAGAAGCTGCCACTTGACACTTAGGATGTCACGTGATTAATTTTTCCCTTTTAACTTAGCCTTGGTACCTGTTGAAAAAATATTATCCTCATAAAATCCCAGATATTCTACTTGGTAATTTCTGTAGAACCAAATTCTGCTCTTGGGAACTCTCACACTTGCATTATATAAATTAGAAGCAGAAATCAGCAGGGAAGAGAAAGAAGAAAATAATGTGAGAAAAAAATGCAGGTGATGGGCTTCCCTGGTGGCGCAGTGGTTGAGAGTCCGCCTGCCGATGCAGGGGACATGGGTTCGTGCCCTGGTCCGGGAAGATCCCACATGCCGCGGAGCGGCTGGGTCCGTGAGCCATGGCCGCTGAGCCTGCGCTCCGCCACCTACTGAATGGGAGAAGATATTTGCAAACAATATCTGATAAGGGGTTACCATCCAAAATATACAAAGAACTCATACAACTCAATATCAAAATAAACAACCTGATTTTAAAATGGGCAGAGGATTTGAACAGACATTTTTCCAAAGAAGACATACACATCATAAAGGGCATACTTCACAGGTTTCATAATCAAGTTTTAAAATGTAATAAAAGCAAATCACAATCATAAAAAATAAAACACAAGTAATAAGTACATTGTAGAAAATTTAAAAATGCTATTTATTTGCCTTATTTACCAAATGGTTAGCTACAAAGATACAATTTTTGCCTTGGAGTTTAAGGCAGTTTCATTTCTTACCACAGTTACTTTTTCTGATGCTAGAATCTTCTGTGCTAGAATCTTCTGTGTCTTCTCTGTATTTAATTGCTCATTTACGTTTTATGTTTGTCCACTTGGGAACCATACTTTCTTCATGATCACTGAAGCTCTGCCATATAAAATGTCATCGTCTTCATATGTTTGAGTAGTACCGATCCCGGTTTTGAAAGTCTCTATGAGCATATCTTGCATAGGTCTTATTATGAGGGATCCTTCCAAAAGGTTCATGGTCATTGAAACAAGATTCAAAAACTTCATCAACAGCCTTCTGAGCTACTTCTTTGCTGATGTTCCTAACAGCCAGGATAGAACGAATGGCTCTGTCTCGCACACAAGTCTAAGGAGAAAAGTATGTGGCTTTAATTTTATTAATATATGAAAATTTTGTCATGAAATAGTAACATTTTATACAATGTGTGAACCACAGTCAAAATTAATTTCCTCTCATGTTACTTTATTAATTTGTCAGTCCAAAGAAGAAAGATTAAATTATGGAACATGTTTAGCTCAACCTAAAATTATTTAGGTATAAGTAAGATCTCCTTCCCCTCCTCCCTTCTTCTCATCTTTCCTAATGATGATAATTTCTAGGCAGTATCTGCTAAACAATAACTCCAACTTTGCAAAATCATAAAAAAGTCTATAAGGTTCTGGTTGAGCTTTTTAATTTGAATAAATACGAAATATACTCCTGTGCCTCTCTCTCCCTTAGCTTTTCAGGTGACCAATGCTAGATAACTTTTCCTTCGAGAGGGGCATCTCCCCTGGAGGCAACAGGAAGCCACACATACATACACACAAAATTTGAAGGCATCCTAATTTTTCAGGGGGAAAAAATCAAACAACTTTTTTCTTGGGTACATACTGCACAAAAGCAGGGACTCTGTTCTCTAGGACTCTTCTCCCACTACCTCCACATATTTTCCATCCTATTGCTAGTTCTATTCATTTTCTGCTGCTGCTACCCAAGTTTAAAAGAGGAGAGACTTCTCTTTCAAAGACTGGACTCCGGATGACATGCCTTAACTGCATTAGCCTCTTCTCTGGGATGTTCTGATGTGCACCCTACTTCCACTGAGAGCCAGAACACACCACCCATTCAAAGGCTGCCTGAGCTGAATTCACCAGATGAGCAGGGATTGGAGGGCACGGAAGACATGCAGCACAAGTCAGTGGCACATCACTAAGCGGACTTGGCACACGCTGAAAGCGTAACAGCCCTATCAGAGTAGGCACCCTTCCCAGGCCCCAGGTTTGCCGTCTAACTAACTCCCATTCACTGAGTTCAAAATTTCTCTTCGTAGTTCTCTGTGACCTTCTACCTTCCTCCCCCGAGTTGAGTTACTCTTTTCTCTGGAGAGCCAAGGGCCTTCCTGCTATTGTTCCAAGCCTGTCCTTTTTGCATCTGGTTAAAACTGCTATCCTGACGCCCATGTACCTGACAAATTGGCCCAGTAACCTCTTCCCATAGAAGAGCTCTGACCAGCCTTTCTCCTAAATGTGGACACAGAGCCCCTTGGTTGCTATGGGCAGAACTGCTCACATTCTTCACCAGTCCATCAGTTCTAAACTTCCTCTCCCCATGCCCATCTATCGTGGACCTTAAAAGCTTTCTAGTACAGTAGAAACTAACACAACATTGTAAAACAACTATATCCCAATAAAAAAATATAAAGTGTTTCTTTTAGACAAAAACAACAAAAAAGCTTTCTAGCAGGATGGTCTTGCCTACAGTTTTCATTTTGTTTTGTTTACAAAATCGCTCAGCTCAGCTCATCATGATCAAGTCTGTGCTGATCCGAAGCTTTGCTGTCACGTCATACAGCCTTTAAAGGTGTGCTAATACACAGTGCGCTGCAGTGCAGTCTCTGTGCTGACAGGTATTACTTTTTTGTCGAGAGAATACTGTGATGGTTTCAAAACACAAGTCCAGTACTGGTAGGATAAAAGTAAGACAGGCTGTGATTTCACTTCCAGTCCTTATCTACCCCCATCCAAAAGTATCCCACGTGTGAGACCGTAGCGCTTTTCACTGTGAAAATCTCTCAGTCACACAGCTTGCCCATAATTATAAAATAGAACTGAATTCCATCTATTTGGCTTCAGGGATACACATTTTGTATTCTTTCATATAAGTAGTGCTTTCAAATTTCAAATACTAAATATACTTCTCATTTTTCTATTCATTATTTCCACTCATAGCACTCTTAACAGTAAATGATTTCATATGTTAGTTTTTACCTGATGGTGTCGTTTTAATCCAAAATGTAACCTGAATATTTCATTTAAAAGTGAGCAGTCTCCACTAAGGTTAGCAGCTCGAACCTATCACAAAGACAGAAGGCAAACAAAAAGAAAATAAGCACTCGTGCTCTATACCTTTATATCAACTGATTTTTTTAATTGTAAAATATAAAATTGGTATATTTTTCTGAGAACAGAGTACCTGTAAGATTTTTTTTTTTAATTCTATTGACTTCTTAAGAAGTTCTTAAGAAAAAGAGCAGATATCCATGAGCTACACTAGGCAGCGCCAGATACACTGTGGGCAATCACCTATTCAAAGGGAATTTTCAAAACTTTCCACCAGAGTCTTACAGACAGAACTAATTTCTTTTGGAACCAAAAGTCAAAGAGTTGGACCTCAAAGTTAAAGATTATGCTCTCTACAAAATACAAACACTGCTAGAAATTACCAAAAGGACTTCAAGAAAGCATTCTTCCAAAGATCTACAAACTGAGTTTCAGTGTGAGCTTAAAACTGAATACATCAGTACCTAAGACACTTTAGGCACACAAACCTCCCAGCTCTCCTAGCCCAAACCACTGAAACTCTCTTGGACCTTCCCTTAAACCCGTGTAAGTTCATGCCCTTCCTCCAGGGTCTTGATGGGCCTATGAAAAATTAAGTGGTACAGAGAATCAAGAACATTCCAAACTGGGCATGCTATGAACATGACAGCCTGAAGTTAGTATGTATTTTCTATATCTTTAAGGTAAAAAGCAGCTTTAATAGGTGAAAAGGTCATGGAATTACCCACATGGATTCTACAGCCAACCTGGCCACGTTTTTGCTCATTCACTGCAATCAGAATGGCCCACTTCTTGTTACTTCTATAATAACATGGCTTCATTCCTCTGAGGAGCTCAAAGCACTTAACACACTTTAACTAGCTAACAGGCATTAATTCTCATAACACCCAAGAGAGAGAAATATTTAAAAGCTCAGATTTCGGTCTTCTTTCCAAATAATATGAGTTATAATCAGATGCAGTGAGGCTACTTATTAATTTCAAGGGAAAGAGAAAATAATCTAAGTTATAAAGTATAAGCTTGAAATTTGTATTAGTTTTCTTTAGCTTCTCAGCACACTGCACTCTTCAATTAATGAAATGCAAGTATGAAATACAAATGTCTTTCTGGGAGCATATATATGTGTGTATTTCTGACAGCAATCCAAAATGCTTAATAATAAATATCTTCCTATGCTGTATTTTTGCGATATGCGGGCCTCTCGCTGTTGTGGCCTCTCCCGTTGCAGAGCACAGGCTCCGGATGCACAGGCTCAGCGGCCATGGCTCACGGGCCTAGGCGCTCCGCGGCATGTGGGATCTTCCCGGACCGGGGCAAGAACCCACGTCCCCTGCATTGGCAGGCAGACTCTCAACCACTGCGCCACCAGGGAAGCCCTCCTATGCTGTATTTTTGAAACGAACTGTTTTACTCTAGGGAAAGCTAGGAACTTTACCTATGGAAGGCAGCACAGGAAACCACTCAAGAACCTTGGTTGTAATCCTGCCTCTGCCACTTACTATGTATGGTATCTGAACAACTGCCTCACTTTTCACAGAAATAAAATGGGGATAACAGTATCTACCTCAATGGGCTGTTGTGAATATTAAGTAAGAGTCCACAGGGCTTCCCTGGTGGCACAGTGGTTGAGAGTCCAACTGCCAATGCAGGGGACACGGGTTCGTGCCCCGGTCCGGGAAGATCCCACATGCCGTGGAGCGGCTGGGCCCGTAAGCCATGGCCGCTGAGCCTGCGCGTCCGAAGCCTGTGCTCCGCAACGGGAGAGGCCACAACAGTGAGAGGCCCGCGTACCGCAAAAAAAAAAGAGTCCACAAACAGCACAGGGTTAGGGTTTGGCACACAGCCCCTCAGTAAATGTTAACTGTAAAGTTTTTGTATTATATAGTTTATTCCATAGGAAAAATAGCTTATTATTAAAAGTCATCACTATTATTAGGATTTAAAGGTCATATTTAAGACAATTCTAAAAAGATACTTAAAAATGTCTACCTGCTGTATCTAAAAGAATTGTATTCAATAGTTAAAAATGTAAACTGAAGACTAACGTGGAATTATGACAAGAAAAGGAATACATTTAAATAAATCATCCTTGAATAAAATGTTCAAATGCACAACAGTGTCCTTGGGGAAAAAGTACCTTCTACGATAAAACTTACCTCAGAGCAAGCCAAGTGCCTGACGTTGGTGAACCAGTCGACATGAGCTCGACAATGATCGAATGCGTGAATGAGCTCATGGGTGACCACTCTGTTCATATGCGCCTGATTACAGATATTATTCTGGCACAAAACAATCTAAGAAGCACCAAAATGAGGAGAGTTCGGTTATTTCTAAGATCTACTCTCACTTCGTAGATTCCATCTTCTCTCTCACCTGAGTGGGCTCAACTGCCTGGAAAGCCTCACCCACTCTATCCACCCAACACCCACCCCTCCATCAAGGCTCGGTCTTCATACATTCTCCATGAAGCCTTCCCAATGGCTAACTTCTCCCTTCTCCTCTCTCTGGACTACATAGCACTTAGTTTAAGGACATTTATTCACACACCACCCTCACTGGGTTGACTGTACCAGCCATCTTAGACTCCACAGTCTTGTATTAAGAGTGGACTCTGGAATGAAGCAGGGAGATTCAAATTCCAGCCCCACTCCTTACTAAGTCAGTGACCTTGGGCAAGTTTCTTAAGCTTTCTGTGCCGCCGTTTCCTCAACTATAAAAAAGGAGATGACTTAGAGTACCTACCTCTTAGAATTGTGAGAATTAAATGAGAATATGTGTAAAATGTTTCTTATCAAGTTTCTCAATAAGCAATGAATCAACAATGAATGACCACACTGTCCCATCCTACTAGAATTGCCAGGAAAAGTCCTCAGAAAGAGCTTCAGAAAGAAGTGCAAAAAGCCAGCAGCACACTGAGCAGGACCCTATAAGAATAATAAAGACGTGAGGGGTCCTAATAATAATAGTCCCCACTTACTGTGTACTTACTGTGTGCCAGACACTGGGACATGTCCCAGGTATTTTATATACATTCATTCAACATTCATTTATTCAACTAATATTTATCAAGACCTACTAGAGATTTATAATCTACTAATGGAGATAGAAATTAATCAAGTATTTACCAAAATGTTTAAACACATGCAGTGACAGTTGTCATGAAGAAAAACCCAGGTTGTCACGAGTACATACAATGAGAGTGCCTGACCTGGTCTGCAGGGTTGGGAAAGGCTTTTCTGCAGAAGGAATGTTTAAACTGGGATCTAATGGATGAACAGGAGTTAAATTCGAGGAGAGGGGAAGGGAGCATTCCAGACAGAGAACAACATAGGCAAAGGGTAGGGGGAGGGTTGAAGGAAAAGAATGTTGGAGAAGCTGACGGCGGCAGGCCTGTAGTACCAAGCACAGAGTTGGAGGTGGCAGGCATGAGATAGGGCTGGTGAGGTCGGCAGGGGCCAAATCACTCTTTATCCTGACAACAGTGGGAAGTCACTGAAAGGGAGTAGTGAAACGGGGGGTGTTTTATTTTGTTTTTATCCTTTTGACCACAGTTGGAAAAATAAACAAAAGATGATCAAAACTGGATACACAGAGACTAGTTGAAGGCAAATGAAGTATTCTAGGCAAGAGATAATAGTTCCAGAGCTAGGATGGTGGGGGCCTAAAAAGGTATTTAGGAGGGAGACTGGACAAAATTTGGTGTCGGACAGAATATGGGAAGGGAATCAGAGGTATCAAGGATGATCCCTAAATTTCTGGCATGGGTAATAGGACGGATGGTGGTACCGTTCACCGAGATATGCAAAACTAAAAGACCAGGATGGGTGGGGATGGAGGATCGTAAAAATCAATTTGAACTTGGACATGTCACGTCTGAGGTGCCTTTAGGACACCCAAGTGTAGGTGTTCAGTGAACACTTGGCGATATGGATGTGGAGTTCAAGAGAAAGCTCTGACCCAGCAAAGTAAATGAGATCCGCTTGGTAGAATGCAGAGTAGAAAAGAAGGGGCTCTAACACCAAGGATTAAGGGACTTCATTTAAGGGCTGGTAGAGGAAGCTAAGTTAGCAAAGGAGCAACCACAAGAGTGTGGCATACTGGAAACCATGGCAAGAAAGTGGCATTAGCTGTTAAGTGTATGCATGTGATAGGACCTCCACTCTAGCCAGATACCTTGGAATAACTCTTGCCCAAGAGCACTGGGAGAGAAGGTGAAGAACATTCACAGCAGCCTTGTTTATAATAATAATAAAGTTGGAAACAATCGATACTCGATAGGGTAAACACTAGTACAGACATATAATGGAATAATATACAACACAAACTAAATTAACCAGAGGTGCACACAACACAGAAGAATCTCACGATGTTGAACGAAAGAATTAAGTTACAAAGACTGTATGATTTCATAAAATGACAAAGTATTACACATGACCCCAAGTATAAAGCTTAAAAGGAGGAAACTAAACACATTGTTGGACTGTACACATAGATGGCAAAACCATTCAGACAAGCAAGGAATGGTCATCACGGAAGTCAGAATAAGGAAGGGAGGGGGTTGTAACCCAAGAGGGGCACACAGGCTTCTGAAGTCCTGGCAGTGTTTTATTTCTCAAATCTGGGTGGTAGTTATATAGATGTTCATTTTACTATTATGACTGAAAGTGTACATACAGGTATTTTACTCTTCTATATGAATGAGATACTTCACAACAAAAATTTTAATTAAAAAAAAAAAAAAAGAGTGCCCAACTGTGTATAACACTGCTGAGAAATAAGATGAAGATTCAAAACGTGCACTCTAACCCCCAAAGAGGATGAACTTACCAAGACCCATCTTGGGAGCTACAGGTGTTGGCGATTATCAATTTACAAATGAGGAAACTGAGAATAAAACCGAATAACTTGCCCAAGCCCCACAGCTAATAAGCAGGGGAACTAGGATTTGAACTCAAAGTCTATGTGACTCCAAAACTCAGACACCTCACCCCTCTGCTATGTTGCTCTTTCCCATGATTACCATGAAACAGCTATAAATAACTCAAATACATATAAAATTCCCTAGCAGGAAACAGTTAAATGTACTTCAATGTGTCATATATTCATGATGGAAACAGTGACTTACAACACTTTTATCTACCCTCATATCACATGACACATCCATCTACCACCTCAAGACTGTCAAAACCCCCCATTGACTTAAAACTTGTAACATTTATTGACTTAAGTGCTCTGCTTACTATGATAAGTAGTTTACAAGAGAAATCGCATTTAATTCTCATAACCATTCTATAAGATAAATACAATCATTACCCATATTTTACAGGTGAGAAAACTCACTCTCCTCATCAAAAATTCTCAAAGATCTATCACTTCTCACCGTGTAAAGGTGAAACTCTATCTTGGCATTCAAAGCCTCCCACCATATAGCCTATCTTTCTTTCCAATCCTATTTCTCCTCATTCCCCATGCATTCCTGCCCTCCAGCTGAACTAGACAACATGCCATTCCCCAAATACACCTTGTGCTTTCTCAACACGTCACCTTTGCTCGTGCTCCCCCTGCTTTTGGCAACAGTCTTTGTCTTCTTTGCCCCTGAAGAGCCTTTACATCCTCTAGCTGAATCTGCTGGCATCTTTCAGTCAATCACATCACTGTCCCATTGTGGTAACCACACCCACCTCAAAGAGTTCAACCCGCCTCAAATTTTATCATTGTCTCTGCGTTCCTGTCTTGTCTCCCCTGTGAGACGTAAGGACCTTAAGAGTAAGGACCACAATTAACTCATTTTTTGAATTCTACACAAAGTCTACCAAATGGAATGCCCAGCACATAGAAGGCAATCAGCAAACATCAGGAGAGAGAACTGGAGGAAAGAAGACAGCTTGGTAGACCGCCTACCTGAGACACTGAAGCATCAAAACCTCCACTGACATTTCCATTACAATCTTCACAAGAAAAGTGTCTTTCTTTGTTAACAGCGCTGGAAGGTAAGAATGGATTTAAAAAGACAACATCCAGAAGTAGTGTGCATGGGGCACAGGGGAAACAGCCCTGGGCCAGGAGACCCAGATGACACATCTCTCCATCACTATCACACAGGACACCTTGGGAAAGCAACTCAACACCTTCAGGACTCAGTTCTCTCATCTGTAAATAAGGAAACTGTCTCTGCAAAATCTATCCCAGTTCAAATTCTATGCTATGATTCCATAAAGAATTTGATCAACTCATTAAGACCGTATTGGAAATATGCTGGAGTTTCTGCCCTTGGGCCAGAATGTTAAGAAGTGGACCTCAGAAATCACTTCTTCCGATCTCCTCAAAGTTAAACAACACCTGGAAGGCTTCTACATGCATAACAAGCTGAGATTTCTTCTCCATTAAGGATAATGCTGGGACTGGCATAGTGGAAAAACCAGGTTTGGTGGTTACTTACAAGTAAGATTTTAAGTATCGTCTTTACTAAATACCTGAGGTGAACAGCAGAGCCAAAGATGTGGAGTTAGGGCTGAAGAGGTCCAGAGAGAACACGGCCTGCCTGGGGAGAGTGCAGCCAACCACCACCACCTACCATATGGAAAGGGCTTTGTGGCCTGAAGTGAAATATCTCAAGTACTTCCAGTTTGGGTGGGGATTTTTTGTTTTCAGCAGCCAGAATATAGAGCAGCACTTCAAAAAGATTCACTTACCAGCCCGAATGCTTCATGGCATCAAGCAGCAGTTTAACATATGGATCTAGAAAGATATTGATTCAGTTACATATGGTAATTGGAAAAAAAGAGCACCAATTAAATGATCCAAATAGCAGTGTAAGATATTATCAAACAAAACCTCACAAATCTTAGCAAAGTAATACCATCTTAAAAATGATAAAAAATGAATATGAAAAGATAAGCTTAAATTAACATAAAAGCAAGTCTTTAATGAAATGAACCACTGATAGAAATACCAAAATGGGTAGTACCAAACATCTTAGATAACATCAAATATGCTTTTCAGTTAAATGATCGAACACAATGTATTAAAATATATACCAAGGGGCTTCCCTGGTGGCGCAGTGGTTGAGAATCCACCTGCCAATGCAGGGGACACGGGTTCGAGCCCTGGTCCGGGAAGATCCCACATGACGCGGAGCATCTAAGCCCGTGCGCCACAACTACTGAGCCTGTGCTCTAGAGCCCGAGAGACACAACTACTGAGCCGCATGCCACAACTACTGAAGCCCGCACGCCTAGAGCCTGTGCTCCGTGATGAGAAGTCACCGCAATGAGAAGCCCACGCACCGCAACAAAGAGTAGCTCCTGCTTACTGCAACTAAAGAAAGCCTGCATGCAGCAACGAAGACCCAACACAGCCAAAAATAAATAAATAAAATAAATAAATTTATTTTTAAAATAAATTAATTAAAAAAAATATATATATATATATACACACACACACACACACACACACACACACACACCAAAAGACTGAGAGAATTTGGGACCAATATCCATAGAAACAAATAGCAGCATAGTATCCAGGTTAGAGGAAGGCAGTAGGTAGCCCCACTATTGTCTGTCCTGGTCTGTGAATAGTGTCCCATTCTGAGTACCATACTCTAAACAGGACCTGCCAACCGAAGCTGTTCCACGGGAGAAAGTGACTAGAACAGTGCAGGACTACTTTCCACAGGAAGCAAGAAAGGGATCTGTAGATTTGGAAAAGAGAAAAAAGGCTTAACTAGGGCCACAGTAGCTTCAAGTACCTGAAGGGGTGCCATCATGTGGGAATAAATTCAGCCAACATTTCTTCAGAGGGCAGCACAAGGACCAAAGGGCAGAAGTTACAAAGGGCACATTTCAACTCAGTATAAGAAAGGATTTTTCCAACAATCAAAGCTGTCAATACAAGAGCCCAATAGCCTCAAAGGGCCTCAAAGATAACCTGTTCCAGCAGAGGTCTATAAACACGCTGGTCAACTGATGGCACAGAGGTTTCCGGTCAGTGATGGGGGTTGGAAAGGCCTAGATGACTCCTGAGGCCCCCCCACTTCTAAGAATCTATGAGGGACTTCCCTGGTGGCACAGTGGTTGAGAATCCGCCTACCAATGCAGGGAACACGGGTTCGATCCCTGGTCCGGGAAGATACCACATGCCGCAGAGCAACTAAGCCCGTGCACCAAAACTACTGAGCTCTGTGCTGCAACTACTGAAGCCTGCGCGCCTAGAACCCATGCTCTGCAACAAGAGAAGCCACCACAACGAGCTCAAGCACTGCAACAAAGAGTAGCCCCTGCTCGCCACAACTAGAGAATGCCCGCACAAAGCAACGAAGACCCAATGCAGCCAAAAATAAATAAAATTTAAAAAAAAAAAACTTTATTAAAAAAAGTGGGGGGCGGAGTCAAGACAGCATACTAGGAGGATGCAGAATGCGCATCTCCTCACAATTAGGGCACCTACCAGGCACCAGTGGGGGACCACAGACACCTAAGGGGATGGGAGGAACCCCCAGCAACTGGGTAGGACATGGGGCATTGGGGGAGCGAAGGGGGAGGAGAAGCGGAGGCTGGACAAGACTGGCGCCCCTGAGGGGCGGCTGGGGGAGGGCAAGGGATTCCCACGCCCGAAGGGGGAAATTGGGGAACCACTGGGAGGGCAGAGTATCAAAAGGGAGAGTTGCCATGCTTCTCCTGCCCACTTGGGCCCCCAGGAACCTGCTGAGATCCCAGGCCTGATCCTCTGCCCACCTAGGGCCCCTCCAGCCACACGGGTCCTGAGGGAGTGGGAGGGAGGGAAGGGGGAGTAAAAGCAAAGGCCGGACCTCCGGGACCAGCACCCCAGAGGGGTGGCTGGGGGAGGGGAGGAGTTCCTACACCCAGCAGGACCCCCCCCAGTTAGGTGTCCAGTGGCGATGGGGGAGACCCTGCGGGAGATGGTGGGGGAGGGGCACGAAGGAATGGGGCCAGTGCCTTCCCTGTCCACTTAGGCACCGGGAGGCCTAATCCTCTGCCATTGGAGCCTCCCTTGTGCCCCGCAGAGCCCAAGGCCCACCCCTATACCCACACCCAGGGCCCCACCTCTACACTCGGAGACACCCTCTGAGACCCCCTCCAACGCAATGGACCTAAACCCCACCCACACACCCTCACTCGGCGCCCTACCTCCAAACTCCGGAACTCCACACTCCAGAGGCCATCCTTTTGACGTGCTGCCTCTCCCCTTCCGTGGGCAGGTCCTAAGCAGAGGCCCCACACCATGCTCAAACATCACCCCCAACCTGCCTAGGTCCTGCCCCACCCTAAACCCCAGCCCAGCCTGAGTTCCGCCCCTGTCTAAGTTCCGCGCCCATAGCCAAGGGCTTTTTTCCTCCACTTTTACATTAGGGTTCTGTGTTACCTCGTTCATTCATTGTTCTTCATTCTTTTATATTTTCATTTTTTGTACTCTTTTATTTTTCTAATTTTATTTTATTCTTTATACTTTGTTATTGTTCTCTCCTTTTGGCTTGTTCACCCCCCCCTTTTTTTTCTTTTTTCTCTTGTGGTTTTATTTTACCCTGTTGCAGTTGTTTCAATTACAGTTTTATTTTTCCTAATATATTTTTTATCTTTCTAATTTTATTTTGTTTTTTATTCTTTGATATTGTACTGTTCCTCTTTTCTTTCTTTCTTCTTTTTTTTTTTCTTTTCTTAATGCACCACAAAGCTTGTGGGATCTTGGATCCCAGGCAGGAGATCGGGCCAAGCTCCTGTGGTGGGAGCACTGAGTCCAAACTGCTGGACTAACAGAGAACCGCAGACCCCAGGGAATATCAACCAGAGTGAGGCCTCCTGGAGGTCCTCATCTCAGCACCAAGACCCAGCTCTATCCAACTGCCTGCAAACTCCAGTGCTGGAGGCCTGAGGCCAAACAACCAGTAAGACAAGAAGACAGCACCACCCATTAAAAAAAAAAAAATGAAACGACAAAAAAATGTTACAGAGGAAGGAGCAAGATAAAAAACCTACAAGACCAAATAAAGGAAGATGAAATAGACAAACTACCTGAAAAAGAATTCAGAGTAATGAGAGTAACGATGATCCAAAATCTCGAAAACAGAATGGAGAAAACACAAGTAACATTTAACAAGGATCTAGAAGAACTAAAGAGCAAACAAACAGTGATGAGCAACACAATTACTGAAATTAAAAATACTCTGGAAGGAATCAATAACAGAATAACTGAGGCAGAAGAACAGATAAGTGAGCTGGAAGATACAATGGTGGAAATAACTGCCAGGGAGCAGAATAAAGAAAAAAGAATGAAAAGAATTGAGGACAGTCTCAGAGACCTCTGGGACAACACTAAACACACCAACATTCGAATTATAGGGCTCCCAGAAGAAGAAGAGAACAAGAAAGGGTCTGAGAAAATATTTGAAGAGATTATAGATGAAAACTTCCCTAACATGGGAAACGTAATAGTCAATCAAGTCCAGGAAGTGCAGAGAGTCCCATACAGGATCAACCCAAAGAGAAACACACTGAGACACATATTAATCAAACTATCAAAAATTAAATACAAAGAAAAAATATTAAAAGCAGCAAGGGAAAAGCAACAAATAACATACAAGGGAATCCCCATAAGGTTAACAGCTGATTTTTCAGCAGAAACTCTGCAAGCCACAAGGGAGTGGCAGGACATATTTAAAGTGCTGAAAGGGAAAAACCTACAACCGAGATTACTCTACCCAACAAGCAACTCATTCAGATTCAATGGAGAAATTAAAACCTTTACAGATAAGCAAAAGTTAAGAGAATTCAGCACCACCAAACCAGCTAAAAATGCTAAAGGAACTTCTCTAGGCAGGAAACACAAGAGAAGGAAAAGACCTACAAAAACAAACCCAAAACAATTAAGAAAATGTTAATAGGAACATACATATCGATAATTACATTAAATGTAAATGCTTAAATGCCCCAACCAAAAGACACAGACTGGCTGAATGGATACAAAAAAAGACCTGTACATATGCTGTCTACAAGAGACCCACTTCAGACCTAGGGACACATACAGACTGAAGGTGAGGGGATGGAAAAAGATATTCCATGCAAATGGAAATCAAAAGAAAGCTGGAGTAGCAATATTCATATGAGATAAAATAGCCTTTAAAATAAAGACTATTACAAGAGACAAGGAAGGACACTACATAATGATCAAAGGGATCAATCCAATAAGAAGATAAAAGAATTATAAATATATATGCACCCAACATAGGAGCACCTCAATACATAAGCCAACTGCTAACAGCTATAAAAGAGGAAATCGACAGTAATACAATAATAGTGGGGGACTTTAACACCTCACTTACACCAATGGACAGATCATCCAAACAGAATATTAATAAGGAAACACAAGCTTTAAATGACACAACAGACCAGATAGATTTAATTGATATTTATAGGACATTCCATCCAAAAAGAGCAGATTACACTTTCTTCTCAAGTGCACACAGAACATTCTCCAGGATAGATCACATCTTGGGTCACAAATCAAGCCTTGGTAAATTTAAGAAAACTGAAATCATATCAAGCATCTTTTCCGACCACGGTGCTATGAAATTAGAAATCAACAATTACAGGGAAAAAAACGTAAAAAACACAAACACATGGAGGCTAAACACTACGTTACTAAATAACCAAGAGATCACCGAAGAAATCAAAGAGGAAATCAAAAAATACCTAGAGACAAATTACAACGAACACACGGTGATCCAAAACCTATGGAATGCAGCAAAAGCAGTTCTAAGAGGGAAGTTTATAGCAATACAAACCTACCTCAAGAAACAAGAAAAATCTCAAATAAACAATCTAAACTTACACCTAAAGCAATAAGAGAAAGAACAACAACCAAAAAAACACCAAAGTTAGCAGAAGGAAATAAATCATAAAGATCAGCTCAGAAATAAATGAAAAAGAAATGAAGGAAACAATAGCAAAGATCAATAAAACTAAAAGCTGGCTCTTTGAGAAGATAAACAAAATTGATAAACCATCAGCCAGACTCATCAAGAAAAAAAGGGAGAAGACTCAAATCAACAGAATTAGAAATGAAAAAGGAGAAGTAACAACTGACACTGCAGAAATACAAAGGATCATGAGAGATTACTACAAGCAACTATATGCCAATAAAATGGACAACCTGGAAGAAATGGACAAATTCTTAGAAGAGCACAATCTTCTGAGACTGAACCAGGAAGAAATAGAAAATATAAACAGACCAATCACAAGCACCGAAATTGAAACTGTGATTAAAAATCTTCCAACAAACAAAAGCCCAGGACCAGATGGCTTCACTGGCAAATTCTATCAAACATTTAGACAAGAGCTAGCACCTAATCCTTCTCAAACTCTTCCAAAATATAGCAGAGGGAGGAACACTCCCAAACTCATTCTACGAGGCCACTGATACCAAAACCAGACAAAGATGTCACAAAAAAGAAAACTACAGGCCAATATCTCTGAAGTACTTAGATGCAAAAGTCCTCAACAAAATACTAGCAAACAGAATCCAACAGCACATTAAAAGGATCATACACCATGATCAAGTGGGGTTTATCCCAGGAATGCAAGGATTCTTCAATATATGCAAATCAATCAATGTGATACACCATACTAACAAACTGAAGGATAAAAACCATATGATAATCTCAATAGATGCAGAAAAAGCTTTCGACAAGATTGAACACCCATTTATGATAAAAACTCTCCAGAAAGTAGGCATAGCAGGAACCCATGTCAACATAATAAAGGCTATATGACAAACCCACAGCCAACAACGTTCTCAATGGTGAAACACTGAAACCATTTCCTCTAAGATCAGGAACAAGACAAGGTTGCCCACTCTCACCACTATTATTCAACATAGTTTTAGAAGTTTTAGCCACAGCAGTCAGCGAAGAAAAAGAAATAAAACGAATCCAAATCAGAAAAGAAGTCATCTGTTTGCAGATGACATGATACTATACCTAGAATTCTAAAGATGCTACCAGAAAACTACTAGACCTAATCAACGAATCTGGTAAAGTAACGGTACAAAATTAATGGACAGAAATCTCTTGCATTCTTATACACTAAT
This sequence comes from Aethalodelphis obliquidens, assembly GCF_003676395.1. Lineage (NCBI taxonomy): Eukaryota > Metazoa > Chordata > Mammalia > Artiodactyla > Delphinidae > Aethalodelphis > Aethalodelphis obliquidens. The sequence goes on along the minus strand of NW_020837952.1, from coordinate 7,833,768 downwards.
GATGAGAAATCTGAATAAGAAATTAAGGAAACACTCCCATTTACCACTGCAACAAAAAGAATAAAATACTAGGAATAAACCTACCTAAGGAGACAAAAGACCTGTATGCAGAAAACGATAAGACACTGATGAAAGAAATTAAAGACAATACAAACAGATGGAGAGATATACTATGTTCTTGGATTGGAAGAATCAACATTGTGAAGATGACTATAACTACCCAAAGCAATCTACAGATTCAATGCAATCCCTATCAAACTACCAATGGCATTTTTCACAGAACTAGAACGAAAAAAATACACAATTTGTATAGAAACACAAAAGACCCCGAATAGCCAAAGCAATCTTGAGAAAGAAAAACAGCTGGAGGATCAGGCTCCCTGACTTCAGACTATATTACAAAGCTACATTAATCAAGACAGTATGGTACTGGCACAAAACCAGAAATATAGATCAAAGGAACAGGATAGAAAGCTCAGAGATAAACCCATGCACACATGGTCACCTTATCTTTGATAAAGGAGGTAAGAATATACAATGGAGAAAAGACAGCCTCTTCAATAAGTGATGCTGGGAAAACTAGACAGCTACATGTAAAAGAATGATATTAGAACACTTCCTAACACCATACACAAAAATAAACTCAAAATGGATTAAAGACCTAAATGTAAGGCCAGACACTATCAAACTCTTAGAGAAAAACATAAGCAGAACACTCCATGACATAAATCACATTAAGATCCTTTTTGACCCACCTCCTAGAGAAATGGAAATAAAAACAAAAATAGGGGCTTCCGGGGCTTCCCTGGTGGTGCAGTGGTTGAGAATCTGCCTGCCAATGCAGGGGACACGGGTTCGTGCCCCGGTCCGGGAAGATCCCACATGCCGCGGAGCGGCTGGGCCCGTGAGCCGTGGCCGCTGAGCCTGCGCGTCCGGAGCTTGTGCTCCGCAACGGGAGAGGCCACAACAGTGAGAGGCCCAAGTACAGCAAAAAAAAATAAAATAAAATAAAAAAAAATAGGGGCTTCCTTGGTGGCGCAGTGGTTGAGAATCTGCCTGCTAATGCAGGGGACAGGGGTTCGAGCCCTGGTCTGGGAGGATCCCACATGCCGTGGAGCAGTTAGGCCCGCGAGACACAACTACTGAGCCTGCGCATCCGGAGCCTGTGCCCCACAACAAGAGAGGCCGCGACAGTGAGAGGCCTGCGCACCGCGATGAAGAGTGGCCCCCGCTCGCCACAACCGGAGAAAGCCCTCGCACAGAAACGGAGACCCAACACAGCCAAAACTAAATAAATTAATAAACTCCTACCCCCAAAATCTTCTTTAAAAAAATAATAATAAATAAATAAAGAAAGAAACAAATGGGACCTAATGAAACTTCAAAGCTTTTGCACAGCAAAGGAAACCATAAACAAGACGAAAAGACAACCCTCAGAATGGGAGAAAATATTTGCAAATGAAGAAATGGACAAAGGATTAATCTCCAAAATACACAAGCAGCTCATGCAGCTCAATATCAAAAAACAAACAACCCAACCCAAAAATGGGCAGAAGACCTAAATAGACATTTCTGCAAAGAAGATATACAGATTGCCAACAAACACTTGAAAGGACACTCAACATCACTAATCATTAGAGAAATGCAAATCAAAATTACAATGAGGTTATCACTTCACACTGGTCAGAATGGCATCATCAAAAAATCTACAAACAATAAATGGTGGAGAAGGTGTTGGAGAAAAGGCAACCATCTTGCACTGTTGGTGGGAATGTAAATTGATACAGCCACTATGGAGAACAGTATGGAGGTTCCTTAAAAAACTAAAAATAGAACTACCATATGACCCAGCAATCCCACTACTGGGCATATACCCTGAGAAAACCATAATTCAAAAAGAGTCATGTACCAAAATGTTCATTGCAGCACTATTTACAACAGCCAGGACATGGAACCAACCTAAGTGTCCATCGACAGATGAATGGATAAAGCAGATGTGGCACATATATACAATGGAATATTACTCTGCCATAAAAAGAAATGAGGGCTTCCCTGGTGGCACAGTGGTTGACAGTCGGCCTGCCGATGCAGGGGACACGGGTTCGTGCCCCGGTCCGGGAAGATCCCACATGCCGCAGAGCAGCTGGGCCCGTGAGCCATGGCCGCTGAGCCTGTGCATCCGGAGCCTGTGCTCCGCAACGGGAGACGCCACAGCAGTGAGGGGCCCGCGTACCGCAAAAAAAAAAAAAAGAAAGAAAAAAAAGAAATGAAACTGAGTTATTTGTAGTGAGGTGGATGGACCTAGAGTCTGTCATACAGAGTGAAGTAAGTCAGAAGGAGAAAAACAAGTACCGTATGCTAACACATATATATGGAATCTAAAAAAAAAAAAAAAAAGTGGAACCTAGAAGTAGGACAGGAATAAAGACACAGACGTAGAGAATGGACTTGAGGACATGGGGAGGGGGAAGGGTAAGCTGGGATATAGTGAGAGAGTAGCATTGTCACATATACACTACCAAACGTGAAATAGATAGCTAGCGGGAAGCAGCTGCGTAGCACAGGGAGATCAGCTCAGTGCTTTGCAACCACCTAGAGGAGTGGGATAAGGAGGGTGGGAGGGAGACACAAGACGGAGGGGATATGGGGATATACATATGCATATAGCTGATTCACTTTGTTATACAGCAGAAACTAACACAACACTGTAAAGCAATTAAAATCTAATAAAGATGCTTAAAAAAAAAGCAAGAAGAGAAAAATACAAATAAAAGTTGTTATTTATATAAAAAAAAAAGAATCTATGTGCCTGCTAAATTACAGCAAAGTATTATGAACCCAAGTGCCTCTAATATCAACTTTTCGCATAGGTGTCCTGTCTGAGAGTATAAATGCACAGCAAATTACGTGACATAAGCAAAAAAAAAAAGAGAAAAAAATCAAGGTTTTTAAGTGCTGAAAGCAAAAACAGGTGAGTAAAATTAGTGTGGGATGAGAAAGTTAAGTATAGGTTACTGCTTTACTAACCTGACCCCTCTTAAGAGTGTTAACAATAAAACAATTATTATTAATAATAAGTATTATTTAGTGTATATCAGGTACCATACTAAGTGCATTATTATTCAAGCAACTAAGAGTTTTACAAAGTTGAAATGGATTCAAAAGCCTACAGTCCTCTTAAAAAAAAAAATTTCTGGGAGCACATTGGTTTGGTACTTCAAAAAGGACCTGCAGTATTTGGAATGGATTTGCTTTGGAGAAAAAGAAAACAAAGGTCGCCCTTGAGGTCTGATTTCTCCCATCACACTCGCCCCAGGGATAGGATTTTACAGCTTTAAGTTGATGCTTTAATACTACCAACAGGTTCTCCCAGCAGCCTTCCCCTTGAAAGGCTGAGGCGGGTTAATTCCTACTGGGTCTCAAGTTCAGCACCTCACCCTCCTCATATCCTGCCTATATCAACTCTTCATCCACTTTTTGGCTCTGCCACTGTAAGAACAGCTACCTTTTCTTTACTCAGCTCCTGATATGCTGGCCCTTTACACTCATAAAATCTATTCCTCACAACAACCCTAAAAGGGGTATTTTTATCCCTCCCCCACTCCCTTTTTTTTTTTCCCCTCAGATAAAGATAGAGAGGATCAGAGAGTTAAATCACTCTTCCATACGTAACAAGGGATCAAAATTTGAACCCATGTCTAATTCTGCAGCCTACGTTCTTTCCACTGCATTCCACTTTGAAACATCTTAAAGGCAGGGTCCCAACTCCTCTCTGTATTTGCCCAAACCAGAACCTAGGAGGCATTCAATACATATTTGCAAAGTAAATACAATGACATCATTTTCTCTACTCCCCCTCCTCCTCCCTTGACTCCCTAGATGCAGGTAATCTCAAGAAGGCTGGAAAATAATTGGGTGGTTGACTTTTGAAGTGTGACTGGCCAGCTATGAAACAGTAACCTTACTTTGGATCAATAAGTTTAAGTCTTTGATTTTCTAAATGTATCTAAAGTAAACTTTAGATGGCAATGTAAAAAAGTTAAGAAATCTCTAGTGCAATGTCCCTGGGATTAGAGAAAAATTGGTCAGCAGATGGTGTCCCTATTTAACCCACAACAGTGGTTCTTAACCTTTTTGGGATCGTGGGTCTCTCTGAGAATATCATGGAGCTATGAACTCTCTCCCCAGAAAAATGCACTTAGGGGCATACACATACGGTTTCGTAGTCCATGTCAGGAATTTCTACACTCTGACGTCCACCCATGTATGAAGGTTAAGAACCCTTTCCATCAAAGGGTAGGATTGCAAAACTTGTTTTTAACAGGAGGGAAGAGGGCAGGACACAACCCTTAAAGAATGACAGAGCTGTTGTGGACACGACATAAACTGGTTAAAACCTGGTTAGAACCGATTAGGCCCAAGATGGAAGAAGATTCAACTTCCAGTAGATCTTGAGCCTCATTATATGCTCATTGTAATACATTAGCGTATGCTACATAACACACCCACGGGCACCATGACTGTTCCAAGGCTAACTATAAAAGACCGAAAAGTGGGCAGTGGCCCAAATCCTGGAAATCCCCACCCCTTCTCCAAAATAGTTGGAATAATCCTCCCACTCATTAGCCTATGAAATTACCCAGCCCATAAAAACTAACCACCCATATTTCCTGGCTGCTCTCACCTTTTGAGACACTGTATTCTGTCTATGGAATGTGTATCTCCCAGGGCCTCTCCCTTTCTGAGATGGCCCACACTCTATGGAGTGTGTGTCTCTCTCTCAACAAATCTACTTCTTACCTATCACTTTGCCTCTCGCCGAATTGCTTCTGCAGTGAGACATAAAGAACCTGAGCTTCATTAAGTCCTGAGACCAGGAGAGCAATTTCAATTAAAAGGCAGTGGGTTCGAGTCCCAGCCTGCGGGTTCAAGTCCCAAGCTGAGTTTTGGCGGGGTTCAAATCCCATCTGAGTTGTGCAGTTTCAGCAGGTATGCCTTAATTAACATGGTTCTTTAAAACTCTGCTTCACCTGGACTCTCAATTCCTCATATTACTGCATAATTTACCTAAAATATCAAAGGATCTGTCAGACCAGTGCGCGTGACGGAAAGGGCAAACTCCTAACCCAACTCCTCAATCACGCCGCAAGCAAAAGTAGTGCTGAAAGGGGCCTCAGCGCTTCCTCTGATGGAAACTGAGGCTCAGACCCCCACACCCGCCCTCACAAAAATCTGCCTTTAACTCTGCACTTGGTGCCTGAACCCCGCCCCCGACCTGGGCTGAACCCGGAGCTCCCTAGCGGAGCGGCACCAAGGCCCCTCCCTGCCCGCCGGCTCTCAGACACCCCCCACCGCACCCTCCGCAGACGCCCAGCCCCCAGGCTCACGGCTCCTACTTGTCTCCAAAGTCTGCAAGAGCATAAGCTGGCACTTCTGGTTGTTGGTGAAGAAGCTGGAGAGGAACCCTTGCTGTGGCTTCCCCTGAGCCAACCGCTCCGGGAAGACCTGGCACCCGACGTGTTGCTGCTGCAGCTGCTCCCCCGCAGCGGGGCCCGGGCCGCGTTCATCCGGAGCTCCTGCCATGCCGCCCACGGACTTTGCAGCTGCTTCCGCCCGCCTCAGGCGGCCCGAGGGGAGACAGGGAAAGGCAACCTCCCTCCCGCCTACCCACAGCCCAGGCCCTCCCTCCGCCGAGCCGACCTGGCGCCAGCCGGGCGACGACCGCAGGGGTCCACAAGCCCGGAGACCGAAGGAGCGCTGGGCCACAGGCGCCGGGAGGGAAGACGGTAACGGGGCGGGGCGACGGCTGCTAGGCGGGCAAGGGGCGGGGCCAAGCGCCTGCTGGCTGAGCTGGGGTTAGAGAGTACCCTCGCAGGCTACAACCCGCCTGATGTGGGCTCGGCCTTCGCCGCTCAGCGTGCTTTTGCCGTCCCCATAAGCCTTGTTCCGCAGCTCTGCTTACTCGTGCACACTCTGTCCTTACCTCCTGACCAGTACTGGCCATTAAATGCCCTTCTCCCTCTGAAGGTTTCTGCCATCTTCGCACTCCCTGCTTTGTCCACCAGCAGGCTAATTGCAGCCTCTGGTCCACCTCTCTCTCTTGACGCCCCAAGCCATATTAAAAGCCCTGTTTTTCAGAAACGATTGAAAGCTGCAATTATAATGAATGGTCGCGTCAAAACCCTCAAAATATAAGACCCAACTACTTTTTTTCTGCCTCTTCTAAGCCCATTCGCCCACCCTACTCTTTTGCCACTGCAAATAACTCTCTGATAATTGATGAAATAAAATTCATATTTTATGGCAAGGCAAGAAAAATTTAAACAAAATTTTTCTCTGCCAGTTTGGGCCTCCTCCCTCCCCCTTAGAGTATATTGTGCATCTGCATTAACCAGACCTCCTTAGAAGATATTCCTTCTTAATCTTGTATAGGGTCAGGATGACCCACTACTCCATAACTCCTTGGGAGATAACCTTCCTTCTGTCAATAATTCATTTGACGTATAATACTTTGTCTCAAAAACTTCTTTAACTGTGCTGTGATTTCTAGTGGGTGAAACAGTGCTCAGAGCTTTCTGAAAGACTGTCTCCCAGGTTATAATCCTCAGATTCGCTCAAATAAAATTTTCCATTTCTTTCTTAGATCGACTATTAATTTTTTCATCAACATAACAAAATACAACCTTTTTACTTATAACTCCAAGCCTTAACTCATATTTCCATCTTTAAGCCCCCATCCTCAGTCCTTATGATCCAGGTCCTGATCAAATCTTCCTAATCCACAGGGCCTTCCCAGATACCTTAATCAAAATTAATCTCTCCTGATCTCCCAATGTACAAAGTACTTCATACCTATTATGGCTTCATCACTGCCTGACAGGTTTTAACTAATTTGTGTTTCTCTTTTCCCAGTAAATTTACTCAGTTCAACTCACACATTTATTCAGTACCTGCTATGATGGGCCAGGCATGGCAGCAGAAACAGGATAAGAGAACTTCTAAGGTTGAGAGGAGCATATGATTTATGTAAGAAATGTATCTAATTCATAAAGGTTCAAGAGACATTGAGGATTATGAACAGTACCTATGTGTCATAGGTGCTCAATAAGTATCTAAATTGAGTGAGATGCTAGGATTACTCATTTGAAAAATAATATTATGAACACCTTCTATGTACATAGACTACTAAAGCTGTAACAAAAAAAAGCTACTTTTTATTGAGCTCACCTGCAATACATTATTTCTAATCCCTACCACAACCCTGCAAAATAAATATTGTTATCACTATATTTTTCAGACAAAGAAAGTGGGCTCAGCGAAACTGAATAATCCAGGACCACACAACTAGCTCTTAATCTAGTTAGAGGACTAAAATATACACATATGGAAAACTAGACCATTTCAAGTTAGCGTAATTAGTCTGGAATTCTCAGGGAAGGCTAGATAGAAAAGATGGGGCCTGAAATGGACCACAGACTGTAAACATTTGAAATACTATTCAGCTATATGAATAAGCAAAAAAATGCAAATTAAAAGCTCTCATTTCCCCGCACCAAATTAGCAAACATTTTTTCAATGTTCATTGCTGAAAGCAACAGAGAGAAAACTAGAAAACTGTACACCAAGATATGATCAGTAGTTGTCTAGGTATCAGAATATTTTTATTATTTTTCCAAATTTTCCTAATGTTCTACAATAAGCATGTATTACCTTTATAATCAGAAAGGTATACTTTAAAAAAATTGAGTAGCCTTTGGATGGCATATATGTTAACTTCATCCATTTATACTATAAAGACATAGGAGCGGAATGGGATGGCATTAGGGGAGAGAGAGGGAAGTGCAAATACAAATTACTAAGGTAAAAAGAGAAAAATAATCACCACAAAGAAATGAGAACATGGGCAAAGACTTAGCTATAAGGATTTTCATTTCTCCATTGCAGTACTAATTAAGAACAAAAAGGATAGAAACTGTTTTAACAAAAAGTGCAATGGAAAACATACAACCATGTTGTTTTTTAAATGAAATATGTTCATAAAAGCTTTTTAGGTTACAAAATAGCATGTACAAGCTGGAAATTTATTATATGCACAGAGAGGGTCTGGAAGACTTCTGCAAAGTGTTTTTAGTGGTTGTTTCTGGGTGGATATGTAACCGAGCAGGACCCTATGGGGCCTTCCCAGGACGGACCCCCTCCCCCATATCCTCGCTGTAGCTCCTCTGAAATACCTAGATAATAGTATCTGATGCACACTTCCTGAGTTACAGATGCTAAAACCACCACCAAATGGAAGAAATTACTTGATGATGATGAGCCCCCAGACCCTATAGGCCCCTAAGGATTGATAATGTTAACCGCCCTATTAGCTCAACATCAACCAGAGAATTGTGCAGGACCTGATCACATACCCTGCAACCAGTCTCCCTCACCTGGCTTTTAAAAATGCTTTGCAGAAACCCTTCCGGGAGTTCAGGGTATTTTGAGCAGGAGCTCTGTCCCTTCTCTTTGCTGGGCCCTGCAACATACCTTTCTCTGCTCCAAACTCCCACGTTTTGGTTTGGGCTCACTGTGCATCAGGCACATGAGCGAAAGATGAAATTTGGGAGTTTTGTTTTGTTTGCACCTGTGTGTGCTTGCCTTCATTCTCTAAAGCAAAAATAGTTGTTTTATAGTAAGTTGTTTGAAGCTGCTTAAATAAATCACAGCAACAAATGAAGTTGCATATAACTTTAAAGTGCTTTCTAGCTTTGTTTTTTCGCAACTAATAAATCCACTTCTCCAGGGCCGCCAAAACTTGGGGGACATTATAGCCTTTCCTTAGTGATCCAGTCATTTTGAATACAGGGAAAGAACAAAACAATCTCCACCACTCTCCGCGGGAACACGCCACACTCGGCCCGGTAATCGCACACCGCTGGGAAACGCAACCCACCAACAAACACACCTACTTCCAGCTGGAGTCAGCCCTCCGAACCCGGAAGTGAATGGGAGAAGGCACGCAGCATTCTGGGAAGATTTAAAGGAGCCGGGTTGGTGTGGCTGGCTGTTACCGGGGCAACCAGAGGGGCTTGGCGGTTATCCGCGGTTTGGCGCCGTTAGCTGGACAGTCTGAGACGCTCAGAGGCCATGTGGGATGAGCGAAGAGGGAAGAAGGGCCCTTTCAGGAGACAGTTGTCCTGTCAGGTTATCTAGTCGTGCCCTAGGCGGGAGCGCCACCTCTGAGAATCTGGGTCACGACCCCCTTCTTCTTTCAGCCTTTCGGCCAAATGAAGTAGCCCAGCGGCTCCTGACTGTCATTTCTTTACTTTACTTTTCTGCCTCCTCTCAGAAAATGTAAGTTAAGAATTTCTGATTAACACTGTAATGTGTTCTAATATCAACGTAAAATTCTTGTTTAAGGACATTTTATGGGGCCACAAATTGAGAACTTAAAATTCACACTCAAATTGTAGACTGCCCCTTGAGATATGGTAAGGGCATAAGGATTTTAGATGAAGAAATTTTGGGGAAATTACTTTCCCCAAAAGGAATTTTTGAATTCCGTTAGGGAAATAATGTGAATATTTTTTTCCATGTAATGAACAGAAAATAGAGTGTGTGGGATTAATCACTTGTAACAGTGATCACAGTGTAATTCTGGCCACAAAGGGACATTAATTACCACCCTCCTCCCTCTCCATGCTAAACTCCCCCATTTATGTTCCAGCTAACTTTTAATTTCTGCAGTACTATGCTTTTTCAAGTCTGCTCCTTTTGCAAATGGTAAAAATGCTCTTCCTTGCCTTAATTTTCTTTGTTCAAATGCTCATTTAGGTATTATGTCCTTTACAGTCCTTCCCTGGGACTTTTGTCCACCTCCCATTCAAGATAGAATATGCTCTTCTTTATGAACATTTGCATATTTATCACAGTAATTATGATTCATTTAGTGACATCTGTTCTTCCAACTTTGGAGACCTTCTTGTGGGCAGGGCATATTTTATATTTATCTCAATTGCATTGAGGCTCGGCTCATTTGGTTCTCAACAGATATTTGTTGGATAAACGTAAACTACCTTTGTTAACTAGTCTAAAGGAATGTGAACTAAAATGAAATAAACAAGGGTAACCACTGAAATTAATTAATTAATTAATTAAATTGAGGACTTTTTTTTTGGCTGTGCGGGGCCTTAGTTGCAGCACATGGGATCTTCGTTGCCCCACGCGGGATCTTTAGCTGCGGTATGCGGGATCTAGTTCCCTGACCAGGGATCAAACCCCAGACCCGCTGCATTGGGAGCGCAGTCTTAACTGTGGACCACCAGGGAAGTCCTGAGGATATATATATTTTTTTGGCTTTGTTGGGTCTTTGTTGCTGCACACAGGCTTTCTCTAGTTATGGAGAGTGGGGGCTACCCTTCGTTGCGGTGTGCGGGCTTCTCATTATGGTGGCTTCTCTTGTTGTGGAGCATGGGCTCTAGGCGCACGGGCTTCAGTAGTTGTGGCTCACGGGCTCAGTAGTTGTGGCTCGTGGGCTCTAGAGCACAGGCTCAGTAGTTGTGGCGCACAGGCTTAGTTGCTCCGTGGCATGTGGGATCTTCCCGGACCAGGGCTCAAACCCGTGTCCCCTGCATTGTCAGGCAGATTCTTAACCACTGAGCCACCAGGGAAGCCCCTGAGGATATTTTTTAAAAGAAGAAAATAAAACTCACCAGTCATCCAGAAGTAACTTAAAATTTTCATATATTACATATGTTATTTTCTCTGCATAAATATTTTTTGCATAGTTGAGTATATTTGGGGAAAACCATTTTAAGTCCTGCTTTTTCACATGTATATGATATAATTCTGTTACTAAAATCTTAGCAACAAAGACAGCATTGAAGACCTTAATGTAAATCATCTGTAATGAGTTGAAGAAACAGGGATGAAGTGGACGCAGCATGTGAAGACAATTCTTTCAAGAAGTTTGGCCGTAAAGGAGAAGAGAAAGGTCAGTAGCCGGAGGAGAATGGCAAGTGAAAGAAAAATGTTAGTTTCTCTGTAAGGAGAACAGACAGTGATGTTTGTTATTATAAGAGAAAAAAACCTGGTAGTTAAAGATACTGCCAAGAAAGAGAATAACTGATTGAATGATTCCATAAAGAAAGAGGAGATGACAGGGAGATCAGCTCGGTGCTTTGTGACCGCCTGGAGGGGTGGGATAGGGAGGGTGGGAGGGAGGGAGACACAAGAGGGAAGAGATATGGGAACATATGTATATGTATAACTGATTCACTTTGTTATAAAGCAGAACCTAACACACCATTGTAAAGCAATTATACCCCAATAAAGATGTAAAAAAAAAAAAAGAGGAGATGAGATCCATAGATCAGGTACATAAATTAGCTTAGATAGGAGGCAGAACTAGGAAAGAGGATGTCAAGGTGGGTATGGATGTTAGTAATTTTTAAACTATTGAAAATCGGCAAAAGAGTAACAAAAATATGTCAAAAGATATATATAAAAATGGCCAATAAATAGGTATGTTCAGCCACATTAGCTAAAAATATAAATGGCATATTAAATGCCTATTAAATTGGCAAAGATTAAAAAGAAATTAGTATATGCATTGGGCAAGTATTCAGTGAAACAAGCATTGCAGGTGGGGATAGAAATTCGTACATGTCCCCCTTCCCCAGGCATTTTAGAAATATGTATCAAAATCCTTAAAATATATACTTTAACTAAGCAACTATACTTTCAGGATGTTCTCAAAAGGAAATAATCAAAACTGCATACGTGTGTTAAGCTGGGTGGAGTTCATTTCAGTTTGTCCACCAAAAAAGATAGGTTAAATATATTACACCCATACTTCTTAGACTTGGATAATATTGTTGCAGATAAGAGAAGTTCACTCATACTAGTTTAAGTAAGAGCATCCGCAGGTTATCTAGGAAGGGAATGTAGAGTTGCAGTCTGACTGACTACCCTGATACGCAGTTAGTGGGATGCTTTGTACCATTTAAAATGATGATGTAGGGCTTCCCTGGTGGCGCAGTGGCTAAGAATCTGTCTGCCAATGCAGGGGACACGGGTTTGAGCCCTAATCCGGGAAGATCCCACATCCGCGGAGCAACTAAGCCCGTGCACCACAACTACTGAGCCTACGCTCTACAGCCTGCGAGCCACAACTACTGAGCCCATGTGCCACAACTACTGAAGCCCTCATGCCTAGAGCCCGTGATCTGCAACAAGAGAAGCCACTGCAATGAGAAGCCCACACACCGCAATGAAGAGCAGCCCCCGCTCGCTGCAACTAGAGAAAGCCCACACGCAGCAACGAAGACCCAACACAGCCGCAAAAAATAAATAAATAAATAATTTTTTTAAAAAAGACAATATTTGAGGGCTTCCCTGGTGGCGCAGTGGTTGAGAGTCCGCCTGCCGATGCAGGGGACACGGGTTCGTGCCCCGGTCTGGGAAGATCCCACATGCCGCGGAGCGGCTAGGCCCGTGAGCCATGGCCACTGAGCCTGCGCGTCCGGAGCCTGTGCTCCGCAACGGGAGAGGCCACAACAGTGAGAGGCCCGCGTACCGCAAAAAAAAAAATTACTACATGGGAAAACAACAACAACAAAAACAACGCTCACACACACACACACACACACACACATACATATACCATAATTGAAGTTGAAGCAACAACCCAAGAGAAAATGTTTGCAACATATATGACAAATGTGTATGTCATTAATACACAAAGAGCTCTTACATGTCAATAAAAAGGTTCAACACCCTAACAGGCAAACCTGGTAAAGAACATGAACAAGCAAACAACACACACACACTCTACAAATGGCTAATAAGCATAGGAGAATATTTTTATTCTTGCTAGTTATGAAATACAAAAAATCCCAACAATGAGATGACATGTTTTCATTGGATTAGCAAAGCTACAAAGGTTGGTGTTGGCAGAGAAGTGAAAGAGGGTCCTGTGGGAATATAAGTATGTTCAGCCTTTCTGAGTGCAATCTGGCAACGTATCAAAATGTTAAATATGTGTACTTTGAACCAGCAGTGATACTTCTAGGAATGAATTCAGAGGTGATAATCAGGCAAATCAGAAAATGACTTGTTATGATATTAGTTAAAAATTAGAAACAAAGTTTTATAAGTAAGAGACTAAATATACTTTTGAGTGAAAAGAGCTAGTTACAAAGCATCATGTTCATTGTGATCCTATTTATATAAATAGGTAAGTGCACATAGAAGTAATATTTAACAAAATGTTAGTAATGGAAATCTCTGGTGGGATTGCGAGTGACTTTCAAGGTTACGCAAAAGCAAGACGAGCATGAACTCCTATGTATCTCCACTCAGCTTCAGTTGACACCCTTCTTTATATTCCACCTACTCCCTCTCCCACCCCAATTTTTGAAGTAAATCCAAAACATTTTATCTGTAAATATTTTAACACGGGGACTTCCCTGGTGGCCTAGCAGCTAGGATTCCAGGCTTTCACTGGTTGGGAACTGAGATCCTGCAAGCCCTGCGGCGCGGCCAAAAATAAATAAATATATATATACATATATATATATACACATATATATATATTAATGTGTACCTCTAAAAGACAAGGATGCTTTTAAAACATAATCTTTTCTTTTTTTTTTTTGGCCGTGCTGTGTATCTTGCAGGATCTTAGTTCCCTGACCAGGGATGGAACCCAGGCCCTTGGCAGTGAAAGCACAGAGCCCTAACCCTAACCCTAACCCAGAGCCCTAAATTCCCTGGACCTCCAGGGAATTCTCTAAAACATAATCTTGATACCATTATCACACTAAAAAGGAAAAATCCTAACAATTTCTTCATAAGATCAATTATATCCAATCAGTGTTCCAATTTTTTATTTTATACATCATTTTACAGTTAGATTGAGATCCAGACATTCCAATCGGTTCACATTTTTCCTAATCTATAGATTCTCCCTCCCTCCTCTTTTTTTTTTTTCTTGCAATTTATTTGGGGAAGTAACTGGGCTGTTTGAGTTTAGGAGTTTTGAGAGTAGGCCTGACCCTAACATTTACAGACCTGGGACAGTAGTACAAATGGAGCCCGAAATACCATATATCTAAGTATTTAAATGCTATAACTCCAGCTAACAGTTAAATATGTTCTATGATCCTTCCTTGACAAATAAACCCTCTTAGACCTGGAAGGCCAAGTTAGAATTTCGAATTCTCAGACTCCTTAGAGTTCCTCACTGGATTGTTGTTGTACAGGAGAGCTGGCCTGTGGCCCACAGGCTGTCCCATTCTCTTTCCACCCCTGGCTCCATCTCCTTCTCAAGGACACCCTGCCCACCCCTCCTGCCCCCACCCCTCCTCCCACCCACATCTCTAAGCTCAATCTACATCTTCTGCAAACAGCTACTCCTGGCTGCACAGTCAAACCTTGGGAAGATGAACTAAAGAAGAGACCCACGCAGGCCCTGAAAACAGGCGTAGGTTGTATAAAGTGAGAAGTTCAGGTTCTAGGGAGCCAGAACATGGTCTGGAAGGGGCAGTGGCATATCCCCTTGGTCCCGTGGACTTCCTGCCCCATCTGAAAGGACGCAGCTAGAGGAGGGCGCGAGTAGGGCCCCTTGCGGGAGTCTAAAGACCATACTTCAATAAAGTTCCCCACAATAAAGCTCTCACATCCCCAGAATGTTATTAAATAAGTTTCTTTGTCCCCTCTGTTTCCTATAAATTGATACTTAGATCTAGGAGCTTGATCAGATTTCAGATTCAATGTTTTTGTCAAGAATATTTCGTGAGTTTTGTGTACACCCATCAGGAGGCACAAAAAATCTGGTTGTCTTTTTAAATGGGTTAAAATAAAGTGCACAAATCTTAACTGTTCAGTTCGTTTTAGCAATTGTGTACATCCACGTAGTTTACTCCCAAAACAAGATATAGAATATTTCCATCACCCCAGAAAGTTACCTCCTGAGTCTTTACAGTCAATTCCCCTCCACCCACAGAAACAACCACTTTCTCGCTTCCATCCCCATAGACACTTTTGCCTGTTCTTGGACTTTATGCCAATGGAATTATACAGCATGTACTCTTTTGTGTCGTTTGTTAACATATTACCTTTTAACTTTATCCATGTTGTTGATATATCAGTTCACTAGTTCATCCTTTTTATTGTTGAGTATTATTTCATTATATGAATGTACCATAATTTATCTTTTCTCCTGTTTATAGATATTAGGGTTGTTTCCAGTGTGGGGCTATTATGAATAAGGCGTCTATGAACATTTTTATACATATTGAGTTATGGGCATTTCATTTTTTCTGGGTAAATACTTAGGAGTGAAAATGATTTTTTAACTTTAAAAAAGACTGCCAGGGGCTCCCCTGGTGGCGCAGTGGTTGAGAGTCCGCCTGCCGATGCAGGGGACACGGGTTCGTGCCCCGGTCTGGGAAGATCCCACATGCCGTGGAGCGGCTGGGCCCATGAGCCATGGCCGCTGAGCCTGCATGTCCGGAGCCTGTGCTCTGCAACGGGAGAGGCCAAAACGGGGAGGCCCCCAAACCCAAAAAAAAAAAAAAAAAAAAAAGACTGCCAAACAGTTCTTAAAAGTGGTTGTACCATTTTACATTTCTGTCAACAATGTATGAGAGTTCCAGTTGCTTCACATCCTCTCCAACATTTGGTGTTGGCAATCTTTTTGGTTTATAGTTGTCTCTCTTTTTATATTGTTAGCAGCTATTGATAATCGTTACCTTGACATATTAATGTATTTGGGTTTACAAAATGGTGTTATTCTATAATTCACTTATTTGCTGAAATGCTTCTATAAGGAGAAAATTTCAAAGACAAAGAAACTTCCCTTCAAATCTATTTGGTTCCCCTGAAATACAGTTCATATAGGAAAGGCAGGATTAACACAATTCTTTCTATTTACCAATTTTCAAAATTATGAGTTGGTTCTCTCACATCTATCAAAGATTGACAGTGAGAGGTCTTTTTTTTTAAGTATCATTTTAGTATCATTATTTACTTATTTAAACTCATGTATTTAAATATTTGATGTGTAAAAAAGATAAGTAAAAAAGAATTAAATATTTGATGTGTTTAATCCTTCTCAATTATCGTTCTTATTGTTGCTCAAATTGTCCTGTCTTTAGCCAGTGGGAATCTCTTCTGATTAGCTCCTTAGTCCTTTGACACAACTCTCTAAGTCTCTGATAGCTTCCTTGCCTTCTAAATGACAAGATGTTCCAGACTCATCTTCAGCATTTCCTGCCCCAGACATGGAACCAGCCATTTCTCCAAGGAACCCTGGTTCTTTTGAGTGGGAAATGGTTATTTTAGAGGCCACAATGTGCTAAAGACGTTTATTGCTACTGAGTGATTCATTGTTTCTAGACCTTTCCAGTTAGTGGAGCTAGGAAATGTGTCCTTGTTGGTTAAAGATACAACGCAACATGAGTTTATACTAATATGTCCAATTCAAAATCAGGACTACCCGCATCAATCTCAAATCTGTATCTGCTTTCACCCATGCCTAAACTACAACAATTGCTCATTTGCTTTATCCCACCATGTACAAACAACAGTCTCAGAGCAACAGTCTTGGCACTACCACCACAGTATGATTACTGAAAACTGTTATTTGTTGGGGGCGGGGGTGGGCTTTTTGTAACTTCTTTTGTTATCAGAATATATTCTAATAGGGATGTGTAGTCAATTATTTAAAGTCACTTAGATTCCTCGTGTGATTATGCCACC
Organism: Aethalodelphis obliquidens; assembly: GCF_003676395.1. Classification (NCBI taxonomy): domain Eukaryota; kingdom Metazoa; phylum Chordata; class Mammalia; order Artiodactyla; family Delphinidae; genus Aethalodelphis; species Aethalodelphis obliquidens. The sequence continues at coordinate 7,817,022 of NW_020837952.1, read as the reverse complement.
AACTCAATACATAGTTAGGTTAATTTGTTTATTCTTGATTTCAATTTTTAGGCATTATTTTTATTTATTTATTTATTTTTTTTTTTGCGGTACGCGGGCCTCTCACCGCTGCGGCCTCTCCCGCTGCGGAGCAACAGGCTCCGGACGCGCAGGCCCAGCGGCCATGGCCCACAGGCCCAGCCGCTCCGCGGCACGCGGGATCCCCCCAGACCCGGGCACGAACCCGTGTCCCCCGCATCAGCAGGCGGACTCTCAACCACTGCGCCACCAGGGAAGCCCAGGCATTATATTTTTTAATTTAACTTTGGTTTCTAACTATATAAAATATTTACATGGTTCTAAAGTCAAGTCTATAGGACAAAGGCTATTAGAAAAAAATCTAGCTTCTACCCCTGTCCTGTCTGTGCTTATCCCTCCCTTGCCATATAAACAACCATTCATTTTACTGTTTATCCTTCTATTTTTAGATATATAAGCAATTATATTCTTTCTTTTAAAATAAATGGTATGCTACTGTGCAGTCAATTCACTCATTTAAAATGTAAATGTCCATTGACAGATGAATGGATAAAAAAGACGTGGTATAATTATACAATGGAATATTACTCAGCCATAAAAAAGAATGAAACAGTGTCATCTGCCGCATCATGGATGGACCTAGAGATTATCATACAAAGTGAAGTAAGCCAGTCAGAGAAAGACAATATCATATGATATCGCTTATATGTGGAATCTAAAAAAAATGATACAGGGGCTTCCCTGGTGGCGCAGTGGTTGAGAGTCCACCTGCCAATGCAGGGGACACGGGTTCGTGCCCTGGTTGGGGAGGATCCCACATGCCGCGGAGCGGCTGGTCCCGCGGGCCTCTCACCGCTGTGGCCTCTCCCATTGTGGAGCACAGGCTCCGGACGCGCAGGCTTAGCGGCCATGGCCCACGGGACCACCCGCTCCGCAGGGGCCCCGGTCCAAAAAAGGAAAAGGGCCAACAGGGGAAAGGGCCCCCAAACCAAAAAAAAAAAAAAAAAAAAAAAAAAATGATACAAATGAACTTATATACAAACCAGAAATAGACCCACAGACATAGAAGACAAACTTATGGTTACCAAAGGAGAAGTTGGGAGGGATAAATTAGGAGTTTGTGATTAACATATACACACTACTATATATAAAGTAGATAACCAACAAGGACCTACTGTATAGCACAGGGAACTATACTCAATATTCTGTAATAACTTATAAGGGAAAAGAATCTGTGGAAAATATATATATATATATATGTGTATAACTGAATCAGTTTGCTGTACACCTGAAACTAACATAACATTGTAAATCAACTATACTTCAATAAAAAATAAAAATAACGGTACAATTTAATGGTTTTTAGTATATTCACAAAGTTATGCAACAATCACCACAATTTTAGAACATTTTAATTATCCCCAAAAGACACCCTGCCTGCCTTAGTCATTCCCTCTCAATCCCCCCATCTTCCCTAGCCCTAAGTAACCACTCATCTATTGATACTTTCTGTCTCTACAGATTTGCTTATTCTGAATATTTCATATAAATGGAATCATACAATATGTGTTCTTTTGTGTTTGGCTTTTTTAATTTACCATAATGTTTTCAAGGTTCATCCACATTGTATGTGTATCAGTACTTTGTTCCTTTTTTATTGCGGAATATGTTCCATCGTATGGATACACCACATGTTACTTATCTATTCATCAGTTGATGGACATTTGGGTTGTTTCCACTTTTTGGCTATTGTGAATAATGCTGCTCTGAACATTTGTGTACAAGTTACTGTGTAGTGTAAGCTTATGTTTTCATTTCTCTTCAGTAGAATTGCTGGGTCATATGATAACCCCATGTTTAACATTTAGAGGAACTGCCAGACTGTTTTCCAAAGCAGCTGTACCATTTTACATTCCCACCAGCAATGTGAGTTCCAATTTCTCCACATTCCTGCCACATTTGTTCTTACCCATCTTTTTTATTATAGCCATCCTAGTGGGAGTGAGATGTTAATTCACTGTGGGTTTTTTTTGTTTGTTTGTTTTTGTTTATTTTTTGGCTGCATTGGGTCTTCATTGCTGCGTGTGGGCTTTCTCTAGTTGCAGCCAGTGCGGGCTACTCTTCGTTGCAGCGCATGGGCTTCTCATTGCGGTGGCTTCTCTTGTCATGGAGCACGGGCTCTAGGCACGCAGGCTCAGTAGTTGTGGCGCACAGGCTTAGTTGCTCTGCGGCATGTGGGATCTTCCTGGACCAGGGATCAAACCCATGTCCCCTGTGTTGGCAGGTGGATTCTTAACCACTGCACCACCAGGGAAGTCCCACTCATTGTGGTTTTGATTTGCATTTTCTAATACTAATGATGCAGAGCATCTTTTTATGTGCTTATTGGCCATTTGTATATCTTCTTTGGAGAAATGTCAGTTCAAATCCTTCACCCAATTATCAATTGGGTTATTTGTCTTTCTATTGCTGTTATAAGAGTTCTTTATATCTTCAGGATACAAGTTCCTTATCAATGTGTGATTTACAAATATTCTCTCCCATTCTGTTGTCTTTTCATTTTCTTGATGGTGTTCTTTGAAGCACAAAAGGTTTTTTTAATTGTTGTTATTTTGATGAAGTCTAATTTATCTACTTGTTCTTTTGTTGCTATATTTTGGGCATTATGTCTAAGAAGGCTTTGCATAACCCAAGGTCACAAAGATTTACTCTGGTGTTTTATTCTAAAAGTTTTATAGTTTTAGTTATTACATTTCGATCTATGATTCATAGTTATGAATTAATTTTTGTGTATGGCATGAGGTAGGGGTCTAACTTCATTCCTTTGCGTGTGAATATTCAATTGTCCTAGCACCACCTGTTGAAAAGACTTTTCTATTCTTTCCCTGATTTAATTGTGTTGGCACCATTGTTGAAAATCAGTTGACCATAAATGTAATGGTTTATTTCTGGACACTCAATTTTATTCCATTGATCTATATATCTACCCTTATGCCAGTGCCACACTGTCTTGATTACTGTAACTTTGTAGTAAATTTGAACTCAGGAACTGAGTCCTCCAACCATGTTCTTCTTTTTGAAGATTGTTTAGTTATTCTTGATTCCTTGCATTTCCATATAAATTATAAATTTCTGGGAAAAAAAAGCCAACTGGGATTTTGATAGGGATTGTGTTGAATTTGTAGGTAAATTTGGAAAGTATTGCCATCCATCTTAGCATTATTAAGTCTTCCAATCCATGAATATTTGATGTCTTTCAATTTATTCATGTCTTCTTTAATTTTATATATTTTTGTAGTTTTCAGAGTATAAGTTTTGCACTTTATGTTAAATTTTTTCCTAAGTATTTTATTCTTTTTGATGCTATTGCAAAGGGAATTGTATTCTTTTTTTTTTCTTCAACTTTAGAAACTTGATCTATTTATTTTGGAATTTTGGATACATACTATCTCTTTTCAAGTCAATTCCAAAATTGAAATAAATAAAAACTATGATCCTATCCATAAAAATATTGAATCACTATGTTTACCACTGAAATTAATATAATGCTGTAAATCAACTATACTTCAATTAAAAAGTAAAAAAAAATTATGATCCTGAGAAGGGGAACAATATAGCATTAGTATGGCAGGAAAATAAATGTTAAGGAATATCTGCTGTACAAGATCAATTGAAGAGGTATTACAGGGCCTTCCCTGGTGGCACAGTGGTTAAGAATCCACCTGCCAATGCAGGGAACTCAGGTTCGAGCCCTGGTCTGGGAAGATCCCACATGCCACAGAGCAACTAAGCCCATGTGCTACATCTACTGAACCTGCGCTCTAGAGCCCGCGTGTCACAGCTACTGAGCCCGTGTGCCACAACTACTGAAGTGCACGCGCCTAGAGTCTGCGCTCTGCAACAAGAGAAGCCACGGCAATGAGAAGCCCGCGCACCGCAACAAAGAGTAGCCCCCGCTGTCCGCAACTAGAGAAAGCCCGTGTGCAGCAACGAAGACCCAACACAGCCAAAAATAAATAAATAATTTTTTTTAAAAAAAAAGAGGTATTACAGATGCATTTATAACTGTTTTCATACAATGTTATAACTGTCTAGTATCAGTGTTTCATCATTCCTTACTTAGGCCTCCAGCCTTCATTACTGTCCTTTACAAAGATTCATATAATTTAACAGAATTTTTTTCTTAATTTCAAATCCCTCCTTGCTTTTTAACTTACCAGTAGAACTGAAGATCACTCCATCGTAGTAAATAAACATACTCCTCCTTCCTCTTTACAACTGCAATTATTTTCTTAGTTTATGGTTTAACTTCTTTACAAGGATATATATTTATATGATTTAACAAAAAGTTGTTATTTTGGAATAAATTTTAAAAATAATGTTCCCATCAGATAATCACATTCATCACTAGTTAATTGATGCAACAAATGTTAATATATGAGATGGACTTCCCTGGTGGTCCAGCAGTTAAGACTCCGCACTTCCACTGCAGGGGGCGTGGGTTGAATCCCTGGTCGGGGAGCTAAGATCCCACATGCCGCGAGGTACGGCCAAAATAATAATAATAATGGTGATAATAAAATAATATATGAGAGGTGCTGATAATTGTCTGCCAGGTCACATCTTCTTCTAAGGGAACTTGCTTTGTGCACAGATTTTTTTCCCTAAAGGACCATTTACCGCACCATATAGCTACCTACCATCACCATCACTCATTGGGCGAGGGGATGTGGCACTATATCCAATATCAGTCCCCCTTCTCCCTTCTTCCATTCTTGTGGAAAATTTTATTTGTTTTAGGTATTTGTTTTATTTGTTAGATATCAGTGTCCAAATGCATTACTATACTTCCTCCTCAGCCTAAGAGGATTAATCTTGATTATTCTAAGTCATTCATGATAATTGCCATTTCCCTTGCCAACTCTGCCAATGAGATGCCAAGGGGAAATCTGCCGGAGGCCTTCTAAGAAAGTTGCTCTTTAAAAGGAACACATGATAGGCACAGTTTATTTCCTGTTTCCTGGTGTTGTCAACCCCTGAAGCTGTGGCAGACAACCTGGAATCATGAAAGAAGGCAGCTTCAGAGGAAAAGGTAACATGCTGAGGATGACAAAAAAAAAACAGAAAGATGGAAGGAACGTAGGTCCTTGATGAGGTCACTGAGGACATGCCCTTTCTCCAGATTGTTATATAAGATAGTAAATGTTGAAACAAATTTGAATTGGATTTTCTATTACTTTTGGCCAAGAGCATCACAACTGATAAAGCACATTTCTGACTCAAGAGTAGTCAATCCCGGGCTTCCCTGGTGGCGCAGTGGTTGAGAGTCCGCCTGCCGATGCAGGGGACACGGGTTCGTGCCCCGGTCCGGGAAGATCCCACATGCCGCGGAACGGCTGGGCCCGTGAGCCATGGCCGCTGAGCCTGCGCGTCCGGAGCCTGTGCTCCGCAACGGGAGAGGCCACAACAGTGAGAGGCCCGCGTACCGCAAAAAAAGAAAAAAAAAAAAAATACAAAGAGTAGTCAATCCCTAGGCTGACAAGTTGGACACAGAAAAGTACAAGGTGTCACTCAATTACATTAATGCCAAGAATGGAGCTAAGGTCCACACGTTTCTACTTAAATTTGGAAAAGTGAGTACCTTGGAAAATATCCCACTTCCTTAAAGAAAGATGTAGACCTTGACCTTTAGCCTAAACAGCATAATAGATACATTATACCACATTTTACCTGTCTGGCTACCCTTATAACAAACTAAAGAAGGAGACCAAAAAAATCATGGTTCTAAAGTCAAAACTGTACACAAATGCTTATCCAGAGAAGTGTCATTATCTCTTATATTCCTTCCACTCTGTTCTCACTCTCCCTCTATAGGTAAATTTCATTCGTTTCTGGTTTATTCTTTCAATATATCATTTTGTAAAAAATGACCAGATACAGGTATATTATTTCCCCTTATTTGTAAAGGTTTCTTTTTAATTTATTTATTTTATTTATTTATTTTTGGCTGCGTTGGGTCTTGGTTGCTGTGTGCAGGCTTTCTCTAGTGGTGGGGAGCGGGGGCTACTCTTCGTTGTGGTGCGCGGGCTTCTCATTGCGGTGGCTTCTCTTGTTGCAGAGCACGGGCTCTAGGCGCCCGGGCTTGAGGAGCTATGGCACACAGGCTCAGTAGTTGTGGTGCACGGGCTTAGCTGCTCTGCGGCATGTGGGATCTTCCCAGACCAGGGCTCAAACCTGTGTCCCCTGCACTGGCAGGTGGATTCTTAACCACTGCGCCACCAGGGAAGCCCTATTTCTCCTTATTTCTTACCCCAAATGTAGCATACTATTTATTCTTTTTTGTTCTTTGCTTTTTTCACTGAACAGTAAATCCTGAAAAATGGAAAATCCTTTCACTCCATAAAAGCTGCCTGGTAGCCTATTATGGGTATAGCACTCTAGTATATATATTCAGTCTGTCTCCTATGTATACATATTGAGGTTAGCTCCAACATTTTGCAATTACAAGTACACTGCGACATATAATCTTAGGCATATGTAGTTTTGTATTGTTGGAGATGGTTCTTCAGGATAAATTCCTACAGAATTGGGTCAAAGCGTAAATTCATGTAGTTTTCTTAGATATTGCCAAATTCCCTCTTCAAGACAAATACTGTATGAGTTCACTTATATGCGGAATCTAAAAAACAAAACAAATGAACACACATAACAAAACAGAAACAGAGTCATAGATGCAGAGAACAAACAGGTGGTTACCAGAGGAGAAGGCGGTGGAGGGAAGAAAGAAATAGATGAGGGAGATTAAGAGGTACAAACTTACAAGTGCAAAATAAATGAGTCATGAGTATGAAATGTACAGTGTGGGGAATATAGTCAATAACTAAGGATTATCTTTGTATGGTGACAAATCATAACTAGACTTATTGTGGTGATCATTTTGAAATGCAGAGAAAAAAATCACTATGTTGTGTGACAGGGAATAACATAGTGTCGTAGGTCAATTATACTTCAAAAGCAAACAAACATACAAACTTATAGAAAAAGAGATCAGATTTGTAGTTACCAGAGGTGGGTGAGAAGGGAGGGGGAATTGGATGAAAGCAGTCAAAAGGTTTGTACTTATAACTCCCAGTTATAAGATAAACAAGAACTAGGGATGTAATGTACACCATGATAAATACAATTAGCACTGCTCTATGTTATATATGAAAATTGTTAAAAGAGTAAATCCTGAGTTATCCTAAAAAAAAAAATTTTTTTTCTTTTTTCTATGTCTTTAATTGTTTTTGTGTGTGGTACGCGGGCCTCTCACTGTTGCGGCCTCTCCCGTTGCAGGGCACAGGCTCCGGACGTGCAGGCTCAGCGGCCATGGCTCACAGGCCCAGCTGCTCCGCGGCATGTGGGATCTTCCCAGACTGGGGCACGAACCCACGTCTCCTGCATCGGCAGGTGGACTCTCAACTACTGCGCCACCAGGGAAGCCCCTATGTCTTTAATTTTGTACCTATATAAGATGATGGATGTTCACTAAACATATTGTGATCATCATTTCATGATATACGTAAGTCAAATCATTCTACCTTAAACATATACAGTGCTGTATGTCAATAATATCTCAATAAAACTGGAAGAAAAATTAAAAATAATTAGTGATGATTTTAAATTAATTAAGGAATTAAAAATTTAAAAATACAATAACCATAACCATCATTCATGTCTATTTTTATATTCTAAAATTGATACTTTTCCCAAAAGAATTTTAGGTGGAAGTCCATAGACCTATAAGCACCCCTCACATTCATGGTTTTCATTATGTGGATTTGGAACCACGTGAATTTTCTATTGGATTTCCTTTTTTTTTGGCAGCTATGCTTTGGAACAATGTGGTTGAAAACCTGGAAAAAGGCATGGTGCATGTCCGAAACTTGTAGTCAGTCTGGCTATCAGCCTGCAGCAGGCTACAGTAGAAATGTAACCTGAGGACAACTACTCAAATTTACACCCACCCATCCCTGTCATTATCATTGTCTCAAAGACTAGGTGCTATTGTTTATCTTCTCTGCAACGTGTATCTTAGTTTCCTTTACATATTTTCATCCTGTAAGAAAATAAGTTTCCACTTTTGGAAACTCTGGCACAAAGAAACAAGGAAATGCTAAACCTATGGGTTTGAAACTAAATGTCACCAAGAGATACATGCAAGGAGAAGCCAGCATACTGCAGATGTTTCCTGGGTTTGACTAAAAGCACACTGCAAACCCCAAGAAGCTCAAGGATGCTGAGTGAATAGAATGAATAGAAAGTACATGCCTTTAACCCTCATTGTGTTCTTACCATTCTATGGTACCGTTCATACCATAGAATCCCAGGCAGGAAAAAGCGTATCTGTCAATAGACAAAGATTTTGGAACCAGTCACAAGGCACAGCTCCTTTTTGAAGGAGTCAAGCAACTCATCAATGTCTTCCCCTTACACCTCCTCAAAGCCCACTTGCCTGGCCGGCTGTCAAGGAAGGGCCTCCAAGCCATCGACCACGGCTGGTGGAAGAAACCACTCTGCTAACTCCCACCCTTCATCCAGCCACCTTTCTCTGCATATGCCACATCTCTTCTGTCTTTCCTTTGCTCTTTCTCTCTCATCCTTCACCCCAGCTTCCCTTGGCCACTTCACCAATCATCCGCTGGTACTTCACCGAGCCCACTGTGGTCATCTCCTTCCCAGCCTGACAGAGGCTGCATGGCATATGGGTAACAGCACAGGCTCTGGACTAAAAAATGGTAGGTTTGACTCTTGCCTCTGCATTAATGAGCTTTATGAACTTGGAAACATCATAACAGTCCCACCAGGTCTCACTTTTGTCATCTACACGTGGGGATAATAAGATCTACTTTGTAGAATTGCTGTAGGATTAATAATGATGGTTTTGATATCTGACACATTAGTAGCTCAATAAATAATAACCGGTAGTGGTTGTGGTCATGGAAGGAGGAGAGAAGGAACTTCAGCTTCCTACATAAAAAGCCCACGGAAGGAAAGCCAGAAAGGTATCTTCATACTTTCTCTTCTTTCCACCTTCTATTCTGTGCTTCCTCACTTTAAAAAGGAATTATTTTAAAGGTCTGTCCCAATATTAAAATTCTAGTTTTAATGGCAAAAATTAAACAGATGTATACTAAAGGCCTATTATGTGCAAAGAAGGTCACATAAAATTTCTTCAGGTGAACCAGATTAAATTAAAATCTGCTGAAAAAAACAATCTTTAGATTTTCGTTTTTTTCCTTCCTTCATACATTCTTGCCAGTGGTATCACTGTGTATATGACCCAAAGGAGCAGCAAGTGACAATCATTCCTCTACATATAAGTACTTTGGCTGTTGAGGCTCTTCTCATATATGTGTATATATGAGTCCTTAAATAATGTTTATATCTCAAAAATTTGATTTCAATGCTTCATTATTCTCTAAACCTTTGGATGATCCTCAAATCACTAGATATCAGTGGCTATCTGATGAAGACTGACTGTCACACTCAACAGTGTGCCCCCCAAGGAGCTCATCAGTAAAAGAGCAGGCTGAGATGGTGGCCTTTTAGCTTCACTAGCTATGAAATTCATTTCATTGAAACTGAATTAGTTCAATGCAACCCAGCTAAGTGCTCTCCTGGGTACTGCGACAGCCTTCGGTGGGAGATTACAAGGCAGCCACTTGTACCCTGCTTGTCTCCACTAAACACTACCATCTGCAAAGGTTTTTAACCTGAGCCATGAGAGGTGCTTTGGTGGGTTCATGAACCTCTTGAAATTATATTCAGTTCTGTATGTATATGAATTCTTCTAGATAGAAGACCCGTAGCTTTCATCACATTCTCAAAGGTGTCTATGACTCTAAAAAGTGAAGGACTACTGACATAAGAAATTAAGTAGTGGGATTTCCCTGGTGGTCCAGTGGTTAAGACTCCATGCCTCCACTGCAGGGGGTGTGGGTTCAATCTCTGGTCAGGGAACTAAGATTCCATGTGCCACGTGGTGTGGCCAAAAAACAAAAAAAATTAAAAAAATAAAAAATATATATATATACACATATATATACACATATATGAAAGAAACTAAGTGCCTGACCTGCTGTATTAATTTTCTATTGCTTCAGTAACAAATCACCATAAATTTAGAAACATAAAACTAATTTATTATCCTACAGTTCCGTAGATCAGGAGTCTGACATGGTCTCTCCAGGTTAAAATCAAGGTGTTGGCAGGGCTGCATTCTTTTCTGGAAGCTCTAGGAGAGAATCTGTTTGCTTGATCATTCAGGTTGTTGGCAGAATTCAGTTCCTTGTGGTTGTAGGACTGAGGTCCTCACTTCCTTGCTGGCTGTCACCTTGCTGCTCTAGAGGCTGCCCTCTTGGATGTGGCCCCCTTCCTCCATCTTCAAAGCCAGGGTTTGAGTCCTTTCTAAGCTTCAAGTCTCTCCTGCCTCTTCTTCAGTCTCATACCTCTGACTCCTTTTCCTGCCTTTCTCTCCCCCTTCTAAAGGCTCATGTGATTACGATGTGATTACATTAGGCCCATCTGGATAAACCAGGATAATCTTCCTATGTTAAGGTTCATAACCTTAATTCCCTCTGCAAAGTCTCTTTTACCGTATAATTTAGCATATTCAAAGACACCAGGAATTAGGGGGCCATTATTCTATCTACCACACCTTTCCACCCACATTTGTGCTACTTGTTCCATTCTAATCACAGAGAAAGTGGGGTTGGTGACCAGTTCCTATGCAAGGTGTCCTTCAGCAGAAAGTTTATGAGGCAATGTTTGTCCTCAACAGCTTCCACAGTCTTCTTTTAGTTCCTAATTAGCGAAGTACCACCTAAGTCCCCCCCCCACAAAAGATTCAATGCATGTAGGCCCCAACAGCACCCCACTCCTCTTGCTCCTCAGACCAGGCTAGACCCCCAACTCTCCACCTTTTCTCCTCTTTAAAAAAAATAAAGTGCGACATTTACTGTCTGGAAAGGATCTAATAAAATAAGTCCCTCTAAATTGTTGAAGACGAATAAGCAGTAATTCTTCCCTAATAATATAGAGCAAAAAAACAGATTTTCAAAAATGTTTAAATCATGTAGACAATTTATTACTGAATGTCTGTGAATTTCAGTTAAGCTGTGTCCAGGGCTTACTAAATACTTCTGCTCACCCACATCCTCTTTGTTTTCTTCTTATCCTCAGCAATCAACCCCACTCACTTGGTTGTACCCTGGGGACTACCGTTCATCCCTCTCCCTTCTAGGTCTCATCTTTTGGGCCAGACCTTCAGGCCCAGCTCAGCTCACAGGTCTCCAAGAGAACATTACGGGTCTGCCTATCGTTAAGCTTACAGACAACGAGGCAAGGAGTCTGCATTACAGAGGAAAACAGGTTTCTTGGCCTAGACCACCTTCAACTGTCTCCTTTATATCTGCCCTAGATATTTCCTCATAGCATCCTTGTTTTTTAGAAATAATCAATGTAAACAGGTATTGGGAATAATTGTCTTCACAGTATAGATGTGAAGGTGTGTTTTATATTTAGTTTAAAACAAGATTTAGCAGCCAATCTAAAAAGTTATGAAGAAAAAAAATCAGAGATTGAAGTCTGGTTTGCTTAAAAACTCTCTCCTCTCCCTCTCTCCCTCTCTCACAAGTGTCTGCACTCACACACACACACACCCCTAAAATATTAAAAATGATTTGTTGCTGATGGACGATTTCATTTTCATAACTCTGTTTCCAGGTCCCTTTCACTAAACCATCTCCTTGACGCAACAGACAAGATGGCGAGGGCTCACCAGGGTGGAAAGGGGGACTTCACATTTTAACATGGCTGTTCTGATGTGGAGTTATTTTTTTTTAAGTCTGAAAGACAAAGCATCATTTCTCCTCGCACTCTCTCCCCAACCCTTCACTTTGTAGAATCATCAGGTAACATGTAGTATACACATCCTTCTCTTGATACTTATAGCCCATCTCTGATCTCTCCCTCATCCCTCACTCCACACCCTAGTCACCTCCAAAGGTGATTCACAGTGAGGCTAAGGAAGTTTCAGCCTCAGGGCACTCACCTCTGAGGCCTCTGGGCATGTTGGAGTTGTCAAGGGTCTAGATGGGGAGGCCAAGCAATCAGAAGGTATTTCTCTGTGAGCAATTCTACTGAATTGCCTAAAAAGAATCAGAAGAAAAGGACTTCCCTGGTGGCGTAGTGGTTAAGAATCCACCTGCCAATGCAGGGGGACACGGGTTCGAGCCCTGGTCCGGGAAGATCCCACATGCCTCAGAGCAACTAAGCCCGTGTGCCACAACTACTGAGCCTGCGCTCTAGAGCCCGGGAGCCACAACTACTGAGCCTGCATGCCACAACTACTGAAGCCCACGCGCCTAGAGCCCACGCTCCGCAACAAGAGAAGCCACCGCAATGAGAAGCCGGCACACTACAACAAAGAGTAGCCCCCGCTCGCCGCAACTAGAGAAAGCCCACGCGCAGCAAGAAAGACCCAATGCAGCCAAAAATAAATTAATTAATAAATTTAAAAAAGAATCAGAAGAAAGTATGCTGAGTCTCCAAAGCATCAGTCATTCATTGTGATTTATTTTTTCATCCTAAGTATCTAAATAGGCAATTTTGTACATACTTTTGCATGCTTTTCCTTAAAGGGCCCCCCAAGTTGTAAAAACTTCAGCCCCACAAAACCTGGTTCTATTTCTGCTCACCTCATCACAGGCCCTCACTTCCTCCCCAGGCCTCCACCAGTCATACTTCATTCCTCACCCCCACCTCACCCTCCCTCTGCAAGGGTGAGAAAATAATTTAAAGACTATTTCTAGCACTTATTAGCTATGTGGCCCTGAGTGAGATGTTTAAATTCATCGAGCTTCATATTCCTCACCTGTGAAAGGTGGATAATAATAATACCTACTTTGAAGTATTATTTTTGAGGATCAGAAACAATGGATGAAAAGTGCCTATTGTGGGCTACCCTGGTGACGCAGTGGTTAAGAATCTGCTTGCCAATGCAGGGGACATGGGTTCGAGCCCTGGTCCGCGAAGATCCCACATGGCACAGAGGAACTAAGTCCATGCACCACAACTACTGAACCTGCGCTCTAAAGCCCGTGAGCCACAACTACTGAGCCCATGTGCCACAACTATTGAAGCCCACATGCCTAGAGCCTGTGCTCCACAACAAAAGAAGCCACCGCAATGAGAAGCCTGTGCATCGCAACGAACAGTAGCCCCCGCTCGCCGCACCTAGAGGAAGCCTGTGCGCAGCAACGAAGACCCAATGCAGCCAAAAATAAATAATTAATTAATTTTTTAAAAAATAAGGCACTAATCCCATTCAAGAGGGCTCCATCCTCATGGCTTAAGCACCTCCCAAAGTCTCTGCCTACTACAGTATACTGATACCATCACACCAGGCATCAGGATTTTGACATACAAATTTGGGGGGTACATTCAGACCATAGCACACACCCCCTTAAGCTACTTCCTAAGGATTTCTGTATAATCAATTATTCCTCTAATATTCACTAAGCATACTGCAAATAGGACATTTTGTTAGGCTCTTAGGAGAAAACAAGGGAAATAAGACAAAACTTTTCTACCTTAACAGGCTTAGAGGGAATAAAATGGATTCAAAATTACTACAGAAGAGGAAAGTATGTGTTAAGTGCTATAGAAGTTCAGAAAAGTAAAAAACAAAAAAAGTCTGGGCTGGAAGAATCAGGGAATGTTGAATGAAGGACAGGTTAATCCTGACCTTAAAGAATGGAAAGAATTTTGGTGGCAATGCAGAGGAAGGGGAAATGTGTTCCAATGTGTTTAAGGGTCTGGCTTGGAGGAAGTGAGCAGAGGAGTCCTGAGAGATAAAGCTGAAAACTATAAGACATATAAGACTCAAATAAATGGAAAGATATTCCATGATCATAGATTAGAAGAATTAATATTGTTAAAAAGCCCATATTACCCAAAGCAATCTACAGGTTCAGTGTAATCCTTATCAAAATTCCAATGACATTTTTCACAGAAACAGAAAAAACAATCCTAAAATTTGTAGGGAACCACAAAAGACCCTGAATAACCAAAGAAACTGAGAAAGAAGAACAAAGCCAGAGGCATCACACTTCCTGATTTCAAACTACATTACAAAGCTATAGTAATTAGAACAGTATGGTAATGGCATAAAAACAGACACATAGATCAATGGAATAGAATAAAGAGCTCACAAATAACCCCATGCACATATATCCAATTAATTACAACAAAGGAGCCAAGAATATACAATGGGATATGATAGTCTCTTCAATAAATGGTGTTGGGGCTTCCCTGGTGGTGCAGTGGTTGAGAGTCCACCTGCCGATGCAGGGGACGTGGGTTCATACCCTGTTCCGGGAGGATCCCACATGCCGCGGAGCGGCTGGGCCCGTGAGCCATGGTCACTGAGCCTGCGCGTCCGGAGCCTGTGCTCTGCACAACAGGAGAGGCCACGTGAGAGTGAGAGGCCCGCGTACCGCAAAAAAAAAAAAAAAAAAAAAAAAAAAAAATTCAATTAAAAGATGGGCAGGGACTTCTCTGGTGGCACAGTGGTTAAGAATCTGCCTATCTGTGCAGGGGACACGGGTTCAATCCCTGGTCTGGGAAGATCCCACATGCTGCAGAGCAACTCAGCCCATGAGCCACAACTACTGAGCCCGCGTGCCACGACTACTGAAGCCCGTGCACCTAGAGCCCATGCTCCGCAACAAGAGAAGCCACCACAATGAGAAGCCTGCACACTGCAACAAAGAGCAGCCCCTGCTCGCCGCAACTAGAGAAAGTCCGTGCACAGCAACAAATACCCAATGCAGCCAAAAGTAAATAAATTTATTAAAAAAAAAGACAAGAGATAACAAGTGTTGGTGAGGATGTGGAGAAAAGGGAACCCTCGTGCACTGTTGGTGGGAATGTAAAGTGGAGCCACTATGGAAAGCAATATGGAGGTTCCTTAAAAAATTTATAAATAGAACTACCATGTGATCCAGTAATTCCACTTCTGGGTATACATACCGAAGGAAACAAAATCATCTCAAAGAGATATCTGCACTCCCATGTTCATTGCAGCATTATTCACAATAACCAAGACATGGAAACAACCTATGTGCTGTTGAGTGGATAAAGAAAATATGGTATATATATATATATATATATATATATACATACATATATATACACACACACACACACACACACACACAGTGGACTATTATGCAGCCATAACAAAGAAGGAAATCCTTTTATTTGTGACAATATGGATGGACTTGGAGGGCATTATGCTAAGTGAAATAAGTCAGACAGAGAAAGACAAATACCGTATTATCTCACTTGTGGAATCTAAAAAAACCAAACTCATAGAAACAGTGGGCAGATTGGTAGTCAGCAGAGGTGGGGGTGGGTGGGAGGTGGGGGAATTAGGTGAAGGTGATCAAAAGGTACGAACTTCCAGCTATAAGATAAGTTCTGGGGATGTAACATACAGCATGGTGACTGTAGTAGTTAACAATATTATATATTTTAAAGTTGTTAAGAGAGGAAATCTTAAAAGTTCTCATCACAAGGAAAAAAATTTGTAACTATGGGTGGTGGTGAATGTTAACTAAACACACCATGGTAACCATTTTGAATATACATATATTATCGAATCATTATGTTGTATGCTTTAAACTAACACAGTTATATGTCAATTATATTCCAATAAAACTGGAAAAAATTTAAAATAAAAATAATAAATAGTACTTAAATCCATTCCTTCCTCAATGTTCCATTTCCACCATCTCAGGCCCTTATCATTCACCAAATTATTAAAGTAGCCTGCTAATTAGTTCTCTGCTTCCTTCTCACTGCTAACCAAATTATTATTTTTTAATATTTATTTATTTTTTTGGCCGCATCAGGTCTTCGTTGCTACGTGCGGGATCTTCATTGCAGCATGCAGGATCTTTAGTTGTGGCATGCGGGCTCTAGTTCCCTGACCAGGGATCAAATTGGTGCCCCCTGCAGGGGAAGCACGGAGCCCTAACCACTGGACCACCAGGGAATTCTCTAGCCAAATTATTTATTTATTTACTTATTTATTTATTTATGGCTGCATTGGGCCTTCATTGCTGCGCTCGGGTTTCCTCTAGCTGCCACGAGCGGGGGCTACTCTTTCTTGCGGTGGCTTCTCTCTTGCAGAGCACGGGCTCTAGGCACACAGCCTTCAGTAGTTGTGGCGCGTGGGCTCAGCAGTTGTGGCTCCCGGGCTCTAGAGCGCAGGCTTCAGTAGTTGTGGTACACGGGCTAAGTCGCTCTGCAGCATGTGGGATCTTCCTGAACCAGGGCTCGAACTCATGTCCCCTGTATTGGCAGGTAGATTCTTAACCACTGCGTCACCAGGGAAGTCCTCGCCAAATTAGTTTTAAAACATCAATCTGATCCTGCAGCTGCACTGCTTAAGCACTTCAATGGTCCCTGCCCCACCCTCCCTCACCTCTTCCAGCATAATGTTCATATTCCTTATGAATTATGGAACATAATTATGGAACATATTCCATAATGTTCATATGATCTGTCCCCCACATAACCTCTTCACCCTCCTCTCTCACCACTCCCGTCATCATCATTCTCTCATTCATTCATTCAGCAAGGATTTATGGAGCATCTATTATCTACCTCCCACCCCACGCTACAGCCGTATTTGCAGTACCTGGACACCCAAGGCAACGTCCCGCCTCCCTGCGTGTGCTTTCCAACTGCCCAGGCCTCCCTCTTCTATCTCCACCCTCACCCAGCCCACCTGGAAAACTCCCTCTTCTGCAAGACACAGTCCGGTGCTACCTCCTCTCTTTCAAGCCTTCCCTGACCTCCAGGGAGAAATGGCCATTCCACATCTCTGTCCTACAGCAAGCATGGCCTTCCACTGTCACTGCATACTACGTGGCATTTACCCGTTCATTCATCTGTCTTTACCTCTACACATTTAACTCCTTGAGGAGAGAGTTTATACGTATCTAAACCATCTTAGGTCTCTAACAGCACTTAGTACAGAGGCTAATAGTAAAAATTCAACAGTTTTGTTGACTAATTTCTAAGATCTTTTCCAGCTCTAAAATTCTGTGATTCAGACACAGGATAATGACCAAAAAATAATAATTGAGAATATGTCATATATTCATACCACAGCCACACAAAATTGTAAATTTGGATTTTCATATTTGGGGTTTTCTTAAATATCCTGCAGGGCAGCAGGCAGCAACTGCAAATGCCATGCCAGTGTTGGCACTCTCCTGGCTCATCTCTGAGTCCTATCTGCTTTATGGGTGTTAAGTTAAAAGTTAACTCTTAACTGCCTTCCTCATCTGTATCTTTACTTCTGTAATCCTACACAAGGCAGGGAAAGGTTCCTAGGGTGTCATGCTGCCTATTGCCACGAGAGGGCAACCGGGAGTCCAGGTTTGTGTTAAAAACCTTCTGGCCACAAGATGGACCCCAAACACCAGCTTAATGGCGGCAAGGATTTGATTTCCATCGCGTGCACGTCTGACTCAGGTTACTTTTAGTCCCTCTCCCTGAAAAGTGAAATCTCTCCCACAGGTGACCAAATACCTGGAAATCGTCTAGAGCTATACGTTACTTTGCTTAGGAAGAGGGAATAGGAAGAAAGCGAAGCAACACTAAGAATTTTTTAAAAATTGGCTAGAGAGGCCCTCTTCCAGGCCAAATAAAAGACCAGAAAATTGAATGTGGACTGAGGATTTAAGTGAATACAAAGAATTATCGTTAATTTGTTTAGGTGTGTTAATTAATGGTGTTTTGCTTAAGGATGGTGGTTTGATTAATGGTGTTTTGCCCATGAGGGCAGGACCTGGGTCTTTTCTGGTCACCACTCTCTCGGCTCTTACCAAAATGGCACAAAGTGTGCGTTTAGTAAACAGTGGCTGAGTGAGTGAGTGAAGAGGAAGTTTAATGTCATCCAAATTCTACATACACATAACTAAAGGGAAAACACACCAACTAAAATTCTCTAAAAAAGTCCTGGGAGATGGGTGGTGAATCCTAATCACAATCATCAAATTATATCCTTGAAAACCTGGTGCTCTCATCATGGCTCAAACAACCAAAATGAACGTGTTTATGAACTGAGGAAACTTGTGCTTGGCAAAGACTTCTGGGCCAAGAAGACGGTTAAGCCGTGTGCTGCTACTTGGCCCTGGGTGGGCTGGCAGGTGGGAAGGGGAGCAAGGGGTGGGGAGCAGAAAGCAAACCTTCCAGATGCGCTTGGAGGAAGCGGCTTTATTGAAGGGCAGCAAACTCAGGAGAGGAATTTTTCATGTTATTTCTAGACAGACTCTAGAATTTGTATTCTCCTTAGATGCTTTCAGGTCCTCCCATTAAAGATGGGTGGTAGTGGGCTTCCCTGGTGGCGCAGTGGTTGAGAGTCCGCCTGCCGATGCAGAGGACACAGGTTTGTGCCCCGGTCCGCGAAGATCCCACATGCCGCGGAACGGCTGGGCCCGTGAGCCATGGCCGCTGAGCCTGTGCGTCTGGAGCCTGTGCTCCGCAACGGGAGAGGCCACAACAATGAGAGGCCCGCGTACCGCAAAAAAAAAAAAAAAAAAAAAAAGATGGGTGGTAGTTATTTACCTCAAGGAAGAGATTTCCATTAAAAATCACGATTCACACCCAGATAGTAAGAAAAGACTGTGCTAGGGGGGTGCATGGTACTTCCCTTCAGAAGACCTAAGCAGGAGAGGCTGTCCAGGGAGCCTCGTCACTGTCTTAGTTTTGTAGCCCCCAAAAGAAATCATTCCATGTCCTGCTTTTCATCTTCATAGAGTGCTGCTGTTTCTCCTGTGCTAAAAGAAAACTGTTGAGAGGCAGGCTGATTACAGGAGGGATTTTTAACCAAAAATTAAATGTTAGTACCCAATCACCCACAAAATGTATGTGACATTCCCGGGCTCCCCCCATCTAAAGGTGGTCCCCACATTATTCTCTGTCACGGCACCTGCAAATGTGCTTCACAGCACTGATGACAGCCGTTAAGTATTTCATTTGTTTGTTTACTTGTTTATTATCTTCTCCACTAGACTCTAGGCTCCCTGAGGGCAGGACCTGAGTCAGTTCTGTTCACCACTCTCTCAGCTCTCAGCAAAACGGCACAAAGTGAGCACTTAGTGAAGAGCTGTTGAGTGAAAAAATGAGTGAAGAGAAAGTCTAGTGTCATCCAATTCTACCAAATGCAAGAAGGGGAAAATAGATTCATGGCTGGTTTCCTGTGTTGAACATCCTTTCAGGAGTGAACAGGACTATTAAGATGACTGATCTTTTTCAATAGAGTCCAATTATAATTACTGTTCATTTACCTGTGTTCTCCTGGAAGGACTACTTAAGCCAATTACTAACATTAAAACATAAAAATGTGAAATTTCACTGTTGAGATGGCAATCTATTTAAAATGTGTCCTAATTTTACGCTCTTGTTAGAAGGTTCTCCTGACAAATCTCTTTATAAAAGCTGAGTCCTCCCCTAATTGAGCCTAATCATGGTAGAACCATTAGTATTACTGCACAGACCTGGCCTGGGGAGGGAGCTAGTCCCGAGCTGAGACCCAGCTTGGCCACTTACAGCCTAGTGACCTGGAGCAAATCAGCTTTCTCAAGCTTCCATCTCCCCACCCAGTAACGCCTCCCATCAGGCTATGTGCCTGGCACATCTGGACCCTCAGAACTATTCAATCCCCTACTCTCACTGCCAGCCAAGAGTAGCCAAGCTACCCAATGTAAGGCCAACTGGCCCGAGGCAGGGGAACACAATCAGATTCACAGGTTGCATCAGACCGAAATTCTCCGGACCACCCAGTTCCAGGAACTGACCAGGGGACTTTGCACCGGGCCCAGCCTTCCCGCCTTTCGAGGGGCGCGACCAACGGTCCCCCAGGATACCCGAAAAGACCACCAAATAAGGAATACCCTGCGCCCTCCCAGATTCACCACACCCCTTTCCCTTCTTCCCCTATAAATTCTGCCCAAACCCTCGCCCGGGCGCGACTTCTCGGGCCCCTTTCTCTCGGACCAGTGAACCTCGCCCGGGAGCGCTCCCTAATAAAGCTCACTCGAAGCTTTCCTCTGTTTCGCGGTGCCGTTTGTTAAGATCCGACCTTACACCCAAGACACGTCAGACTTACTCATCCAGGCATTAGTAACATTCTACTTCTTAAGAAATAAGAACGCAGGCCACATCACCGTCACCCCAACTCAAACTCTCTCCCCAGCCTCCATTTTTATAACCGCCTCAATATCAGATGGCCGTCCGTCCACAATGCACACGCGCGCTCCCTACCTCAGCTGCTCCCACTTACACAGAACAACACTCCTCCCTCTGCCGTCCCCACAGCAACTTTTTACTTTATTGCTCAATGTGGCCAAGTGTTCAAGGGCCAAAGAGGGTAAATGTGTTATAGAGGCTAAGGTTTCCCTAATCCAGTGGGCCGCAGTGAAGGGCTATGGGTACAACATATAGGCACACACATGGCAGAACAGGCAAATTTCTTTCACTTTCAGAAACGCTTACAAATCCATTAGGAAAGTCAATTAAGAAAAAGCAAACTACCCAATAGAAGAAATGAAGCATAAGAACAGAAAAAGAACCCTATGAAAATATGTTCAGGCTTACTCATAATTAAGACAAATCAAAACCATGAGGCACCATTTTTCAGGTATCAGATTAATAAAAATTAAAACCGATAATGCCCAGTGTTGGCAGCAGTGTGGAGAAACAGGCATTCTTATACACCTTTGACCGAAGTCTAAGCTGGGCAATTAACACTATCAAAAATTTAAATACAAAACAACTACATTAGTTCAGCTTTTGTTCATTCAGTCACCCATTTGAAAAGTGAAAAGAAATAGACATTTCTCCAAAGAAGACATACACATGGCCAAGAGGCACATGAAAAGATGCTCAACATCACTAATGATCAGAGAAATACAAATGAGGTATCACCTTCCACTGGTCAGAATGGCCATCATCAAAATCTCTACAAACAATATGGGACTTCCCTGGTTGTCCAGTGGTTAAGACTCCAGGCTCCCAATGCAGGGGGCCCGGGTTCGATCCCTGGTCAGGGAACTAGATCCCGCATGCCACAACTAAGACATGGCGCAGCTAAATAAATAAATAATTTTTTTTAAAATCTACAAACAGTAAATGCTGGAGAGGGTGTGGAAAAAAAGGAACCCTCCTACACTGTTGGTGGGAATGTAAATTGGTACAGCCACTGTGGAGAACAGTATGGAGGTTCCTTTAAAAACTAAAAATTGAGCTACCATATGACCCAGCAATCCCACTCCTGGGCATACATCTGGAGAAAACCATAATTTGAAAAGATACATGTACCCCAACGTTCACTGCGGCACTATTTACAATAGCCAGGACGTGGAAACAACCTAAATGTCCATCGACGGCGGAATGGATAAAGAAGATGTGGTATACATATAAATTGGAATATTATTCAGCCACAGAAAGAATGAAATAATGCCATTTGCAGCAACATGGATGGACCTAGAGACTGTCATACTGAGTGAAGTAAGTCAGACAAAGACAAATATTATATGAAATCGCTTATATGTGAAATCTAAAACAATGGTACATTTGAACCTATTTACAAAACAGAAATAGAGTCACAGATGTAGAAAATAAACTTATGGTTACCAAGGGGGAAGTGGGGGGCAGGAGGGGTAAATTGGGAGATTGGGATTGACATATACACAGTACTATATATAAAATAGATGACTAATAAGAGCCTATTGTATAGCACAGGGTACTCTACTTAATGCTAAGTAATGACCTATATGGGAATAGAATCTAAAAAAGTGGATATATGTATAACTGACTCACTTTGCTGTACAGCAGAAACACAACATTGTAAATCAACTATATTCCAATAAAAATTAATTATAAAAAATAAAAATTTAAAAAAAGTGAAAAGAGAATCAACAGATTGGGAGAAGATATTATTTAACCCATAACAGACCAGTAAGCACGAAATATAATGAAATTCTGTAAATCAATAAGGAAAGTGAGGCAGGAGATAGATGGGCTCCAGGTTAGACATTTACAGCCAGCCTCCTGTTTACACTTCCTGATAAAAACAACAACAGGAATACGGTAAGTAACTGGACTTCGCTTCCGGTGGACACTTTAAGATAACAGTAAAGGCAGAGGCAAAGAGGAGCAGAGTTCTGCCCAGATAAAGGATAAAGAGACCACATATTTCTCATTCTCGAGGTCAAGGAGACCTTACCGACTACACATGCGCAGAAAGGCTCCTCAGGGATCAAAAAGGGAGGGGGCACCACCCCATAGTAGGCGATGTCAACCTACCCATAGGCCTCCTCGCTAGAATCCATCTTGGCTAAGAGATGCCCACGCCCGCACAGGGGAGGACCCTAAGATAAACCAAATACGGACTCAGCGCCAGGCAAAGCAAGATGATTGGCCAGAGGAAACCGGGAAGAAATGCCCTGTACAAGTGATTCAAACTAGCACGAGGGCGTGACTCTCTCTCTGAGCCCGCCCCTGTGTATCCACACGTACACTTTTTCCTCCTAATAAACACTTTACTTGTTTCACTACTTTCCGTCTCTTTGAGGAAATTCATCTCTACAAAAGCGATGGGCCAGGGCCTTGTCACTGGCCACTGATCTAGTTACTAGGATTCAGCGCTCTCACTGCCTCGGCCTGACTTCAGTCTCTGGCTGGGTAAGTAACCAAAATCCTGCTTCAAGCCGCTAAAGGCCGAGGCCACCGGAGATCACAAAGGACAAACACTCCAACAGGAAAAAAATGGGCAAAGGCAATTCACACGAGAGGAAACATGCATGGCCACAAAATACATGAAAAGACACCCAATCTCATGAGTAATCCAAGAAATGTGAACGAAAACCACAAGAAGCATTTCACATCAAACTGGCAAAATTAAATGATTGGACAATACCAAGTGTATTGGTGAGGATGTCCAGTAACTGACTGCAGTGAGAGTGTAGAACCACTTTGGAGAACAATGTCTAATATCATTGAAGATTCTCATATTCTGTGAACAGCTGTTCCCTCATAGGCAAATACCCTAGAGAAATCCCCAGACATACACAATCAAGAGAGATACACAAGAATGTTCACCGCTGCACTGTTTGTAACAGAAAAGAAACTGGTACACCTTTAATGTCCATTAACCAGGAAATGGATATATAATTTGTGGTGTATTCATATAATTTGAAGTTATTTGGTACTGAAAAGAATAACTTGGTATTCTTTTCAGTACTGAATAACTTCAGTACTGAAATGGTATCAGCATGAAAGACTCCCAGAAATATAATACTGAGGAAAAGATGCAAGTATCAGAAGAATATATACAGCAAAGTACTACTTAGGTAAAAGTAAAAACATTCAGGGACATCCCTGGTGGTCCAGTGGTTAAGAATCCACCTTCCAGTGCAGGGGACACGGGTTCGATCCCTGGTTGGGGAACTAAGATCCCACATGCCGCGGGGCAACTAAGCTGCACGCCACAACTACTGAGCCCACGCGCTCTAGAGCCCACACACCGCAACTACTGAACCCGCGTGATCTGAGGCCTGCACACGGCAACGAAGAGCCCATGTGCCGCAACTAAGACCCGCTGCAGCCGAATAAGTTAATTAATTAAAAAATAAATAAATAAAAACATTCAAAGCATTGCATGGGAACAATAAATACCAAATTTAGGATCCTGGCATCCTCGGGGTAGAATAAGAGGGATGGCGATCAGGCTTGTACAAAGGAGAATTTATGTGTGTTAACAATGTTTTTAAGCTGTTTTTATGCTTTATGTCTTTTCATATGTCTTAAGGAGTGCAGAACAACATTTTTTTAATTTATGTACACGTACTTTCACCTAACTCCACTGCTAGGAATTTATCTTACATACACACTAGCATATATACAAGTATGCAACAATCTATACAAAGATGCTTATTATAGCAGTTTTTAAGGGGAAAGAAAAAACTGGAAACAACCTAAATATGGGAATATTATATAAAATATTCAATGAAATGCCAGAGCTAGACAATCATTTAAAAGACTGAGATAGACCTGTATGCCAAGATATATATTTAAGTGGGAAAAATCATCACAGAACTAGACCATTTGTGTTAAAATATTACATGTATATACACACACACAACATAAAAACTTTCTGGGTCATAAGAAACCATTAACTTTGATCGTCTCAGGGGAGTAAGATTGGGTAATGAGAGGGGACTTCTACTTTTCATTTTACACCCTTCAGAAAGATTTGTATGTCTGTTTTTACCATTAGTGTGTATTACCTTTCTAATGCAAATAAATAAATCAGTGGAAAAAAATAAATAACAGCTATAAGATTAGGATGCTAACCTACCAAGATTTTATTTTAAAAGCAAAAATCACATGTAATTCTTTGAATCATTTTTTATGCTTATCTCTTTGGGGAAATGATAGCACTCAAAGAAATGAATCCTACAGGTGGCTGCTTTGAACAGGATGCTGAACAGTACGGCACTGAGAGTACATTATTGTGGCTCTTTCACAGCTTTATATAACTATCTGCAGAACAGGTTACACGATTTGTCTACTTCCAATCACCGTTCTGAAAACCATAAACTGTTTTCTGACCTCAAAGGGTTTGTTTTTCAAGAAACACATTCAAAAAGGAAATAAGGACTCAAAGCACAGTGAGTATGCAGAGCACCCCGGCATAGCAGCCGGGGTGGTTCCTGGGACCAGGGACACCAGGAGTGGCTGTTGATCGTGTCTGACCAGAGACAGCACCCCAGGCCTTCCGTGTCCGAGCGCCTGCTGGTCCTGCTCAGCTGGTTCATGCTCCAGGCAGCAGCATCACCAGAGACAACACTTAACCTGCATGATGGGGGTCTGTGAAGCCTTCTTGGGCTCCAGCCAGGCCTTCAAAGTCAGGAAGTTTGTGGCTGAAAAGGAGGGGAAAGAAGCTGAGTGTAGAGACAGAGGCTCTGGGTGCGGGGCCATCCCAGAAGCACAGCCTCATTTCCCAGCCTGGCCTGGGGACCAGCAGTAGGAGCAGAGCCCAGCGATCGAGAATCGAGCGATCGAGCCTCCTGATTCCACTGAAACCAGAACTCGGTTGCCTGTATCTGATTTGACTCCTGGTAAAATTTATTTCCAAAAAATAAAGGGCTGAAAAGATTTCCAAAGTGTGGAAATCTTTGAACTCGAGGGTACCGCTAGACACGTGCTTGGTTCTCAAACATAATAATCAAACCTTTTACAAGCTTTCTTCCATTTTTCAGGGGGACAAAAAGGCCTGACAATAACCGCCCTCCCGAACCTTGCAGGGCAGCTTGGAAGGATCAAATGAGGTAACAGCCATCTTCAGCTAAGAGATCCTTAGGAAACAAATGGATTATTTCCTTCCTTTATAACGGAGGGTATCTCCGGTTCAAATAATCAGTCACGCAAAGACTGTTTCTTCTAGAAGGAGAAGAAGATGAAGGCGACTTGGGTAAGAAGAAAAACCACAGCAACAACAGTTCAGTTACGATTTAAGAAGGGAGAGGCTCTGTTCGAGTGCCAGTCACTTAAATGAAATGGGGGTGCGGGGAGTGAGGTGGGAAGGGCAGTGCAGAGAGGGAGGACACTGGGATTAAGCGCACGCTATGTGCCAAACACCGTGCAGTGTGCAACAGGCTTCATGTGTTTCCCGTAATCTGCACAGAATATGATAACAGGTGTGCTTCTCCCATTTTACAGATCAGAGAGAATCAACAACGTAGCCAAGGTCAGGCAGAGACACTACTCACTGAGGCTGCATGTTCCTCCACAGCCTCCCCACTGGCTCCTCCCCCTAAACGTGGGTGTTCCCAGGCCCTGGGTCTCCTTCTCCCTTTCTGTTATCTCCCTTTAAAATCTTGGGTCAGGGCTTCCCTGGTGGCGCAGTGGTTGAGAATCTGCCTGCTAATGCGGGGGACACGGGTTCGAGCCCTGGTCTGGGAGGATCCCACATGCTGCAGAGCCACTAGGCCTGTGAGCCACAACTACTGAGCCTGCGTGTCTGGAGCCTGTGCTCCGCAACAAGAGAGGCCGTGATAGTGAGAGGCTCGTGCACCCCGATGAAGAGTGGCCCCCGCTTGCCACAACTAGAGAAAGCCCTCGCACAGAAACGAAGACCCAACACAGCAAAAATAAAATAAATTAATTTAAAAAAAAAATCTTGGGTCATTTCACCCCTTGGGTCATCTCCGTGCAGATCCTCTGTTCTGATTTCCAGCCCCTTGGACAGTTCCCAGTTAAGATCCACTCCCCTTACAAACCCAACATTTCTAAAAGGAGCTCTTCACCTCACCACTCACATACCCCCTCCTCCCAGCATCCCAAGCTCAAAATCACCATCACTTTTGGTCATTTCTCCTGCATATACACAACCCCTCAATGATCTCAATTCTTTCTTCAAAATCTCTCTTACCCTTCACTTTTCGTTTCTACTTTTTCTCTTCACAGCCTAGCACTGTGAACCTTCCGTCTGCCTGGTCCCCGCAGAAGCCTCCAGCTGGTTCCCTCAGGGTTTTCAGTTCACCTGTACACTGCCGCCAGAAACATCACACCTCGTACCTGCCCTTCACCTTCACTGGATGCCAGGCTGCCTTCATCAAATCGAGTCTGCGCTCAGCCCTGCTCCCTAGGCTGCCTGCATCTGGCCCCGTGTCTTTCCAGCCTCCAGCCCCATCCTCCACTCCTCTGTTCCACAGTTTAGCAAAGGATTGCTTGCTGCACACACCCCTCCAACACCAAGCTCCTTTCCTCCCCTCTCCTCCCCACTTGTGGCCCCAGTGCCCCCAGGAGGCTGTCCCCTCCTCCCTCCCGCCACCTCTCAGTTCAGGCCTGCCAGCCCTCCCCTCAAAGCCTGCAAGACTCATTATCTGTACTGTTCATCAGGCAGTAATTATGTACTGCCTTGTAACTCTTCTATTTAGCCTGGAACAGGCTTTGAAACATGCTAGTGCTATGTAATCTCTCACAAGTCTCTATCTCATCACCCCCAAACAGTATAAACCACTTGAAGAAGACCGTCTAATGGGTCTAGTAGGTTTCTCCCTGCGGTGCCTAATACTTAGATAGTAGGTGCTCAACACGTGTTGATCTCCTTTTTTTCCCACATACATTGGCCTCAGACAAATAGCCAGGACTGGTCAGAATAACAAGCGTCAGCCTTGGAAGCCTGATTTTGGCCACAACAGATCTCCCACAGGACAGTTTCATGTTGACCCCTCAGCTGAGGGCTCCCCAGGGGCATCCAGGGCGCCAGCAGCTTTCAGGGGGAGCTGGTCTCCAGAGAGGTCTCTGACCCACGCCGCCAACCCGGGTTGACTCTGCTTCCTTTGGTGATCATACTTCCATGTCCTTCCCCGGTCTCCAGCTAAAAGGAAACATCCCCGAGTATGGGGTGGGGGTGGGATGGGAGTGGGGGGCTCCCTAAACCCTGACGCTCTCATTAGTGAAGCCACCTCCAGCCAGCTCGGGGCCGTCAGAAACACCCCGGGGCATCCCTGCCCTTGGGAGAGAAAGAAGACACTGCACCTTTAAGTCTGCAGCCAGTTGAGAAAAACAAGCTGTGATTTATATAAGCGGGAAAATCATGTGATTTGCAGGAACGCTCCCTCCTCCACCGGCCCCCTCCCGGTGTCGCCTGCAGCCCTTCCCATAGGGGCCCAGGCCGCCGGGCTGGGCTGGAGGGGAGGGGGCCAGGGGGCGCCCCGAGCCTCTCTGAGCGCCGGAGCCCCGCGAGCCGGGGCGCGGCCGTGACCGAGAAGGGCCTCGGTCCACGGTGCCTCATTCCTGCGGCGCTGCCCGGTGGCCCCAGACGCCGGCGGAGGGCGGTGTTCGGCCTCGGGGCACAGCGGTTTGCTCCCCAGCGTTCTGGCGGTTGCTCACGTTCAGGAGCGCTGGAGACGCCCCTACCCGGCCCCGCGGTCTGCGCCCCGGGTCGCAGCTGCCCGCGACCGCGCCGCCCGAGCATCCCCTGCCCAGGGCCGGGGGCCGCCTGCCCCCTTCGGGCCAAAGTGTGCGACAGAGAAACAGGCTCTCCCTCAAGTACTCCGGGAGAAAGAAACACCAGGGGCCCCCACGGACTGGCTCCTGTGTCCCGGAACACCCAGCAGGGGGGAATGCAATTTAAGAAATAACTTGATCGGGAAAGGGCATGATGAAAACCAGCCATTTCTAGAGCTGAGAGGCGGTTGTGTTTAGCCCAGAGGACCTAGCTTTCAGGAAAAAAAAAAAAAAAAAAAAAGACCGATGTGGCCTTTTCAGGCAGAGCCAAGGAAAATAAATCGATGATTTTAAGGCCCTAAGAACCAGCACAGATCTTTTAAATATTAGAGGGAGGGTGGTGTAGCTACAAGGAGCCCAGGCCCACGCCCACGTGGAGTTAACTCTGACAACTTATGAAGGAAAGGAAATGCTTAGATCCTCCTGAGATGCAGAAACTGTAGAGTGGGCAAGACTTGGAGAGGTCATCTCAGCCATCCCCCTGTCTCTGGAGGAACACTATACCAAGCCCTTCCAGGAAATGCTTACAGCAGGAGACGATTAACCATCACTTCCAAAACCAAGCCCAAGCGAAGTTGGGGGATGAGAGCCTCCCACAAGGCATAGAGCTGGGAGGGGAGGAAATATCTCTCTCAGTGCCGTGTCTTTTCCCTAAACCACAGTAATGGGCCCTGAAATTGTCCAAGGAAGGTGACCCATGGTTTCTTAGAGTAACCAGTTCCAGGAGTTAAACCTTGTCAGAGAAAAGATTTGAGTTCCATTTTATTTTCCCCCACTGGTTATCTGCTGGGGATGAGGCACAAGCCAGGCGCTGTCACATGGAGAAAAACATGATGCAATTACCAAAGTTGCTAATGCATCATCGTGCGATGACCTCCGCATCACCAGCACAGCTTGGCGAATTTCAGTCCACCCTCTGTATCCCACAGAGCCAGCTGGACCCTGAGAGGTCATTCTGGCCCTCCTCCTGTCTCCCCTCCCTCCCCAAATGGAGGGTCTTTATGCTGAGACAGTTTCCAGAACAGTGCCTAATGCCCTCTGTCACACCAATGGTAAGATCCTTCCTGAAGCAGAAGGCTCAAGTTAGGCAAATATTCTTGATTATTCTTTAAATCCTGAAGAAGAAAAATAGTAGTTGACATAGGGATTCAAGAGAACAGCACTCCATGCGTTCGGACAGATACCAACTTCATTCATTCAGTTATTCAGTAAGCAGCTTCTGGGTGCCTGGCCCTGAGCCGGGCACAGGGGGACCATGGGAACAGCACACACAATGCCCCTGCCCTGAGCCCTGACTTTCTCCTCCCCCACTGGCCTCCCCAGACAGGAGCCTTTGAAAGACTTTCCTCTCCTCCACCAGCATATGTATGTCCCCTCCCCAGCCCACACCCAGCTTGTGTTGCCCCCAATTCCAGCTGCATATGTCTCACTTGTCTGCCAAGAGCTTCTTATATCAGAAGGTGATAGCTCTCTGGTGATTGGGTGGTGGGTATAAGAAATAACCCAAAGGCCTGTCCAGAAAGTGAGATCAAAGTTGGCAGCCTCCTGGGCCCCTCCCACAACTTATAATCAGTTCAGGCCCCACTTCATTCCGCGCCCCTTACTCTCTCTCTTTCTTTGCTCTTTTTCTGATAGAGCCGGCTGTCCCCCATCCAGGTCTCCTTTTTCCTAAGCTTCCTGTGCCAGAGGCCTGCCTATCCTCAGAGCCCTCCCTTATTAATCCAGGTGCCATCTTCTTAAGGCAGCCTCTCTGCTTCCACAGGCGGCCCCAGCGTCCAGCCCTGCGCAGATGCGGCGCCAAGGTCTCTTCTGTTGCCGTAAGGCTCCTCGTTGAGGGTGCTCAGACCTCCACCCTTAACCACAGGCCTGCCAACCTCCATCTTCCAACCCCCACCCAGACCATACCAGCCCCTGCCTTATTCCAGTCCTTTCCTGAGTTCGGTTTCTGGCTTCCCTGGGCCATTCACAAGCACAGCCTGATAACGTGCAAAAGGAGATCTGGCAAGAAGCCTGTGGTGAACAAGCAATTTAATGAACAAACAGAAATGATGGCTCCAAACTGAAAACTCCCTGGAAGCCACAAACTCTGTTAGTTTCAAAGAAGCCAGATCTGGACCTCTGAGGGCTGTTTTGTTTGTTTGTTTGTGTTTGTTTTTTTTAATGCACCAAGGAGGCCAATGAGTGAATGAGTGAAATCAACTCATCTCGGACACTGTCTCTTTCAGGAAATGGGGCCTCAGAAGAAAAAAGGCATCCCAGCCCCTGCCAAGTTCCATTCTGTTTCAAATTAGCCTCCCAGCAAAATAAGGGGGCTGTACTAGCTGGTCTTCAACATCCTTCTAGCACCAAAGCTCTGAGGCTCTGCAGTTCCCCTAAACAACCTATTTCAGAACCCATCCACATTCTCCTAACGGAGTAGAAAATGCATCTGTGCCCTGGGCCTGGGTCCGCAGCTGAAGCTCAGAATTAGGCTTTCACTACAGTGTTTTCAGGCCTGTTTTCCCTCTTTCTCCTTTCCCTGAAAGGGCCTCTGGTCTTTCCCAAGCTGCCTGAGTAGAAGGGAACACACAGCTCCCCCAGAGCAGAGGGGCCCATCAAAGGGAAAGCTGGCCTGGCCCCAGGACAGGCTTGCCTGTGATTCTGCAGCGACATTCCTCCCTCCCAACCTGCAGGGAACTTCTGGAACTTCTAAACGGCACATCCTCAGGCCAGCCCAGGCCCCTCAGCACCCTGCACCCCAGTTTACAAGCTTTTAGTGGCAACTAACACATTTGGCAAACCTCCTCAAGTGTGAGCCAAGCCGGGCCCTTTTCCCCAGGACCCAGCTAACGAAGGGATGCTGGGCTGGGACCAAAATGGGATCCAGCTAGTCAAGCCCTGAGCCTTGGTTCTCTGGGCCAAGGCTGGAGAGGACCAGAGGGAAATGTCCTCGGTCGGCCCCACCTCCACCATGCAGGCTGGTCCTGAGATCTCTGGATGCATCAGTAATTCCAGGCAGGGCTCCATCCCCAGCCCACACTTAGCCCAGGACCTGGTGAGGGAATCTCCAACGTTCCCGGTGACACGAAGCTCGCCTTCCATGCCAGATTCCTCTGGGATCTCTGGGTGGGAGCAGCCAGACCCTCTCGTTGGGCTCCTGCTATGTCTGGAAGTTCCCAAAAACATCTGTCTCCATCAGAGACAGTCACGGCCCCAGATCTGTGCTTTCAGACGATTTTAAAGAGAAGGGTGTTTTGAAAGCTCAAGACATGTTCTGGGCTTGGGTTTGGCTCCAGCCCCATCTCCATCTCTCAGAAAAACAGTTCTCTTCCCGGTGAATCTGGACATCCTGGAGGCAGTGAGCTTAGCTGACGGGACCACAGAGAGCCTCTGCTTCCTAATGAACCAGGCTGTGCCCTGTCTAGATTTTGCCAGAAGGTCTCCAAGAAGAGAAATCCACAGCCACTCATTCCTTCAGGCTATCTAACTGGAATGCCTGCCCCTAATATTCAAGAAACGACTTGAGCCCCATCCCAACTATGGGGACCCCATCACTGTGTCGCCCCCCTCAGCCTCACAGTCCCTCTGGCCTCTTGCCTCCATCACGGACCGTGTGCGCAGGACCCTCAGAAGGTTAATGCTTCCTCTGGCGACCTCTGGCTCTATTTCCTGCTTGTCCGCCTCTCCCCTCCTTCTGCATCTCACCTCCTGTAGCTGCCGTGCTCCCCCAGCACCCCTCTATCACCCGTGCAATGCTCCCTTCCCACTTCCCCACCAGCCACCCCTCCAACTCCCACCAGGCTAATGGTCACAGTAGTAGACATTTACTTAAAGTTTGGGGAAATGGAGGGGAATCACAGTAAGCACGTTCAAATCTACTAGTAGACATTACTCTCCAGATCCACCATCTCCCAGCCTTGAAAAATTTCTCACTATTTCCTAAGTCCCAACTTATACTATCTTCTCCAACCTCTCTCTTCTCCTCTAGACCCTTCTATCCAAACTCCAAGTTCCTGTGGATTTCTCTCACACAACAATTTGTCTTGCCTTCAGCATGCCCAGAGGGGCACACTGTTCTCACCAGACAAAGCGGCTTCTCCATCAGGGTTCATAATCCTCAAAAAAGAGGCATCTATCTCCAGGGGGGATGCACCCCTCCCCTGGAATGATAAAGCACGCCATTTTTTTCTATGTAACACTTTCTCCTTCTCCACTCCCCACCACCGCCCCCTTACATCTGGTACCCCTCCCAGTTGAGAAATTCACCCCAAATCACTTTTGTTCTCTCTCTCTCTTCTTCTCTCTTTTTTTTTTTTTTTACCCCTTTATGGGCATGGAGCACTGCTAATCAGTATCCCAGTTGTAGTTAAAAATGATGATCCAATAAAAAATAAGTCAACGTAAGACAGACACAAAAGGACAAATACTGTATGATTCCACTTACACGAGGTCCCTAGAGTACTCAAATTCCTAGAGACAGAAAGTAGAATAGTGGCTGCCAGGGTCTGGGGAGAGGGGAGAATGGGGAGTTATTGTTCAGTGGGTATGAGTTTCAGTCTGGGAAGATGGAAAAGTTTTTGAAGACGGATGGTGGTGATGGTTGCCCAACAGTGTAAATATACTTAATGTCACTGCACTGTAAACTTAAGAGTGGTAAAAGTAGGAAATTTTATATGATGCCTACTTTACCACAGTAAAAACGTAATGTCAGCAACATTCACTCTGACCCTAAGAGAGACTTGCAGTTAATTCAACAAATGGGGGCTCTTCCCTCTGCCACCTTGGATCTCAGCAGCTCTGTGAACACCTGTCACAGAGTTCCAGGCTAAGGAGGGCACCCTCACCTGCTCTCAGTCATCTCTCTGCTGACCCCACCTACATGGCTGTAGGCTTCTGCTCCCTTTTCAAATTGATGCAAAGCAGAAGGACCACAGAGGAGACATCACTGGAAAAGGAGTATTCAGACCTTGGCTCTAAACCTAGTCAGTAACTAGCTGTGTGCTCTTGGGCAAATTATCTAGTCTCTGTATCTCAATATCCTTATAAAGGAAATGGAGAAGGGAACAGGCCGCCCCACATGAGATAATGGATGTGAACACAGTTTGAGGAGTGCATGCAAGTTGGTTTCATCATCTCTAATTTCACTTTGTCAAACTAGAAACATCTCAAACATTAGAAGGAAGTTGCTGCCTGAAAATAGGGAGGTAGACAGTAAATCACTCCATAAATACGACCTAAAGATAATAACTTTGATCTTCCACCAACACCCTAAACCATCACCCTCATCAGAGGTGGAATGAAGCCAAGTCCTTCCCAGTCTGATCTCCGCCATGAAGGCCCATTTTGTCAAGACACATCTTCTCCACGATTCGCTCTTAATGCAGAGCTGGGATCCAGCTTTGCCCACAGACTGCCCATCGCATCACCTCCACCAGGCGTGCAGTGGGGTTCCAAGCAGGGGCAGAGTTGGGGGAGGGGTATGCGAAAGGCCAGGGAGAGTTGAACCCCTCGAGCACATATTCAAAAACGGCATCTTCTAACGATCTTCAAGGTACTCTAATTCGTTGACATGACTGTCAAAATTTGACTGGTGAAAAGGTGCCAGCACAAGTAGGGCGGCTACAGGACCACAAACCCCACAAAGAAGGTGGCCCAAAGGTGGCTTCAGTTAGCTGAGTTGGCTGCCCCTCAGTCTGACCACCAGCTGGCTTTGCTGCTGTCGGAAGCCCGCCAGCCCCGGCTCTACACGGGACGCAGGAGGCAGCACTTCTCTCCAACAAGAGTCCCTCTGTCCCTCAGGCCCAAGGAGGACGTTCAGGTCACCCACAGCCCAGGTGAGTCCACACCTGGCCCTTCCCTTTCCTCCTGCTGCCACCCCTACCTCACCAGGACCCCTTCTGGTCCTTCTCCCAGCCTTCCCTTCCCTTCCCTCTGAGGAGGGGCTTGTCAAGGCCCCTCCCCCCTGCATGGAACACCCCAGAGGCAGGGGTTCCCAGGCCTCCACGTCTAGGGCCCTGGCCGCTCCTCAGGACAGCCTCACACACCTCACAGGGACCCGGCTCAGCCCAGATGGAAGTCATCCAGTTAAGGTTCCACACTGATTTCACCAATAATTACGTTATGCTCGTCCACACCCATTCCCACAGCACGTCCTCCGGAGCCACCTTCCCACTCCCTCAGGCGGTGCCAAGATGTGAAAATGGAAGCAGTCCCGAAGGAACCCTGGTGGACGAGCTGGGGACACAACCAGAGCCCGAGGCTTGGACTGCGTGCAACTCCAAGCTCCGACCTGGTCGGGGCCCAGCCTCCTGCCCCGCGCTGCCCCTCAGCTGCAGAATCTGTAACATCAAGGAGCCAATTCTTCCCTTGAGGCACAGGGAGGGGTCTGCAGATGTGTCCCAAGAAGCCAGCTCCCTCTAGGGTGGCCTGTTTCCCTTCTCAACTCTGGGCCTTCCGGGCGCCCGGGTGGCCTGTCGTTGCTGCGGCCCCAGGGCCCCCACCCCACAGCCAGCCACAGGCGTCTGTGGGTCACCACGCCTCAGGTCCAAGGACCCCAGGGACAGGGGGTTGTCGTGAGGGCTCTGAGACTAACACTGTGAGTTCCAGAATGTCTTTCTGTCCCGTTCTGTGGGCTTTCAACTTTTCTAAGTACGCAGGAGAGCAGACCAAGGGGACGTTGATCCCACAGGCACCTGGTGGAATAAACTGTCAGTGCAAATGGGGCCTTCTCGCCACTCTTCCTTTCAAAGGTGGCCTGTTTAAGAGCAATTTGCTCTCACACTAACCTGACCACAGTTTCCTGGGAGCTGGGGGGAGCCAGGGTAGGAGGGTAGGGATGGGGGCGCGGAGCCTGGAAGGGGGAGGGGACTCAAGCACCAGACGCACACCCCCCATCCTTCCTGACACAGAGCCAGAGTGGTTCCTCACAAGAAAGTGTCAAGTGTCAATAAGCAGACACTAGCACAGCCTGAAATGTCTGAGCCGCCACCTCCTCCATCGGCCACCCTCTCAGCTCCTCAGTGGAGGCTGGGGGACGGGAAGGAGTATGGCGTGGGGGGGGGTCCTAGGCCCAGATCCCACCCCCTCCCCAGCCTTCTCACAGGGTGCTCTGAGGAAGTGCAGCTCTGGCTCCTCCAGCCTCTGCCCTCACAAAGGCACCCTCTGTCACAGCCTCCGGGGAACAGCCTTCCCACTCCCCCCTGCACCACCGGCACACACAGGCACTTCCTACAGCGGCGGATTCTGAGCCCGAGCTCCCACCACCACCACCACCACCACGACCACGACGACATGCTGGAACAAAGGCTGCGCATGACTCCATGTGCCCGAGTGCCTGTCAGGGCTCAGGGCACGTAATTATAGGACGCCCAGCAGCTCTCGGGGCCACACCTGGCCGTACAGTAAACAGCACTTCTTCCTGTCGAGCTGGGGGGAGCTGAGAGACAGGGAGGCGACAAACCACAATTTGAATCATTTGGAGAGAAGCTATAAATATAATAATGAGTCATTTGTAAAATATAATTTCATCCAAAAGCCTGGAAAAAATGGGAAAGAAGTTCTTATGCTATTTCAGGCTAAATCGTTCAAGGGTGTTCTGCCAGAACGTGGGGAGGAGACCCAGCTGCCCACCGAGAGCTGGGCTGGGCGGCCCTCCAGGGCCGAGCCCTCCCGACACGGCGCTGCCTCACGCCCCCTTCCCCAGGTCCCCTTCATACCCTGGGATCAGAATGTCACGACGCAGATTTCTCTCTTGGACGGCTGATAAGCATCACGGGCCGAGCAGCCCTGCATCCAGGCTGTTCAGCTGAGAACAGTTTAGGGCAGGCATGCAGTTTGTTTTGGGCAAGAGCTTCCCCAGCTTTGGGGGCCCCCAGCCTTTTATGCACAGGGTGGCTTTTCCAGGGTGGCCCCAAGGCCTCCTTCAGAGCCCCGGGAAGCCTTGATTCCAGCCCTGGGCCTCAGCTGCCCAGGGGGGAAAGGAGGCGCGTGGACGGGCCCCTGGGGGAGTGTGCCGAAGTCCCCACTGCTGTTGGGGTGGCTGTGAAGAGCACGAGCTCTGCAACCAGACCTCTCCTAGGTTCAGTTACGGGGGGCCACTTACTCTCTGCGTGATCTCAAGTAAGCAACTTACGCTCTCTGAGCTCAGTTACTTCATCTATTAGATGGGCTTAATAACA
This sequence comes from Aethalodelphis obliquidens, assembly GCF_003676395.1. NCBI lineage: Eukaryota > Metazoa > Chordata > Mammalia > Artiodactyla > Delphinidae > Aethalodelphis > Aethalodelphis obliquidens. The sequence goes on along the minus strand of NW_020837952.1, from coordinate 7,780,708 downwards.
GTACCTTCCTCAAAGGGTTGTTGAGAAGATGAAATGAATTAATATGTACAACAGTTAGAATAGGGCCTGGCAAAGTGAGCACTCAGTAATGTTGGCTAATAAGAGTCTGGTTGTTACTTGTCACTGGGCGCTTGGTGCAGCAAGGGACCACAGGACAGAGGCACCACAGAGTACAAGATCAGCCCTGAGTGATGGTGGATAAAACGGGGTCAGGGCCCCGGGCTTGTCCTTCAGCCCTTTCGTCATCTCAACTTGCCCATCGACCTGAGCAAACTCCTTAATCTCTGTGGCCGGAGCAGCCCCTTTATCCCTCCTCACAAGCAGCTTTGTCTCTGGACTGAACTGCAGGCAGCACGAGGGGAGGAGGGGAGTGTTCCACCTAACGTCTAGAGGCTGAAGTCAGTTGGTACTTGGAAGCATCTGAGTGCACGCTGAGCTCTCTCTCCTTGTTCTCTTCCCTCTTCTCCTTCCCTCTCCTTCAGGCCAGTTCTCTCCTCTCTCCTGGTCTTCTACCCTCAGGCAGAGCTGAGAAGGCGGGAGGAGGCTGAAGTGCTCAAAGCCTCTGTCTCCCTCAGGCTGCTGGGTGCTTGTCCCCTGTTGCTAAGGGTGGCCCTGAAAGCCCTCAACGAGATTTCTTCCCCCAGGTGGTCCCTACACCCAGGGAGGCCAGAAGAAATCAACAGAAATAGTCTCCACGTCAATATTCTGCATTTTCCTTTTTCAGAAACCAGAGCGCCCCAGCCAGCCCTAGCCCGGGGGAAAGGTCAGAGGATGCGACGCATATGCAGCAGGAGTCTTTTCTCCTGTAAGTGCCAACTCTGCCCCTCTCCCTAAGAGGCCATGCCTTTGCCAGTGCTGTCCCCACCCACCGAAGGGATCTCCCTCCTCTCTTCGGCCTGGATAACTTTTTTTTTCCTCCAGTAATTCCTTAATATATCTGTCAGTGTTCACATTTCCCTAAATGTCTTATCTTTTTTTTTTTGTCCCTTTTTCGTTAGTTTGAATTAGGAATCTAAAGGTCCGTACCTTGGGATTGTTCACGTGGCTCTTACGTGGCTCTTAAGTCTCTTGTGGTTTGTAGCTCCCCATCCGTGTAAATGTCAATCTCTCTGTTGATGAAAACAATCTGATTGTTTATCCTACAGAATTTCCCAAGCCTAGATTTTTTTTTTTTTTTTTTTGCGGTACGCGGGCCTCTCACTGTTGTGGCCTCTCCCGTCGCGGAGCGCAGGCTCCGGACGCACAGGCTCAGCGGCCACGGCTCACGGGCCCAGCAGCTCCGCGGCATGTGGGATCTTCCCGGACCGGGGTACAAACCCGTGTCCCCTGCATCGGCAGGCGGACTCTCAACCACTGCGCCACCAGGGAAGCCCCTAGATTTTTTTTTTTAATTAAAACACAGTGGCGTCATTTAACATGTTTCTCTTCCCCTTAGATATCTTGTAAATTGGTAGTTAGATCTCGAGGCTAGATTCAGGTTTAGTATTATCTTTTTGTTTTTGTTTTTTGGTAGCACATAGCTGGTGAAGTGTGCCTCTAACAATGTGTATAATACCTGGTTGTCTCTCTTTGTCATACTATCAGCCATTGTTCTTCATTGCCTAGATCCATTAATTCAATAGGGGTTTCAAAACTGTGATGTTCTTGGGATTTCCCTGGTGGTCCTGTGGTTAAGAAACCGCCTTCTAATGCAGGGGATGCGGGTTCAATCCCTGGTTGGGGAACTAAGATCTCACATGCCACGGGGCAACTAAGCCCTTGAGCCACAACTAGAGAGCCCAAGTGTTGCAACTACAGAGCCCACCCGCTCTGGAGCCCGCCTGCCACAAACGAAGAGCCCGCCCACCGCAACTAAGACCTGATGCAGCCAAAAATAAATAATTTTAAAATTGTGATATTCTAGTTATATCATTCCCTCTTCATTTATTAGTTGGAACATCTCATTTCTACCGCTCTTAACTGTCTTGTGTAGATCCAAACTTCTATATATTGCGTTGACCAAAAAGTTCGTTCAGGTTTTTCCATACCATCTCACAGAAAAACCCAAATGAACTTTTTGGCCAACCCAACAGTATAAGTTTCCTTCTGCTTGAAGGACTTACGTCAACATTTCTCATAGTGCAGGTCTGCTGATGATGAATTTTTTCACATTTTGTCTAAAAAAGTTTTCATTTCACCATAATTTCTGAAAGGTATTTTTTGTTGGGTATAGAATTCAAGGGTGACAGTTTCTTCTTTCAGTACTTTGACTACGTTGCTCCATTGACTTCTGGTTTCATTGTTTTTAAAAAGAAGTCTGGGGCTTCCCTGGTGGCGCAGTGGTTAAGAATCTGCCTGCCAATGCAGGGGACACTGGTTCGAGCCCTGGTCCGGGAAGATCCCACATGCCGTGGAGCAACTAAGCCCGTGCACCACAACTACTGACCCTGCGCTCTAGAGCCTGCGTGCCACAACTACTGAAGCCCATGCGCCTAGAGCCCGTGCTCCGCAACAAGAGAAGCCACCGCAATGAGAAGCCCGCGCACTGCAACGAAGAGTAGCCCCTGCTCACTGCAACTAGAGAAAGCCCGCATGCAGCAAAGAAGACCCAATGCAGCCAAAAATAAATAAATTTATTAAAAAAAAAAAGTCTGCTGAAATTGTTTATCTTTGTTCCTTTGTCATAAAATGTCTCTCCCTCCCCCCACACTGCCCACTCTTAAGATGTTCTATTTAGCACTGATTTTAAGCAATTTCATTATGATGTCCCTTGTTGAAATTCAGTTTCTTGTGCTAGGGTTTCATTGAACTTTTTGGAAATGTGGGTTTATAGTTTTCATCACATTTGGAATATATTTGGCCATTATTTCTTCAAATATATTTTCTGCCCTCCCCCTTTTCCTGGAACTCCAATTACACATATATTAGACTCCCAGAAGTTTTCTCACAGATCCACTGATACCCTGTTCGTTTTTTCTTTCCTCAGTCTATTTTCTCTGTGTTTCATTTTGAAGAGTCTCTATAATTATATCTTCAAGGTCACTAGTGTTTTCTTCCTCAGTGTCTAATCTGATGTTAATCCCATCAGGGTATTTTTTATTTCACATTATAATTTTCATTTCTAGAAGATTGACTTGGATCTTTCTTATATCTTCCATGCCTTTACGTAACATGCTTAATATTTCTTTTACTTTCTTGGGCATATAATAACTGTTTTAATGTCTGTCTACTAACATCTTTGTTCTAACATCTGTGTCAATTCTGGGTCTGCTTTCATTGATAGATTGATTTTCCTTGTTATGGGTCATATTTTCCTAATTATTTGCATGTCTGGTGATTTTGAACTGAATGGCAGACACTGTGAATTTTACCTTGCTAGGTGCTGGATATTTTTGTATTCCTATAAATATTCTTGAGCTTTGTTCTGGAATACAGTTAAGTTACTTGGAAATAGTTTAATCCTTTTCAGGCTTGCTTTTCAGTTTTGTGAGTTGGGACCAGAATATCCATTAGTCTAGAGCTAATTTTTCCCCACTACTGAGGTGATCCCCTTCTGAGCACTCTATCTGATGCCTCGTGATGTATGAGGTTTGCCATTCTGGCTATAGTGGGAACAAACACTATTATTTGTCTTGTGTGACCTCCAGGGATTGTTTCCTCTGCTGCCTTTATTTGGTTGCTTCTCTAGACTCAGGTAGTTTCCTCGTACACATGCTCTGACCAGTGCTCAGCTGAAAACTTGAAGGAACCCTCTGCAGATTTCTGGATATCTCTGTCTCTGTCTCTCTCTCTTCTCTATCCTCCTTCCTCTCTCCACATCTCACTCTCTGGTACTCTGCCCTGAAAAGTCTAGCTGCCTTGGCCTCCCTGGACTCCCTGGTCCATCTCCCCAGCTCAGAAAGACTATTGGACTCCACCTGTGTTCCTCTTCTTTGTGCTGCATCCTGGAAACTCTCCCAAGGAACTAGGCTGAAGCACTCACAGGGCTCATTTCATTTTTTCTCCCTCTCTCAAGGATCACTGGGCTGTCTGATGTCCATAACGATTGCTTCATATATTTTGTACAACCTTTTCATGGCCTCAGGTGGGAGGGTAAATCCCATTCCTGTTAGTCCATCTTGGCCAGAAGCTGAAGTTGACCTGGGTTACTTATACTTAAGTTTATATATTCAGCCGGGAGTCTGCTCCCAGAAGATTTCGCTACACCCCACCATCATATCCATCTCTCCAAATTGTATGCCCTTCCTTAGTGAGCTCAGAATACCCTGCCTGTGACTATGATCATTGTTCATGAGTCTCTCTGCAGGGCCCTATGTCACTTCTTAGTCTGTGAGCTCATTTGGGGTGGGGTTGTGTCTACATAGCTTTGTATCCTCCCTGGTGTCTGGCATACAGTAGGTGCTGAATTAAATATGTAGGAGAATGAATAAAGAGAAATCTATGATCACTTGGCCATGACCAATCAGAACCATACGGCCATACTCATGACTGGTATATGCTTCAGACTTGCCATAAACAGTGGGCACTAACTCTGACAGCTGTCCTCTGAGCACTTCCCTCTTCCTGAGCTGAGCTGGCAGTGTCCAGGGCACTCCCAAGAATGTGGCTTTAAATATCCTGACCTTGACAATTCCAAGGCCTTCGATGGAAGGCGTGTGGAGTTGAGACACATGAGTCACCTAAGGTACTAGAAAAGTGTAGCTGCTTCACTCAGGCTCTCAGAACACTCCCTGTCTGAGGTGCAGTAGAAGGAAGAAAATAGACATGGCGAAACCTAGTAAACACTCTCCTCACTCCCACAGATGTATCCGGAACTCTCTGCCTGTACAAGGGGCACTGACAGAGGATCCCAGACATAGTCACTGCCAGCTCAGTGTCTGGATAAGGCCACCCCAATAGGTTCAAAGCAGGAACAAGCAGAATCGAGGAGTCGGGGAGGGGGGACTCCGGGCAGATCCGTCTCTGGAATCACAGTCTGCACACTTCCCAAATCAACCTTGGATACCCCTGCTTTTCAGGTCTAGTGGGCAAGGCCCTGCCAAGCTCCCATTCTGTGCCCTACACAGTGCTAGATGCTACAAGGACAAAAGAAGTCCTGCTGTCCTTAAGGAATTTAATAAGTTCCCTAAATGCAATGCTTCCCAAAGTGCGGGTTCCCAGTCACCTGCATGTGAACCGTCAGGGAAGTTTATTAATAATGCAGATGCCAGAGCTCACTCCCAGACAGAAGGAATCATATTCTTTAGGAATGAAGCCCAAGAATTGATACTTTCTTTTCTTTCTTGGCCGAACCTCACGGCTTGTGAGAACTTAGTTCCCTGACCAGAGATACCCGGGTCCCCTGCAATGGAATCATGGAGTTCTAACCACTGGACCACCAGGGAATTCCCAAGAATTGATATTTTTAATAAGCTTCTTATATACATAAAAATGTAAGAAATACTGCTTTAATGTTTTATCCCTATGAAGGTTGATTCAGTGGGTCTGGAAACCTAAGAAATTTGTTAGGAGTTGAACAGTCTCTGGCCATTGGCATCTGGGCTTAGAGTTTCTTTGGCACTATAACTCCCTTGATAGGCTTCCAGTCTGTTTGCTTCTGGTGGATTCTGTGACCTAGTCTATAAAACCAGAAACCTTGGGCTTCCCTGGTGGCGCAGTGGTTGAGAGTCCGCCTGCCGATGCAGGGGACACGGGTTTGTGCCCTGGTCTGCGAGGATCCCACATGCCGCGGAGCGGCTGGGCCTATGAGCCATGGCCGCTGAGCCTGCGTGTCTGGAGCCTGTGCTCCGCAACGGGAGAGGCCACGACAGTGAGAGGCTCGCGTACCGCAAAAAAAAAACAAAAAAAACCCCCACAAATCTTGTTGAGACTAGTCTTTGGGTCTGGAGTCTGGTGTGGGTATATCTTTCTCTAAGTAACAGGCCTTAGTGCTTTCCCAGACACTCAGCCTTACATTTAATCTTGAGCTATACCTTAGGACAGCTGGAGAGGCATCCCGAGTCTGGTCCTGGCCTGTAGGCTATATCCCACTTACATATCTAATGGAATTGATGGTTCCCTTTGTCTTGGAGGTAATGAAAACCAGGAGGTACTTAGGAAAGAGCTAGGGATCAGACTTCATGTGTGTCCCAGTCTTTTTTTTAATTTAATATTTATTTATTTATTTATTTTGGCTGCGCCGGGTCTTAGTTGCAGCATGCGGGATCTTTTTTTTTAATTGCTGCATGCGGACTCTTAAGTTGCGGCATGCATGCGGGATCTAGTTCCCCAACCAGGGATTGAAGCCGGGTTTCCTGCATTGGGAGCGTGAAGTCTTACCCACTGGACCACCAGGGAAGTCCCTGTCCTTCCAGTTTCCAGAATCTTAGCCACTTTTTTTTTTTTTTTTTTTTGCGGTACGCGGGCCTCTCACTGCTGTGGCCTCTCCTGTTGCGGAGCACAGGCTCCGGATACGCAGGCTCAGCGGCCATGGCTCACGGGCCCAGCCGCTCCGCGGCATGTGGGATCTTCCTGGACCGGGGCACAAATCCGTGTCCCCTGCATCGGCAGGCGGACTCTCAACCACTGCACCACCAGGGAAGCCCCCTTAGCCACTTTTGACCATAGGCAGAAAGAGCTTCTCTTAGCAAAGCTCTATTTTCTTCCTTTTCTGTTTTTGGGTAGGCTAGTTTGAACATGTTTACCTTTCTATAGTACCTTACTAAGAGCAACAAGAAGGAACTAACCCTATCCAATGCTCTAAATTTCTCTACTAAGTAATGTGCTGCTATAACCACAGTAGGCACATGAGCTACATCCCAAGATACAATAGGAAACTGTATAACTAGCTGTATCAGACTGCCAGTTTCTCAACCCAAGATATAGGGGTTATTACTACCCTTCATCTTACCTCCTTGGGTTGAATCATTTTAGGGTTGAATCATCTAAGGGGGGAGCTGCCTCTTGAAACCCCTGGCTCATGGTACTAATTTCTGTGCTAGTTAGGACTTTTTAGGTTGAAATAAACAAAAATCCAACTCAATCGGCTTAAACAATAAAGAAAATTTACTGGATCACATTACTCTAAAGTCCAGAGGAAGAGCTGGCTCTGAGCAAGGCTTGATGCAAGAGTGCATACAGTGTCAGCAAGGACTCTGCTCCCTGTCTCCCCCTCAGCTTTTCATGGTGGCTTCATCACCATGTTTCATGCAGCTTCAGGCCTTCCATCAGCTCCAGGTTCATCCGGTCATAAAGTGGCCACAGCAATTCCCAACTCATATCCTCACACTAGTATCTGCTTTACAAGTCCTGGGACTCATATTCTCTCATTCACTCGAAATGGGTCAAGTAACCACCCCTGAGCCAGCCCTTGTGGCCAGTGTGCTGAGTGGCTAAGGGATAATTGGAGATAAGAGTCCATCCCACCCAAATCCCAGTGCTGGCAATGGGCGAAATCTTCTAAGGGGAACCATGCACTGTGGCAGTAGGGAGGGAATGGCTGCTGGGTAGGCAACCAACAAGGAGTTTATAGCCAAATGTAGAGGGGAGCAGACACCTAAATGGTGTTACCAAAATGAGGTTAGGACTGTAACATTAACCAGGGGGATAAAAGAAGGTGCACCTAAGTCTGCCTTGAGAAATTTAGAAAGGCTTCTCAAATGTTGGTGAGGATGTGGAGAAAAGGGAACACTCCTACACGGTTGGTGGGACTGTAAGTTGGTGTAGCCACTATGGAAAACAGTATGGAGGTTCCCTAAAAATAGAACTATCATATGACTCAGCAGTTCCACTCCTGGGCACATATCTGGACAAAAATGAAAACACTAATTCGAAAAGATACATGCATCCCAATGTTCACAGCGGCACTATTTACAATAGCCAAGACATGGAAGCAACCCAAATGCCCATCAACAGGCGACTGGATTAAGAAGATGTGGTATGGTTATATAAATGGAGTATTACTCAGCCATAAAAAGAACCAAATATTGCCATTTGCAGCAACAGGGATGGACCTAGAGAATATTATGCTTAGTGAAATGTCAGACAGAGAAAGACAAAACTGTAGGATATCACTTGTATGTGGAATCTAAAAAATAATACAAATGAATGTATATGCAAAACTAACACAATATTGAAAATCAGCTATGGACTTCCCTGGGGTCCCAGTGGTTAAGAATCCGCCTGCCAATGCAGGGGACATGGGTTCGAGCCCTGGTCTGGGAAGATCCCACATGCCGCGGAGCAACTAAGCTCGTGTGCCACAACTACTGAGCCTGCGCTCTAGAGCCCGTGAGCCACAACTACTGAAGCCCATGTGCCACAACTACTGAAGCCTGTGAGCCTAGAGCCCGTGCTCTACAACAAGAGAAGCCACTGCAATGAGAAGCCCGCATACCGCAATGAAGAGTAGCCCCTGCTCACCGCAACTAGAGAAAGCCTGCGTGCAGCAACGAAGACCCAATGCAGCCAAATAAATAAATAAATAATTTTTTTAAAAAAGAAAATCAGCTATACTTGAGTAAAAAGATTAAAACTAAAAGAAACCTACAAGACCATGTTGCCTTTATTTGCCACCAATGACCTCTCTCTTTGACAGGCTTCATGGACATAGTACTTCCCTGGTTTTCCTCCTACATTCCGGGCTGCTACTTTCAGTTTCCTTTGTTAAATTAAGTTAATGGTGTTGAAGCTGGCTATGGGCTCATAGGAGGGCGTGGTAGTATTTTATACTTCTCTGTGTTCTACACTTCCCAAGATACTTTTGAAGAATAATTTTTTTTTGTTTTCTTTTTTTTTTTTGGCCGAACCGCGAGGTTGGCGGAGATCTTAGTTCCCCAACCAGGTATCCGGCAGTGAAAGCCCCGAGTCCTAACCACTGGACCAACCAAGGAATTCCCTGGGAGAATAACTTAAATGAAGTTTCTCTTCTCATCTCTTCCCTTCTCCACCTCCCCAAGTTGCTCTCCAATGTGTGCAAAAGCGCATGTAACCATCACCTGCAGATCTTGTTAAAACTTTGCTCACCCGGCCCTGCTATTTTCCTGACCTTATCTCTCACCACACTGCCTTGTGCTGACGTCATTCCAGCCATTCCGGCCTTCCTATCCGTCCTCAGATACACTGGTAAGTTCACTCTGACCTTTGCACTTTCACAACCACAAACAACAGGATCCCTGCTCAAATGCCACCTCCTCAGTCAGTCGGAAATAGTGCGCACACACACACACACACACACACACACACACACACGCTCTATCACACGGGCCTGTACTATTGTCTGCGTAGCACTTACCATTAGCTAAAATTATCTGGTTTATTTGGATTTTGTCTACTGCTCCATATTGTCTAGCCCTCCTAGAAGGTGAGTTCCTGTCTACTGCTTTATCCCAACTCCTGGCAGGTTCAAACTGCTGGATAAAGGAAATTCCCTGACGGTCCAGTGGTTAGGACTCGGTGCGCTCACTGCCAGGGGCCCAGGTTCGATCCCTGGTCGGGGAACTAAGATCCCACAAGCTGCCCGGCGTGGCCAAAGGACAAAAAAGAACAAAACTGCTCAATAAATATTCGTTGGTTGGCTGGATAGATATATGCCTGCGGAACTCAGGACAGGGAGCTGGGGGTGTAGATTTGGGAGCTGGCCTCACAACAGTAACAGCTGAAACCATTTCATGAATCAGTTTGCCCAGTGAGAGTAGGTAGAAGAAGTGGGGAAGACCAGAATAGAATCTAGGAGATGTCTACAGAGTGGAAAAAGGGAAAGGAGCCTGGGAAGGAAACCAAGAGGTGGCCAGAGAGGCTGCAGAGAAGCAACGGAGGAAGACTTGGCCTAGAAACCAGGGCAGAAGAGAGCTCAGGAGCAGGAAGTGGGGGACAAACACAGCAAAGAAGCAACTGAATAGCAAGATGCCCACTGGATTCTGGTCACCAGGAGGTTACCAGTGAACATCCAGTTCCAGGAAAAGGAGGAATGACCAGCAACCAATGAACATCGTTGGGTAAATGCCCCAGCCTCCCGCCTATGGAGGGACAATTCGGATGTCCCTCAGAGGGTCCCCAGCAGGACTAAGCCCCAGTGCAACAAGCTCAAAAGTATACCCTTTATTGGCTTGTCTTCCTTTCCTGTTTCATTCTCCCAACTCTACCCTCTCTTCTCCCTCTCCTCTGCTCCCTGGGATCCCCTCTCACGGAAACCTCTCATGGAAACGTTAGCATTTGAGTCCTTTCTCAGATTCTGCTTTCAGTGAAATCCAAACTCCAAACAGACCAATTGTGTTTCTCATCTCTTTCTGTTTTTCAAGGAGAGAACAAGACTTCCCCTTACATCTCATTGTCCAGAACTGGACCATGTAATTGCCCGTGTGTAAACGACTCATAAGCACAAGGGTAAGGGGATGATTATGATTGGCTTAGACCAGGCACGAGCCATTCCCTGGGGCTGCGCACAGCATCCACTGAGAACATCAAGCTCCATCCCAGCTCCATCTCCAAACCATCACGACTCCCGTGACGAATGAGTGTGGGGGCCCCTCGCAAGGATGGCACATCTTAACCCCTGCACGACCCGCCCCACCAGCTGCACCAACCACAGCTCTGCACTGCTGGATGTTCGGTGCACACCTCCGCTCTGCAGGTCACCATGCTAAGCGCTGGGGGCCAGAATACAAGCAGCACAAAATAGAATTCCTGACCTGAAGGGCTGTATCATCTAGACACGGTACACACACAGGACTAGGGCGCAAACAGAAGGAGAACAGCACAGTTGATTCTACATCACAGAGAGAAGAATTATCAGTCAGAATAGACTCGGTTATGCTGAAGAGACAAGCAACCCCTCCGATTTATTTCTCCCACACTTATTTAGCCCTCACGCTGGACAGGAGGTTCTGCCCCATAGCATCACGCTCACGCCAGAACCCAGGCTGACAGAGCAGCAGATATCTGGATATTGCTGAGCCAGAGGGAAAGAGAGCTTGGGAGGATTTTGAATTAGCAATTGAATTCTTGGCTCAGAAGCGAAATGTGTGACTTCCACTTACAACCCATTGGCTAAAACTGGTCACATGGCCCCATCCAACCTCAGAGAGCCAAGGAAGTGAGAGCCCGCCATATGCCAGAAGACAGAGAGACAGATATTCAGTGAACGGTGCAAAGACTTCCAGAAAGCATGAAGGAAGAATGACGCTCGAACCGCGCTTTGAAAAATAATTTTGTCTTTAATAGATGAAGTTAGGGGAGAGATGGGAGGACCTGCCAAACAGAGAGCTGCACAGGAGAAGACACGGAGGTCTGAAAGTGCCTGGCCAGTGTGACCAAAGCCTGGCTTCATGAGGGGTGAAGATCAGGCTGGGATTGGGACTGGGCAGAAAGGCTGAGTTTAGACTGTGAAGGGCTTTGTGTATCATACTAAGGGTTTTATACTCCTATAGGTTATTGACAGTAGGGAGTTACCGAAAGATTTTTAAGCAGGTAAGTAACAAGATCTGATCTGTGTGCTGGGAGGATAACTTCGGCAGCAAAATGGGAAGGAGATTGGAAGGGAGAGAGACCAAAGGCTGGGAGACTATAGGAGGAGGCTGTCCTAATAGTCCAGGAGAGCAATAAGGTGGACTTGAAGCAAGGGAAGAGCTGGAAGGATCCACAGGAAGAGACAGATGGAAGAGACACTTCCCATCTAGAAAGGATCACTGCCTTTTTTACACAAGAGCATAGAAAATAGTTGACCAACCCCCCATAGACCATCACCCAGCTTTTTTTTTTTTTTTTTTTTTTTTTGGTCGCGCTGCATGGCATGTGGGATCTTAGTTCCCCAACCAGGGATCAAACCCGCACCCCCTGCATTGGAAGCCCAAAGTCTTAACCACTGGGCCGCCAGGGAAGTCCCATCACCCGGCTTTAACTGTCATCGACACATGGTGGATTGCCAATTCTGCCTCATCTGCGCCCCAGCACCCACTTCAGTCCACTCAATTATTTTAAAGCAAATCCCAACTACCATATTATTTCATCTGTAATTTCTTCCGTATATACCCTAAAAGATAAAGACTCTTTTTAAGAGTAACTACAATACCATTATCACACCTAAAAAATCAGCGACAATTACTTCACATTATTGAATATCCAGCCAATAGCAAAACCTCCCTGATGGTCTTTTTCTTCTCCCGGTCGGTTTGTCTGAATCAGGATCCAAATAAGGTCCACACATTCCATTTGTTTCTCCCTCTTTCTCTCTCTCATCATTTACCAGTTGAGGATTCTGGGTCATTTTTCCTATAGAATTTCTGAAATTCTGGATCTAAAATTTCTCCCCTTTGAACAGAAGCAGAGGGAAGAGAAGGGAAGAGGGAAGGGGGCCATTATTTATACAACACCTACTATATGGCAGGCAGTGGGTGGGCTCTTCAGGAAGATGATCTCATTTAATCCCCACCTCAACCCTCTGAGGTGAGTACTCATTATCACTGCTTTGACGGATGAAGAAACTGGAGCTCAGAGATGTTAAGCAACCCGCCCAACTCCCAAAGCCAGAAAATGAAGGAGCCAGGTTGGAACCTGGTTCTATCTGACTCCAGAACCCCTTCTCTTTCCACTGCCCCAGGGTGGGAAAGGGACTTGACCCACAAGTGGCAGTCGGGAAGGAAACCTAGCTATCCTGACGCCTGAGGTAACTTTCGTATTAGTAATAGATACTGTGACTTCAGATGTGCCAGGTACCCTAATACATCACAAGGACCTAAATGATAGACGCATTATTATCCCCACTTTACAGGTGGGGAAACTGAGGTCCAGAAGGGTCACTGCAGTTGGTGAGCAGAGCCAGGGTTCACCCCCAGGTTGGTCTGACGGCAGAGCCCGCGATTCGCACCACTGCCCTCTGCAGCTCTCCCTGTGAACGGTTCCAGCCTTCCTGGTGGCCTGGCAGGATGGAGCTGCGTGCCGAGGCAGGGGTCAGCAGGCCGCCTTTCCTGTCCGGAGTCTGGAGAGTGAGGTCTCACTATTGGCCCAGAGTGGATCTACTCCCTTCTGCCACATGCCCCAACCAGAGGCGGCATAGGCTCAGCTCACACAGCAGTGAGGCAGTGAGGGAGGGCTGGCTGCGCGGCCCCATCGATCTCTGTGGCATGGACTCCCTCCTAGAGCTTTCTCACGAGGCCCTGCTCCCTGGTTTGGCAGAGCAAGGATCCAGGTGGAGCCCACTCAAAGGGGAGATGGAGGCCACGCCGGGGAAGCCCTGCGAGCCCTCTTCCTCCCCAGAGCTGTCACGGACAATTGAGAGAAAAACCGGGACGTTCTCCCCCACCAGGGTATTTTGTATGCTTTACACTTGCTGCTGCGTTTCCTTCATCTAAAAGCTCTAAAATTTCAAATAAAAAGGTACAATGAAAGCATCAGCAGGATAAATAGCCACAGAGATCTGAGCTGAAACCCTGCAAGCTTTATTCACATCTTTAGAAAAACTCTGAAGGCTCCTAGTAGCAGCTGCAGTACAAAGCCTCACACTTTAATTCTAAGGCTGCCAGAAATAGGTCTGTCAGGCCTGAAATATCACTGCATTTCATTACTCTTAAATGTGCATTACCATCTCTGCCTCATTACCAGCTGGGGGGTATTCTCCAGACCAACTCCAGAGAGAACCGGGAATCTGGGACTTGTGGGGAAGGGGAAGATTGTGCTGGAGCTAGAACATGGGGACGGGAGGGGAGACCCAGAGGCTTAAAGCCTCACAAGGACACAGATGAGACGGAGACCCACGGAAGTGGAGGATGCTGTTATTAACGTGTCCCCATCAGGCAGGCACTTGGGAGAGTCTGATGTCACCAACCTGGGCGGTGAAGCCGGGAGGAGACAGGGAAGAGGCAGGCTGCCGGGGTGCCAGGGAGGACTGGCTGCTGAGCAAAGAATGGGGCCTGAAGTGGTGCGTAAAGGGCACCGAGGCCTTCATGCCCGGCGGCAGGTAGGAGCTAGTCAAAGGCAGATTAGGCCATCAAGGCCTGGGGAATCTGAAATCACAGGCACAAAGCAGCCAATGAAAATTCCTGGAGGGAGATGGCTGCTGGAGATTTGGAAGTTGGGAGCCCGGAGAAATCTGCATGTTTATAATAACACTGACACTCAGGGCGGCTCTGAATAATTCAGCAGGCACTGTGATCTCGTTACAGTGCGTGTCCCTGGGGTACAAAGGGAGAGGGGCTGGATCGGCCCAGGCCGGCCGCTGATGCCTGGCTCTCTGAAAGGGCATGACAGATGGGCCAGCGCTGGCCACCACCCAGTCACGCTTCGCACGATGATTGGTTTTCAAAGGAGGACAGGGTTTGTGAATGGAGCCAGCTTGTTGCTTGCTGCCTTCGAAAGGATGCTGCTGGGTCGCGTGGCCAGCCTGGGCCCCCTTGTAAATGGGGCATCACCGGTGGGTGGTGAAGAAGCCAGAGGTGACTCCCCATCCCCTCCCCCTGTCCCTGATGAGGCTGAGGCAGAAGGAAGGGGGAGAAGTACCCTAACCCTTCTCTCTGCTGACAAGTCTCATCCTCCATTGTTCTTTCTCTGTGCTAGCCCTATATCAGTTGGAATCAAGTTCAGTTGCATATGCAAAAAAAAAAAAAAAAAGTTAAGATGGAAGTTTCTTTTTCTCCCATGTAAAGAAGTCCAAACATAATCAGAGACCTAGGCCCCTTGCATCTGCTAGTCTGGCATCCTTAGTCCTTACATGCCACTCCTGGCCTAACATGGTTGCTCACACTCCAACATCATATCCACATTCCAGCCATCAGAAGCGCAGGGCATATGCCAGCCCCCCCCACCCTTTTTTTTTTTTTTTTGCAATTCCCCAGAAGCTGCCACACAAAAGTTTACACTTAATAGACCACAACTTAATTAGATGGCTACACCTAGCTGCAAGAGAGGCTGGGGGCTTCCCTGATTGTGCAGTGGTTAAGAATCCACCTGCCAATGCAGGGGACACAGGTTTGAGCCCTGGTCCAGGAAGATCCCACATGCTGCGGAGCAACTAAGCCCGTGCACCACAACTACAGAGCCTATGAGCCACAACTACTGAGCCCGCATGCCAACTATTGAAGCCCACACACCCTAGAGCCTGTTCTCCACAACAAGAGAAGCCACCGCAATGAGAAACCCACGCACTGCAACGAAAAGTAGTCCCCACTCACCGCAGCTAGAGAAAGCCCGCGTGCAGCAATGAAGACCCAACGCAGCCTAAAATAAATAAATAAAATTAATTAATTAAAAAAAAAAAAGATTAGGTCTGTTTTACCTATGGGCTTCTGTATCTAACACTTCTCACTTAAAAAGAAAAAAAAGAGAGGCTGGGAAATGTGTTGTTTGTTTTCTCTGGCCATGTGTTTCCTGGCAGAGAATTCTCCATGGTTCTATTCCATTTCTGCATATCTTGCAAGTGAACCACTGACTGTCCTCCATTTTAGATTATCATTTCCAGGATACAGTGAACATCCATAGAAGGTATATAGTGCCTTCCTCTAGAGTGAAGGGCAAGCATACTTCCCATTATAAAAGATTTGGGTTCCCCAAGTTCGGGGTTCCTCTCCTGAAATGCAACTGACTGTGTGTCCGGACATCATCACTTGGCCACCCTTGTGAAGCCCTATGGGAACTGAGGTTGATACTCTTCTACTGCTATTGCTGTAATAAACTGCCCTTCATCTCGGACCAGGAGTCTCAGCTCCCCAGCAGCTATCACAGGGGCTCATTTGCTAGCTTGTAAATAGAATAAAATCTCAGACCTTCACAATTCTCAACAGTGTTCAGCTGAGAATCAGGGTTTCTGTGGGGCGGTTACTAGAAACCTGCCACAGGTCCCTTCCAGCTGCATAAACTGTCCACATAGGTGTTTTCAGGTACCTCTGCCGCTCCCACAAGCAAACAGAAGCATCAGCCTTCAGATTAAACTCCAGCCACTTCCGGAACTCCAGCAGGCGCTGACACATCCAAAGCTGGGGGGTGGGGTTAAAACAGTTGCTCACTTCCTCGCCTCTGGGCATTCTCTCAGGGCCCCATGGACCTCCTTGTCCCCAGGTGGTCCATTCTCAGATTTCAGGAGGATGTTGAATCCTGCTCTGGCTCTGTGTCTGGAATGACATGGTGACCTTCCCTCAGTTCCCTGAACCAAACTGCCCTCCTTCTCCATCCCTCACGCCATTTCTTTCAGTGCCCCTCCTCTCCACTCCCCCACCCTCCCACCAACGTCTCCCAGGTCAGGGCCCCCTGAGCCACCTGAGGGAGCTACAACCCTCAGTTGGCCTGTTCTGCAGCTGCCTCCCATCCCTAAGACAGTTCTCCTCCGGGCAGTGAAGCTGGCGGTCCAGCGAGCCCATCTGTGCAACACCCCATCCTCGGCCCCCACTCAAGACGCTCATCTGGGGCTTCCCTGGTGGCGCAGTGGTTAAGAATCCGCCTACCGATGCAGGGAAATGGGTTCGAGCCCTGCTCCGGGAAGATCCCACGTGCCACGGAGCAACTAAACTAAGCCAGTGCGCCACAACTACTGAGCCTGCGCTCTAGAGCCCGTGCTCCGCAGCAAGAGAAAGCACCACAATGAGAAGCCCGCGCACTGCAACGAAAAGTAGTCCCCACTCACCGCAACTAGAGAAAGCCCACGGGCAGCAACGAAGACCCACGCAGCCAAATATAAATAAAAAAATAACATAAAACATAAAAGAGGGCTTCCCTGGTGGCGTAGTGGTTGAGAGTCCGCCTGCCGATGCAGGGGACATGGGTTCGTGCCCCGTTCGGAGGGATCCCACATGCCGCGGAGCGGCTGGGCACGTGAGCCATGGCCTCTGCGCCTGCGCGTCCGGAGCCTGTGCTCCGCAACGGGAGTGGCCACAACAGTGAGAGGCCTGCGTATCACCAAAAAAAATAAAAAGAAAAGAAAAAACGATGCTCATCTGTCTGATGAGCAGCCCCCTGAGCCTCCCTTCCCGTCCTCCTGCAAGCCAGGGCTCTGAAGTCACCCTTAACCCCTCTCACCTCTCACCACGGCCCCTGCCATCCAGTCACTAAGTCCTGCCTCCTAAGCTTCTCTGGCGTCTGTTCCCTCTGCCCCAAACCCACGGCCCTGGTTCACACCCCATTGCTTCTTGTCTGGTTTCTCGTAGCAGCCACCTACCAGGTGCCCCTGAACTCCAGTCCAGGCTCCACAGAGTGCCCAAGTGACCATTCCAAGAAGTAAACTGACTCCTAGCCCTCACCCCCTGCTGAACAAGGTTCAAACGTCTTACCATGGCACCTAAGCCCTGGCTGTTCCACCTGTCCCACTGGTCTCTCTAACCACCCTCTCCTAAACCACCTGAGGGTAAGCCACACTGGGCTACCCTGCAGTTCCCCGAAAATGCCCTGCTCTCAAACACCCCTGCGCTTTCACACCTGCTCTCAATCCTTCTGGGAATGCCCTTCTTCACTCCTCTCCCTGCCCACTTTTTGGGCACCTACCACTTCCTATCCATCTTTCAAGACCCATCTCAAGCATGACCTCATTTGAGAAGCTGTCCCTATGGTCCTGCACAACCCCAGCAGCTGGGCTCTGCCCCCTTTCCTGCCACACAACTGTTCACACACATTATCTCCATTAGGGCATGTCCCCATTTACGCAATTATTTGTTCACATTGTCTCCTCCTCCAGATGGTAAGATCCTGGAGAGCAGACACCGGAATTGTTCATCTTTGTGACCCAGCCATGCTCCAAAAATCCTGGCTGACCAAATAAATGGATTGTCTCACTTCATTCATCTCTAACCCCAAGGCTCACTGGATGGTGAGCCGTGACCAAGTAACACAGCTCAAGAGAGAGGTCGCCCTGAGGGTTTCAGGCTGGAAGACGACTCCAGAATGGAGAAAGAGGAACAGTGAAGCTGGGGAGGGGTGTATGGGGGGTTGCCCCCTCATGAAGACCAAGGAATGGCAGCCAGATAGTGAGGGGCATAGAGAAGAGTCAGGTCCCAAAGGAAATGCAGACCTGGAGCAGCATGGCTATTCCCTGGCAGGTATGTGCATGGTGGAGGGAAGGGGGCAGGGAGGGGAGACCCAGTGGGGTCTGGATTTGAACCAGATGCTACCAGATCCAGCAGGCAGGCCCAGAAGGAATCCCTTAGCAGCACTCTCAGGAAATCCAGGGCTCAAGGTATTTCCTTGGCCCCCAGGACAGGGAGCTCAGTCCAGTGACAAGGGACACTCTCTCCTACCTCACTGCCAAGGAAAGAGACCCTACACAATGAGACCTGGCTCACATATTAAAAAGCTTCACACCCTAGGGACTTCCCTGGTGGTCCAGTGGTTAAGATCTTGCCTTCCAATGCAGGGGGTGTGGGTTCGATCCCTGGCCGGGAGCTAAGACCCCATGTGCCTCGGGGCCAAAGAACCAAAACATAAAACGGGGGCAATGTTGTGGTACTTTCAACAGGGACTTTAAACATGGTCCACATTAAAAATTTTTTAAACTCTTTAAAAAAAAAAAAAAAAAGCTTCACACCCTAAATGCAATGTGACATCCCTGATTGGATTTGGATTTTGGAACAGAAAAAGGACATGAGTGGAAAACATGAAATCCGCAAGAAGTCAATAGTTTGGTTAATAGTATTGCGCCAATGTTAATTTCTTCATTTTGACAAATGTACCACAGTTAGGGAAGTTGTTAACTTTAGGGGAAGCTAGGTAAAATGAAAAGTATTTGGGAACACTCTACACTATCTTGCAACTTTTCTGTAAGTCTAAACTTATTCCAAATATATTAAAATAAAACAAAACCCCCAAAACCTTTAAAACATAAGTTCAAGATTTAAGAGGCAAAAAAAAAGAGAAAGCAAAAGTTCAAAGGGAAGGTAAAGATGCAGAAAGTGGGATATATGTTTCATTCTTAGTTAGAAATCTGAAGACCTTTTCTGTATGCATTTATCCACTCAACAAATATTTATTGAGCATCTACTATGTGCCAAGCATTGTTTTCAGAGTTGGGGTTACAGCAGTGAACAAAACAGAGCCAACCCCTGCCATCCTGGGGCTTACATTTTAGTGAGTCTAGACTCACTAGTCTACACTCTAGAGCTTAATCTGTTTGTCTAACCCCACTCCACCCTACAGGCTCCAACACTCAGCCCCCAAGACTGAAAAGCTGGGCCAGTTCCTCTCGGGGTCACATCAGGGTCCAGGAAGGGCTTGCTTTGACCAGCGAGAGTCAGGAGGCCTGAGGTGGCCCCGGATTGTGCGCCGAGTTGGGCTGCTTCTTGGCTTCTGACTAGAGATGGAACTACATGCCTGGCCTTTCTCATTTGTAACATGAGTAAAGCAGTAAGAAACCAACTTCCTCCCAGAGATATGCTGAAGTTCAGTGGGCATAATGTGTATTCAAAGGATAAAAGTGCTTGCATTAATACGATTGTTGTAAATATTTAGATTCAGACTAAGAAGTGGGTTAGGACCTCTCTTCTGTAGTTACTACAAACCCTCCTCCTTCCGTCGTCAAAGAACCTTCGCAACTGCAGTAAAAAATCGAGGCAAACATTGCGCGCTCAGCCAGGGTCAGGCCCACGCAGCCGCTTGGTCCTTAGGCAGTCCTGTTGCAGCGGGCAGGAAGCGCGGAGCGTCCCCGGCCTGCGCCCGCCTCGGCTCCCAGGGGAAGGGCCGGCGGCTGTGGCGCCGCGCCCTGGACGGGGATCCGCGCCGAGAGCGCCGCGACAGGTACCGGAGAGCGGACCGCACCCCTTAGGAGGCCCACACTGGCGACCCGCGCCGTGCCCTGCGAAGGGCCCAGCGCAAGCGGCCCGGGGCGCCTGGCCCCGGCCCAGCCGCCTTCGGAGGGAAAGTTGTTGCTCAACCCTGAGGAATGCGTAGCCGCAGCGGCGGCGGGCGGAAGCGGCGGGAGATCCCAGCGACGGCCGGCGGGGGACCGCGCTGGGGCGGCGCGCTGCAAACTTGGCCCCATGAAAACCCCGGGTGCGGCGCGCAAAGCTGGGCCGCCCCAGGCCCCAGCCGGCCCACGGCCTGGAGGTGACAACCACGCGGCCCGGTGGTGCAGCGCGGGAGTAGGATGGCCGGGCCGTTTGGAAAGGGCGGTGGCAGAGGCAGGCCCGAGGACAGAGGCAAGAACCTCCCACTGAGAACTCTAGGAAGGCAGAGGTTTTTGTCTTTTATGATCTCGATTAGTCCCCCCCGCCTGCAGAGTGCCATGAACAGAGCAGGCGCTCAATAAACAGTTTTGAAAGTGTGATCTAATCCCTCCTGGCCTCAGTTTCCTTCTCGGTGCAACAAACGGTTTGATCTCTGAGGCCCCTAGCAACTCTGAAATTCTAGGATGCTGAGATTAAATCCCATGTGTACTGCTGTGGTTTTGCTTTTAGTTTTTAAGGGACATTTTTAGTGCTACCCTTTATGATGTGCCAGGAGTGAATTTGACACCAGATGGCTTTTTTTTTTTTTTTTTTAAATAAGAAAGAAGACAAAGGGAGGGAAAAAAATATTTTCCAACTGGCAGTGCTGCCAGCATTTTGGAAGAGAATCCAGGGAGGCAAAGAGGAGCTGTTTCAGCCTGATTCTTCCTCCTCCCGCACACTCTGCCACCCTGGCCTCCACCAGAAATGGGGTAGATCAGATTGGAGCTTTTTATAGATGAGGCGAAGGGAACATCATCACAGGAAGCTCCACCCCGAGTGAGGGCTTGCTTTGTCCTCTCCTGCTCTCACAGGGGACTGGCCCCTGAGCCACAGGGGCACGGATTCCAGCTACAGGCAGGGATCCAGCTACAAGCTGACCC